>NC_045746.1:8999957-9025349 GCF_008692095.1 Etheostoma spectabile
TTATTCCCTTTTTTAAACACACTGCTATTATTCTAAACACAACCGTGTAGAGGTTTCCTCCTTGTTACACTCCGACCTGCGGCCCTTTGCTGCATGCCATTCCCCCCTCTCTCTACCCTTTAATTTCTTCAGCTGTCCTGTCAATAAAAAGCCTAAAAATGCCCCAAAATAATCTTGAAAAAATTAAATGAAAAGAGAACCATTTTGTAATATTGTCACACCAATCATGGTTCACTTTACACAGCATTTAATTACAGGAACAGTCAATTGTTATTTTCAAATAAATTGCTTTTGCTTTCTCTACTCCTGCCACACAAATATTCCTAGAGGTAATATATTTTGAATTGAGTAACAATACAATGCCTCCTTCTGTTGGCAGCAGTGTCACTTCACTTGACAAACAAATCCAGCTCATGTGTTGTCTCCAGATGGATTACTGATGTGGACCTAAACTTGGATTTTCTTTATTTATGTTACAACAGAACTGTAACAATTTGGAACAAAGTGGGATGATGTGATCGGAAGACATTTTCCTGCAAAATGTACTAAAGCAGCTCTTTCTAAACCTTATCAAATTGATGAAGTGAACACGTTGGTAAGCAAAGGTCTATTTACGCATCCGTGTCTCTCTCCACCAACTGTTGAAGGAAACATCTGGCTCTTGATCCTCTAAATGCCCCGCTGTGTTTACCAGCTAGTTGTTACTTTGACTGTCTGCTGTTAAGTGCTGGGCAGGTAGCGCCCGGTGGTTTTATCAGAACCGTTTCGCTAAAAACAGCTGGCCTGCTGCTGCACGTAAGGAGGCTGACAACAATGGCACCGATCCAAACAGTGAAGTTGTGGGCTATAAAAGCAAAACAATGAATAAGCTACAATACTGTAAAATGCTCTACAGAGCAAGGTTGGGTGAGAATTCTCTCTGGGTTTAACATTGTCACCGACACTTTTTACATTGCAACATAGCGATTGATCAATTGTTAATATAAAAATATAATAATGTGTAGTGATACTGTACTGAATAAAATTAATAAAATGTCAGGTTTGATTGTTATTTAATCTCTTTAATGTAACCCTAAGTCAAGCCGAGAAGATGTAGAGGTCATATTTTCGTGTCAAGTGTCTAATCTATGCTGAAAAGCACTATATTATGTACTGTATGCTCTTTATAGTTATGGCAAATTCTTTTTCAAAATATGTGGAATGAATTTAGGTAACAATAACATTAAATCCCATGCATTATAACATGACAAAGAAGACCTTTGTGCATCTCTATTGTGTATGTGATGTTTGACTTTATTGTAAGCCGTTTCTATATTAACACGAACAGCAGTTGAAGTGAGAACTCTTGTTTTGGCTCAGAATGATATATTGAGGCACACAGGCTACACACAGGGGCTTTAAGTAGCAGAGAAAGTGAAGTACAGGGCAGTAAATGTATTTGTCTGGTTCTCCCTAGTGGGAAAGCATTGCCAACTCTCCTCGGTAATGTGGTCAGTCACGCTGTGTGTGGCTCGTACAGTGTTACAACTAGCTGGGGCCAACACGGTTTCGGATGACATACACCGAATGAGCTGCAATTTAACGGGGAACGTGACATTTCCTAAGTCGGATGCTGACCATTCAAGGCGAGCAGACATACAGTATAGGCCAAGACATTCCCCAGAAGAAAAACAAGCACAATGACAGCATATACTGTATGAACACACATATCTGAATGCAAAGACAAGAAATATTAATTTGCCTTTAATTAAGACATAGCCATTAAACCCTGCATGATATTGGCTTTGAAGGGACTGGTTTCATTCTGAGATAAAAGGTCAGGTACGATCAGATTAATAATTCATGTATGACATTTCTGAACATTTCATTATACTATTAGTCTGTTGATTGGCTTTACCTAATGCAACAGCTGTCACATTAACATTTGCAGCTCTGCCCACATATGCATGCTTTTGTTTAATGTGGTATAATGGTATTTGTATACATAACATAAGAGATAAACCAATGTGAAGAGAGAATAGATTAAAAGAGTCAAATTTGATTCAACTCTACATGGGTAAGAACAGTGGGGAGAAAAGTATTTGACACACTGCCAATTTTGCAGGTTTTCCTACTTACAAAGCATGTAGAGGTCTGTCATTTTTAACACAGGTACACTTCAACTGTGAGAGACGGAATCTAAAACAAAAATCCAGAAAATCACCTTGTAATATTTTTAAATAATTAATTTGCATTTTATTGCATGACATAAGTATTTGATCCCCTACCAATCAGTAAGAATTATGGCTTTCACAGACCTGTTAGTTCTTCTTTAAGAAGACCTCCTGTTCTCCACTCATGTGGCCTGCTGAGACAAAAATAGAGCTTTTTTGTCTAAACTCCACTCGCCGTGTTTGGAGGAAGAAAAAGGATGAGTCCAACCCCAAGAACACCATCCCAACCGGGAAGCATGGAGGTGGAAACATCATTCTTTGGGGATGCTTTTCTTTAAAGGGGACAGGACGACTGCACCGTATTGAGTGGAGGACGGATGGGCCCAAGTATCGCGTGATCTTGGCCAACAACCTCCTTCCCTCAGTAAGAGCATTGAAGACGGGTCGTGGCAGGGTCTTCCTGCATGACAACAACCCAAAACACAGCCATGGCAACTAAGGAGTGGCTCCGTAAGAAGCATCTCAAGGTCCTGGAGTGGCCCTGGCCAGTCTCCAGACCTGAACCCAATAGAAAGTCTTTGGAGCGAGCTTAAAGTCCGTATTGCCCAGCGTCAGCCCCAAAACCTGGAGGATCTGGGGAAGGTCTGTATGGAGGAGTGGGCCAAAATCCCTGCTGCAGTGTGTGCAAACCTGGTCAAGAACTACAGGAAACGTATGATCTCTGGAATTGCAAACAAAGGTTTCTGTACCAAATATTAACTTATACTTTTTAGATGTATCAAATATTTGTCATGCAATAAAATGCAAATTATTTAAAAATCATACAATGAGACTTTTTAGATTCCGACTTATTCGACAAGTTTTTAGTGTTACTGTCCTCTACATTCTTTGTAAATATGAAAACTTGCAAAATAAGCAGTGTATCAAATACTTGTTCTCCCCACTGTATGCTGCATGGCATAATAGTATTTGGTCCGAGTAAATGGTTATGGGTTACACACACACACTTTGTGAAATCTAATGTTTTATTAATAAACAATATAACAGCCCGAGTGGAATTATTAACCGATTAAACAGTGACAGTCTTTTGATTGCTTCCAGTTTCATAAATGTCAGGGTTTTTCTGCACTGAGTACTTTTAATAATAAGTATATTTCCCTAATGATACATACTTTTACTTAAGTAACATTTTCAATGAAGGACCTTTACTTGTAACAGAGTGTTTTTAATAGTGTGGTATTAGTAGTTTTACTTAAGTAAAGGATCTGAATACTTCTCCCACCACTGCATATATATATATATATATATATATATATACACACACACATACACACAGACAAGATCCATCAAAGCTATTTTTTATGCATGGACGCTTTTGCCAAAAGGCCTATGCTGGTATTCATCATTTCAAAGGACCATTGCCTTTGAACTCCCCAAAGCAGCCTGAATCTGTTAGATGATAGACACACTCATACACAAACACGTAAACCTTATGCGGATACACATACACAGATTTCCTTAAGGCCCTTGAAGGACGAGCCTGTCTCTTAAACCCTCTCTTTCCAGCACTGTTCCCAAAACAGCATGGCAAAACATCCCAGAGGCCATACTTTGGATTACGACGTCTCCTTATTCCTCCCTATTTGAGGCACAACTTTGCAGCCTTTATGTCTGGCAATGGGGAGAGTTGTGTTTTATTTAAATATTAACCTTATACAACCCCTGCTTTGAAAAATATAAAAGCAAAATAAATAAAAAAGATTTAAAAAAAAAAAAGAAAGAAGAATATGAGTCAGTAGGGAGCATAAGAAGCCAAGACAGGCTCCAGCAGCATTCACATAAATATATACTGTATGTATGTGTATATAATTTTCTAGGGGGAAATGATGCAGGATTCTTCATTTTTTTATTAATACATAAAAGGCACTTACCTTGTGATAATTCATCTTGTGAGGGATTACATTCAATACAAGCACACACACGGTCACTCAGACTGAAATCAATTCAGGAAATGAAAGGTTATTAATAAGAAAGTAGCCTCCAATTTAGCTATAAACCGTCTTATGTTTAGCGTCTGTGCGTCCATCTATGACGTTATTCCAATGTTATGTAGAAACCGTTTACAGTCTGCAAACAAAGACAGCACCTCCCAAATTAAATCACTGAAATGAATACTCATTTCTAATGTCAATGCTTTCAAAGTAAGTGGTGCTCTAAAGGGACACTTAAAATACAAAATGTAAATTGCACGGTACATTATAAGTCTTAAAATGCCAAAGGTTTTTTCGTTGTGTTAGATTTAAACGGTGGCCTATCTAACGTGTAGACGTTAGTATTTGCATCACAGTAGATATGTTGATGTCTAAATGTCCCAAAAACACAAGAGATGGTGCTTGAGCCAAGGCAAGGGATTGACCGTGAGCCAATTCGAAAATCAAGAAATCATTCAGGTGACTTCTTACAAATACTTAGGTGTCCATATAGACAATATATACTTCTCTGGTGGAAAATACACACTGACTACCTGTGCAATAGACAGCAGCAGAGATTAAACTTTCTAACGCGACTGAGACTGTATGGAGTAAGCAGCCAGATCAGGCTCGTGTTCTACCGGGCAATTGTGGAGAGCATTATCAGAGATGGAATCACAGCATGGTTTGGCAACTTAACAGTGCAGCTAAAAAGCCGGCTGGTGGCCACACACAAGACAGCTATGAGGATAATAGGGGGTAAAGAGTACAAGCGTACAGAGCCTGTACGAGCAAGCTGTTCGAAAACAAACCGACAGAATCACTGCAGACTCTCTAAACCCTCTCTTTCCTACATGTGAACTTCTGCCATCAGGAAAAAGAGTCCATGTGCAGAATGGACTACGGTTATACACTACGGTTATCGTTTATTCCAACGTCCATCAAGCTCCTGAACTCCAATAGTTTAATTTTAACACAGCAGAGCAGGGGTGCAATAAATACACCAGCACTTTTTGCACTTTAATTTATTAGTTAATTCTTGGGATGTTGTGTTGTCGGTGCTGTCATGTGTGTCCTTTTGTGTCCTAGGACGCTTTGTTGATCTCATGTTTATGTTGATTTTATTATATGTTGATTTTAGCACGTTTTTTACATGTTTATGTTGTGAAGCAACAAATTTCCCCTCGGGGACAATAAAATGTATTCTACTCCAAATCTAGAAAGCTGCTGTGTAAAAGGCTACAGTAGTTTTTGGTCCAAACCAGCCCTGCTGTTTCTTCAGAGTGTGTTCTGGTGAGATGTTATTACAATCGCTGGTTTTTCCTTTTCCACTCCAATGCAGCCTGATAAAGATGTTTCAACTGGACAGTCTGAGCCAGCTACAAATAAACTCCTGTGATACCCTCGACGAGAATAAGATGGGGTTTATTGCTGTTCTTCACAAAATACAGGCCTAACAGGTAATCTTAGAGACAATAGGCGAAGAGCTCTGCTGCAGGACTGCTCAGCAATCTAAACCAAGCCAACCGTAGCGCATAGAAGTTTAACCTAAAGGCTTTGTTAGGCTACGACTCCTTAGTAAGGAGAGTTAAAAAATGGGCATGAATCCATGGTTGAGCAGAGATGAATATGGAACTGAAATCTGTTGTGAGGATGCAGGAATTTAAGATAAGCAGGCGGGGAAGATGGGGATTATGCTGCCTTCACGCCATGTCAGCAGAATATGAAGAACTTTAGAAAGTGCCCAATATTAAAAAAATGTTGTGTTCATGCACTATTCTAACTTGGTTACTCCCATTACTAACTTTGTCACACTATAGATACAGGGAAAATAAGCGTAAATTATAGCTGTTGTGGGTGCCCGGATAGCCCAGTTGGTAGAGCAGGCACCCATGTATAGAGTTCACTCCTCGACGCAGCGGGCCCGGGGTTCGACTCTGACAGGTGGCCCTTTGCTGCATCCCCTTTCATGACTAAGCTGTCCTGTTGAATAAAATCACCCAAAATATTATCTTTAACTTAGCTATTGTGTTTTGTGTGCTATTTATTTGTTGCAGTTCATTAACAGAAACAAGGTACAAACCAAATAGTTTATAGCTCCTTTGTTCAACATCAGACAAAAGTTTAAAAAAAAAAAAATACGAGGCATGCTGCAAACTGAAAAAACAAGACTAAGAGTAAACAGCCACGCTAGCAGCTCGGTGAGGATGTACTTAGGGTCAGCGGGGTATTGAGCTAAATGCTAATGTCAGCAGGCTAATCACAACAACGATGCTAATATGTTTAGCAGTCTAAAGTGTACCATGTTTACTATCAATGTTTAGAATGTTAGTACACTAAAAAAGAAAATTAACACAACCACAAAGTGCACCTGAAGTTGATGGGAATCTCACCAGTTTTTCAGGTATTTGGTCATAAACTAAAGCACTGGACAAATCAAAGTGTTAACCTGATGATGGAATACAGGTCTTATAACTGGATGTCTGTAACAAAGACTATTTCTCTATATTTAAACCCTGTCAAAACAATTCCCTCAAAACAACAAATGGCAACCTCATAGTGGTGATGGAGGAAAAGTCAGGGGATCAGTAAAGTCTTTATGCGTCATCCTCTGGGGACCATGGATGTCTGTGCAAAATGCCATGGCCGCTAACATGGCGTAATACAGAACTTGTCATAACATTACAAAAGTCAATAAAGTAATCAAATGCAGCTCAACTTCTATTAGTGTCAATAGGAAATTTTATTAAGATTAAATTGTCAGCAACGGTGGCTTTGCAGCCATTTTTGCAGTCACCAGTTTGTTGACAGTTAGTAGTAGTAGTAGATATTTGTGGAAAGTATAAGATTTCAGTTACGGTCTGCACAGGAGTAACTTTGCCACCACAACGCTATAATGGAAAAACACAAAATATGAATGTATGTATGAATGAATGAATGAATGTATAGGAATGTCAAATTCAAGAGCTGTCACAGTAATGTTGTTTTTGGTTTTGATTTTTGTGATGTGGAAGGTTAAGAAGAAAAAGTCATGCATGACTAGGCAGAGAGATAGAGAGCGGGAGAGAGAAAGAGAGAGAGCGAGAGAGAGAGAGAGACTGTGTCATGTAAAAGGGGATGGTACTAACCAGGACACACTGCTATGTTGCAGAGTTTGGTCTGACTCTCGGGCCGTCCACAAGCCAAAGCCCCGCCTCCGTTCACACACTTCCTGGTTCGCGTTCTGGAGCCCCGCCCACAGGTCACAGAGCAAAGACTCCATGACGACCACTCCTCCCACAGCCCATGCACTGCAAACACCCACAAACACACGCACAACATGGGGATGAGGGATGAGGGAAGGGTTGGAGCATCCCATCACAGGCAAGAGGGTTAGAGAATGAGAGAAACATGAGATATTAAATGAGTCGGAGCACATTCCTTAAATAAAAACATGAAGGAGGTGACCTCCTGACCTCTCCAAAACATTCCAGTTCCAATGAAAACAGAAACACTGGGAATGAAGTTGCATTTACATGTCGCTACATGGAAGAAAATGGAGGTTAGGAATGGACACTCTGGCAATTTGTTGTCATGCAGCTCGAGACATGAGAAGGAAATGAAAGTGGTACGTCTGCTTCTGACATTATTAGAACTGAAGGATCCAAAGACACTAACCACATCAAAAACTTCAAAAACCAATTAAAGAATTAAAACATTTTCTCATCTCTTTTCCTTCTGTTTTCCTCTTTGTTGTGCATCTTGGCCCATTCGGGCAACTGATGAAGATGAAATACATCAAAACAGAATAGATGAGTTGCACAGAAACTTTGCAGATAATGAACGTTGCTTTAAGATCTTGGGATGCTGCTTTACTGAAAGCTAGTTCATGCAGGAATGCATGTACTGTATGTCTATTTGATCTGTGTGTCAGCTGTGTGACACTGGGAGATTGGGCCATGTAAGAGAAAAAAACAAAGTTAGAGAGAGCAGGATGGAGAGTGCTGGTCCTGTGTTGAGCAAAGCTAAATAAATCATGGCAATAAATAATTAAGTCTAATCTGTGAAGGAAAGCTCAGAGGAGTAGAAGGCTGAGAGAGGGAAAGAAGATGAGGATGGTATTAAAAAGTAGATATATGGAGAGCTGGTAAACAGTAAGATATCCTTAAATTCAGGAACACGTGTTACCAGTGTCACTTTTTTGCCTCCTGTTCATTTTCATGAAATGCTTTTACAACTGAGCGCAATTGTGTGAACTGCAACTTGTGCAAACTTGTTAACGAAGTAAAGATTTACAGAGCACACAGAGAAGTTCTGACATTCAGATTAGTTGTTAAACACTGGTTGTGCATGCTTCATGTTACAGGTGGGCGCAGTTGGTTTTTGTTGCCTTTTGTAGACCTTGGGCTGTCTACAGAGACTGCATTTTTTTTACAGAGTGTTCTGGGGACAGGCAGCTCGCAGATAGTTAAGTTTTTTTTACAGTGTGTTCTGAGGACAGGCAGCTCGCAGATAGTTAAGTTTTTTTTTTACAGTGTGCTCTGACGACAGGCAGCTCGCAGATTGTTAAGTTTTTTTTACAGTGTGTTCTGAGGACAGGCAGCTCGCAGATAGGGAGGAGTTGCTTTTTACAGTGTATTCTGGGGACAGACAGCTTGTGGATAGTGAGGTGTTTTTTACAGTGTATTCTGGGGACAGACAGCTTTCGGATAGTGAGGAGATGTTTTTTACAGTGTGTTCTGGGGACAGACAGTTTGCCGATAGTGAGGTGTTTTTTACAGTGTATTCTGGGGACAGACAGCTTGCGGATAGTGAGGAGATGTTTTTTACAGTGTGTTCTGGGGACAGGCAGCTTGTGGATAGTGAGTTTTTTTTTACAGTGTGTTCTGGGGACAGACAGCTTGCGGACAGTGAGGAGATGTTTGCTGTATGTGACAACAAGTCTAAAGCCTGTGACATTGCTTAGAACACCTTTAATATGTATGCATGCTAACTCTAAGCGTTGCTTAGCCAACTGAACCAGCTGACAAAGCTAACATTAGCTCGCGAATATAGACAACATATCTGTGAGCATACTAAAATTAGCATGCTGTTTAATAATATGCGCAATTACATTTCCCTAATAAACACAATACACTTAAAGTTACAAAAGTTATGGCAATAACTAAGATGAAATAACCCAATAGCGTCAGCTAGGTTAGCATAATCTTCCTCTAAACTCCTTTAATACTACCATCTCTGAAACACATTTTTTATTGTGATGCTGCCGTTACTCCCTTTTAACTTGTTATATTTTCACGAGGCGGCTTTGTCACACAATACTAAAGTCATTACTAGCTTAGATCTTTCCCAAGTTGCAATGGTGCAACCGAATTTGAAACTAGCAAGTAGTTACTCAGACTTTATGGATTTAGAAGTAACTGTTGCAACCCAATGCTGAACTTTAAATGTTGTTGGAGTCGACATTCCTTTTGGTATGTGTGAGTCATACTGTGGCCAACAACGAACAACCAGTACCAACTGTATTTCTTTTAAACGCACTATTTCATGGTTCAAAGTGTTCCACAGTCTCCAAATCAAAGATTGTTAAGCTTTGAAATTGCATTTTTGTACAACCCGCTGAGAAAGTTGCGTCTGTGGAGCAGTTGTTACTGATTTGAAAGGGGGGATTTTAATGCAGCATGATGGGCTGTGTGGTGTCCTGAAGTATGTCGGCCAAAATATTTTGATATCAAACATGAAACAATTTACTTCCAAAATTTCCATGTATATATATATATATATATATATATGAAACTGGCATCAAAGTGCAAGCCGATGGGGGATAGCTCATCCCAAATTGCAAAGCCTTTTCAGGAGACAGAGGCAACAATAACAACCTTAACAAATACACTTCTATTAGTTCTGTAATTTAGCATCTTTTTTTTCCTTCTAAAACACTACAAGATTGTTTGGAAGACATTACTTATTCATCCAAATCGAATCTTCATCTCTCAAAGCCAGTACAAGTGTATCTGAAGTCTGACTGTGCAAAAGCAATCAATGAGCCTATAAAATCTAAGCAGCTTTGGGACTAAGACACATTAAAAGGAGGAACTATCAATTGGACATGGGGACAAGGGAGCAGATAAGCCCGATGAAAAGGAAAAAAAAAATATAAAAGTGATTCAAATACTGGGATTAGAACTTTATTACAGCGGCTATTGGTGACCAGATAAATACTCCCCGTCGAGTGATATTTCCAGCCATAAACAAAGCAGCACAAGGCAGTTTTATCAAATCTTATATTGTAACACCAACGACTACATTACTATAATACAGCTCTCCTTTTAGTTCAACTGTTCAAGGGAGTTTATTGCCATCAGAGATACAGTCGCAGAGGGAGTTGGAAATGAGCATGTTTACAGCGGCAAGCATGGAAAAAAAAAATAAAGTAACAATCTAATCGGTGCTGATCAAACCACAAGGTGCCAGATCGGTGTCTTTTAACACCCTCTTGTCTTTTAAATTCAGCTCTGTGAGAGGTAGATGGAAATGATATAGCTTAAAATGTGCAACAAAAAAAAGCAAAACGTTTCTGATGCAAACGCAAGTAAGCTTAGATAAGAGAAGATATAATGTCCATGCTCACCCCCTTATTAAAACATATGCACACACACTTAGTAGAGCACACATTCACAGCTCCACAGAGAATAAGGCTATCAGAATCAGCAATACTTTATCGATCCCCGGAGGGAAATTCTGTGTTACAGTTGCAAGAAGTATTTAAATATCAGAGAAGAAATATAAATAAAAGAAACATAAGGCGTGTGGATATGTACAGTAATGTGTAGTTAGGATGCATGAATTTGATACACGTCTTTAATATTGTATATCCATATAATTACATATATATATATATATATATATATATATATATATATATATAATATTAATTTCCACGTAATAATGAATGCTGTATATGAAGAAATTATCTTTAATTTCTTATGTCTAGCTTTTGCCAAAGCATAGTCTGTAATAGGACACTTTCATCAAATTGATCCTAAGCATTACCGTCATTAGCAGCAATTTCATCTGGGGTCATAGCTGCATTATTTATAACTAAGTTTCATTTATAAGGGTGTGTGTGCGTCTGTGTAAGTGTGTGTGTTTGCCATCTGTACGAGTCCGCCACGAGTCCACGCCTGCATCCTTGCATGCACCTTCAGTCTCTGGCTTAAAATGATTACTGGATATGGGATGTTGCAGCGTTTGACTACGCACTGACCCAGACATGCTGTATTCATATTGCACCATTGTTCCACTGCATGAAAATGTCACTGAATCTATGGCAAATGAGCAGTAGCTAAATAGATCAGAAGTAAGGGTACTACTTCACTTTTGAACGCTTTGGGGCATGAACGCCTTACACTTCAGTGCATATATATAAAAAAAAAAAAAAGTTAGAGAGTTAATTTGCCAGACCAATTACTGCCTAGTTTGCTTTGTCAAGAGGCAGACCATTACTTAAAATTGATTATCTGTATCGCCTTAACTTAAGAGTTTTACCCATGAAAAACGAGGAGAAAAAAAAAAAAAGTCCATTTTCTGTTCATTGGCTTTCTGTCCAAGCTACTTTTCATTGATGTTCCCCAACTCGTGCAAACCCACACAAACACGCATGCACAGCGCTGTGCCCCGAGACATATCCGCCCACACTCACACTAACAACATACTCAGACTCAAAGTTCTAACTTGTGCACAAACACAAATAAATAGTAAATAGAGGAAACCAAAAAGTATGCAGACTGTGTTCTCCCCAACCGTGCCGTGTATATTCGTGATTGCGAATTAATGAATATGAAACAGAATAGGGGATGTTGGATTAAAAATGTTTCACTTGCAGATCTTTTAGATAAATCAGGCAGTTGGCCGGCATGTTCTGAACATCAGGGTTGAAGCGGCACTGCTCATGCTTGTACAGTATGCATAACCTGTGTATGTGGACTCCACTTTTCATCAATGGAGTGTTTGATTTGAGAGCAAGCCATTTGAAACCAGTACTGACACAGTGTGTTACATTTGCACGTAAGTGTTGTTTTTCTAGTATTTGAGGAACACAATTGTGACGTTACAGTTAGTGTAAGTTCAAAACACTGTAGTCCTGATTAGTGTGTGGTGTGTGTTTGTGTTGTGTGTGTGTTTTTGTGTTTTGTGTTGTGTGTGTGTGTGTGTGTGTGTGTGTGTGTGTGTGTGTGTGTGTGTGCGTGTGTGTGTGTCTGCCTCAGTGTACTGTACTATGTTGGTAATGACTCCCCGTCGGACCATGGGGAAGCAGCAAAGAGATCAACAAATCAAACAAACATGTAGATTCTACCCTTAATTAAGTCAAAGTAAAAAGAAAAAAAAAGATAATTATCTTAAAAGTGAACCACATCAAGTTCATTAAACACTGTTATGTATCTTTGCTACCACCCCAACATTCTAAGTCTACTTGAATTTGGTGTGATCCCATTCAGGCAATCCCAGGAGTGCCCGTACACCCCTCCAGTACCACATCGGGAAACATCAGAGGAAGAAAAAAATGAAATAATAAACGGAACATAACACAGCAACCAATATCCCATCAAAGGAGCGGCTGAGGATATTAATATCGACACTGAATGGAAAATGAGGCACTTAGACATACAAATCGCGTTGGCACATTTGCATAAAAACAAGATTAGCATATGCACCGACAGGGAAGGAAAATGTTCCTCTCGTTACTTGCTTCTTCTTTTTTTTAGGGAAGATACGTCAGTAAACACTGACTGACTCCTAACTCACAACATATGGGGGGTAAAAAAATGTATACAATCGCATTGTATTGCATTTTAACTAAAATTAAACTTCAATAACAACCACACATTATACATACAGTACATCCTGTGCATGTAAAGAGAACTTTAATTGAAACACATTCAAACACTCGAGGAACGAACACAATGTGCGGCACACCTGGAAATGAATGAGCACCTACTAAGGTTTAAGTCCCCCACACGAGAAGGTCAAGACTTACTGGACTGCCTATACATTTTTAGTCACGGACATGTGTGCATATGTGCTTAGCGAATCAGGATGATCCAATTTGACCCTGTGTTCCTCATCCATTAACTCCTAAGCAGCTAGTGGAAAGGGCTTGTCCAATGATGGGCTTCTATAACCTTAGTGGCTAAGGACCAATGACTACACCCCATGGGCTGACCGTGGGGTGTAGTGGCCACACTTTCGCTTTAAGTTATCTGTCCCCGGAGAAGTTATCGCTCCTGACTTTTCATTTAATAGCCTGCCATCCAACACATCACTGTCATTATTAGAATGGCTGTGCATGAATTTTCCTGTGATGCACTCTCTTAGGAATCACTGGGATCAGAGAGGTCGGCTTAGAGACTTCCCCACTGTCAGCCAACCAGAATGGAGGGCTTTCTTCCTCTTTGGCTGGCAGGGACAGGACAGACGTTTTTTTTAAAAATATGTTCCTAAGACAGACCCACGGTCAGTCACCAATTGCTGCCACAGAAAGCTGGTGGAGTACACAATCTCACATCATATCTGGCTAAGACTTGATATTCTTGATTCTACTGAGTTGCCAAATACTCTCTTCTGTTACAGTGGACCACTAAAAAGTCCCTTTGTGTCCTTTTGTCCTGATAGCGATCGACCTACACATGTTGACTTGACTGTAGCTCGACTGTTTTGGCTTGGCTCATGTAGGTAAAGAAACCCAGTGATGAAGTTGCTCATCTACTTTGCAAGCCCCACCCCAGATGCAATTCCATAAGTGACAATGTCTTTCCTGATGCAAACGTTGACAGGACAAATGTCCAAGGAAAGATTTCCCACAATGTCCATGTTATTGGTCCGTAGAGACATTTCTTCCTTCTGTCCCGCTAAAAAAAAATGAAAGTGGACCGGCAACGCATTGTAAAGCTAGCAGATAACTTGACCTTGACCTTAAAAGAATACTGCATTAATGTAATGTTACACTCCTATAACACTGTCGGGCTCACAATAGAAAGTTGTTGAAAAGATAAAACAAAACAAAAAATGATGCAGCAGAACGAGAGATATTGTCTTTTATATGCCATGCATTTTTCTACCCATAGGGCAACTAAAGTGGGTGGGTTTTCAGGTGTGTTGTGCTAGTAGTGGCTAACGTAGCCTCGAGCAGCTAGCGCAAAACAGAAATAAGAAGCGGGAGACCGAGGTCTCAACACCTCCAACCAACGCTGCCTCATGTGCCACCACAATTGATCAGACTTCACACAGCATAACACACAGTAGTCATATGCAAGTTCCTCTTCAAGAAGTCCCTCCACACACTCCCAAACTTCCTGAAGTATGGTAATAAAACAAAACAATGACTTTACTACCTTCTGCAGGTGAAAGATCGCTAATGTGGTAGGTTCGCTACAGCATTAGATGATGCTTCAACTGCGGTTTTACTGCGCAACCCCTATTTTTGTCATCCTCTGGTTGGGGACTGAGCAAAAGTAGTGAATTAAAGAATGGACAGAGGCTAGGCAGGAGGGAGCCAGTGCCATATGGGATTTCAATTCAATTGCAATCAGAACAACCAATCAAATCAGAGCAGGACAGGCAGTACTTCACAATTTCATCTAGTAGAGACCTACATTGCCAATCAAACCAGCCGAACTCACATTATTCAGGATGAGCGCTACACAAGTTCCCTCAGTGACTTCATCTGGCTTGATTGTGTTGTGTGTTGCTGAGGAAAAATGGATGAGGTGCCCTTCATTTTGCTCTTGCCTTTTTGAAGCAAGCAGATAGGCTTGAACACACTCACCCTGATTGGCAGAGCATGCATGCATATGAAAATGTTATTTGATTAGTTGAATATATTTTGGAGTTGTCAGTGCATCTAAAACGAAAAATGAATTTCTCTGAAGTCAATAGAAATCTGTGTACGTCTGTATCTGTAGTTATCACCAACACAAATTAAATTTACGTTCAACAATTCCAATGTTTGTTTGGGCGCTTATCTTAGTTTTCGTTGTAAATTGTAATAAGTTTGTCTGCTTATTACGCTCTGTTAGAGGATTTCTTTTTAATTTACAATACTGCACTAGCTGTGTAGACTTCGATATACAGTAGATATAGACAAGACAAGGGAAATTACAACAATGCTAACCAAAGAGAGAAGTATGAACTCCTGAGCTCTGGCAGGTCTAATTGACTTGCTGACATCGAGCTTAGGTCTCACGTCTCTCTCCCTCTCCTTCTCCCTGAGCTGGCCAGTAGTGTGAATTGAAATGACAAAATGACATTCTCATTCTGTAGCTTCTTTCCTGCTGCACCATGGTTAAATATATTTTTGGCTGAGCCGATCCCATGTGATGTGTGTGATTGTGTGATTGTGCGATTGTGTGTGTGTGTGTGTGTGTGTGCGCGCATATACCGCCTACCTTCCTTAAAAGTGATGGAGTTTCACACTGTCATTATTTTCTTCAGTATTACAGCTTTCTTGACACATTGTAAATAGACGAGTAGATGCTGTATTGGTGAGTGAGGTGCTAAGCAGAGAGCTCATTTTCTAACGCTGTATTTAGTCAATTTTAACATGTACAAAAAAAACTAAAAACCCAAGGCCTACAGCATATTAACATATGTATTTGGCCATCATTTTTGCAACACGGCTAAACATATTTCATTTATTATCTCAACTTTTAATCCATACTTGGTGTCACAAAGGCCGGGAGCATATCCCAGCCTGCCATATGGATAGGAAGACACCCTGGAGAAGTTACCAGTCCATCACAGATTTGGGAAAAAAAGCATCCAAAGTCATCATCCGCTTGCTGGTCTGCTATGCGAATAACATCACATAAACTCCACATAGATGATGATTAAACCCTCACAGTTCTTGCTGTAAGAAAACAGTGAGTGCCACTGAATTCAGGTTATGTCAAAAGTCAGCCGACAACATACCTGAGCCTGTGATCCCAGGTTCACCTGGACAGGATGCCGTGTTGTTGCACATCCGCGTTTCCCGCAGGGCTCCGCTGCACAGCGTCCCATAGGGAGAAGAAACGCATGAACGCGTCCTCACTTGCCAGCCTTGACCACATGTGAGAGAACACACACTCCACTGTGACCACTCCTCTGCCGCAGGGTCACCTGAGGAGCAAGACGGAGGTGGACAAAGACAAGGTAATTCTCAAGGACTCCACTTTCAAGTTTCTACGACTCAGACGGATCACAAACGTTGAAGAGGTAGGGAGTTTTCGTTTCAGCGTAATCATGAGGTTTCTGGCCCCGGAGCTTGGAGCGAATTTACCCAACTGCAGGCTTTAAAATGTTAATGTGCCTGTTGTCTCATAATAATAAAGATATTCCACTGTTTATACTGTGTAATTGCAATAAATACAATGCTGTATATTGCTCAGAAGACTCATATAGTAAAAAGCCACACCAAAGAGTTACAGGAACTTTTAGTGGCGATGACGAGAGAGAAGTACTTCCAATTCACCCAGAACCGGAGGCATCAAACACATTTGTTTGGGTTATTGATTCCTTTCTTTGCTTTTTATTTACTGAAATAAAATGAAAATTCCCTTGGATGACTGTGACACCATTGCAATATTACTACAATAAAAACAAAACACAAAAAACAAAATTGTAATCCATACAAATATCAAGAGAAAACCTGGGACTCTGACAAATGATGAGGCGGCTTTGTGGTTACAATAACCAAGGAGACTGTCTGTACTTAAAGGAGATAAATTGTTTTGTTCTCCCCCCTGGATAGAAGTTAAGGCAGCCCAGGATCTATGGTAAAGTTTCACAGTGTATAATTTTGACACGGCTTGTGATGCTTATCAATACCCAATGTATGATATCCCTGCATGCAATACAGGTATGGATGATTTGCACATGTCATTAACTGATTTAAGTTCTTTAATTTGTAAAACCCCTTGATTGAATATTCATAAGGACAATTGTCTTAGAGATCTTTCAGTTAGAGATTCAATGATATTAAAACACATGGAAGGAGGTTAACACGTATGATCCCAAAGCTAAAAGGGACTTAAACCAAAAAGGATGGCTTTACTGTAGATGGTAACATCGTGGCAGAGATTGGATGTTCACACATCTTTGTGGGTGATTTTGAGTTCTCCGGGCAGCTGTGGAGAGACTCCCACTGTTCCCTCCGAGTCACACCCTTGAAAGCAAAAAAAGCCAAGTGTGAAGTCATCCCGCGTCTCTCTTTCTAAATTGTTTATGAGCGCCGTGTCCTTTGATGGAGGCATCTTCACATGACAAAGACGGAAATCAAATTAATTGCATGTCCGTTAATCGCATTACATCTTCATTAACATGAGTGAGTCAGGGCTTAAGCTCATCACACATGCCTGGAGGAGTCTAAGAATGGGGGGGGGGAGATAGTGTAAAAGGACAAGCCAGGGGTTTCCCTCATGGTAGGGACTCCCTCCTCCACACAATGGTAGCTGATTATGGTATATGAGCGTTTGTGTGTGTGTGTGCGCATACATGTTCTAGTGTTGTTGAAGCAGCCACTGTGTAATGTCATGTATGTATGAGGCAGACTCCCATGCATATATACAGTACATGTGACTTCATGAATATGTGTCATGTCATGAATAATTCCATTTTTTTTTCTAATCCTAGTAATTACATAAGATTTTAAAGTCATAAACATGCTCATACTGTACATATTCGCACATGTGAATGGTGGAGCATGTGGTAGCTGCCCTGGAGTTCGGCCATGCTTCAGAAGGTAAATGTATAATCATTCCTTTAATTTTAGTTACAAATACAGCCTGGTAAATGTCAAGTTGGCTACTTTTATCCCAGGCTGCGAACTCCTGCACACATCACATTACTCACCAGTTTGTGCCTGAAACACACCTGGCTGGTCAGCTGATCGAGGTCTCTGGGTCTTCACCTTCAGATCGTCATCATCATATGGGTCTGAAATAGACAGAGATTTAACTTGTATTTCTCTATTTCTTTTCTTTCACATACATATTGAATTGCACAGTTCAATATATGAAATCCTAAACGTGTAAGATTAAAAAAATACTGGTGTGTAGATGTCTGTAGTTGGTTGACTTCATGCATTTGTGCCATGGCATACAGAAGATTGGTTTTAAAGCTGTAGTAAATGAGAGCTCATCAGTGTCCACGTTGTACATTCAGAGAAGTCAAAAAAGGCAATTTGTTTAGCACATCCAAAGCACGACTCTGGCAAAATAAAAATACAAACGCCTACATGTCATTGGCTTGCTCTTTGCTGCAGAATATTTAAAGAACAGGCTGATCCATTTCGGCACACTTCGTGCAGAAACACAACATAATGTCAAGTCTGCAGTATCAGAAAATCGGGAGGAAGTATATTCCGACTCTCTTATTCGCTTTGAGGTAAAACATGAAAATATACAGATTGAAATGCTATGTGAATTAAGTGAGCAAAAATAAGAACACTTAAAAAAAAACAAAAAACTTTGGGCTTGGTTATGACACTATAAATATTAAAAACATGCAGCTACACTGGAGAAAAGACTGGATCTGATTTATCAGAGGGCTGATTTGAAGTGGAACACCTCGTATAAATGGTGAGAATTTGTGGAAACAGAACGATTGCCTAGGGAGAAAGTATGTCGAAAATAAATCATGCAACATATCTAAGCCGGTTTTATCTCTGTTGGTGCAAACATACGGAGGCATGAGCACAGTCTGTTCTGATCTGTGCAAATGGATTTGTAGGCTTAGTTTCAGCAACACAAGACTTAATCAACTCCCTCGACGGGGGAAACAATCCTTGATTTAGCAGATCTTTTTCACTTGGGTACTTCTTGCCCATGGGAGTTTTTGGAAGTGGTTGCATTTTTGCAAAGAAGCTGAATCACACGGGGTATCTTAGGTACACTAACCATTGTGTGTGCGTGCGTGTGTGCGTGTGTGTGTGTGTGTGTGTGTGTGTGTGTGTGTGTGTGTGTGTGTGTGTGTGTGTGTGTGTGTGTGTGTGCGCGCTACTTGATTAGAAAGCGCAAAAGTGATTGACACTGAAATTTCCTTGCTCTAGCTTTTGTCAAGGAGTTGACCTGAGGACGTATGGAATGCTGTTTTATTCAATATTAAATAAATAAATACATAAATACATGAATAAATAAATATGCCTTTGAAATACATCATGAATTAAATAAATGAGGCAATAAATACATAAATAATTAAATCATGTAAATATTCACATAAAATGAGTCTATTAGTTAAATACAGTAAATATATTACAAGGTCTCACTTTTAATTATTGTAGGGTACTTTTATTTCATAAGTCCATGTTTTTTTTTATTTCAAGAGACTTTTTTCATAAATCCACATTTATTTATTTCCGTGGACTTTTATTTCCTAAGGCCAAATTTATTTATTTTCCTCTCTATATATTTCCAATTCTCACATGCAAATCAGGGGGCTTGGCTATCTCTCACAGTCAGAACAGAGCCATGGGTAAAAAGCGGCTGGCGAAGGGAGAGTGCACCCCGACTGACAGCTCGTGGGGCTCTACCCAGCGCACAGTCTCCTATTCTGGGGCAAGTGAACCACCAACTAGCGCTGACCTGATGGAGCAACACGCCTGGCAGTTTACTGTGCCCTGTACCCAGCACACAGTCGTGTCCGACGGGTCAGCGGTAGTTAGCGGTCTACTTACCCCCAGAATAGGGGACCACGGCTCGGTTCTGAATGTGAGAGATTTTGAAATTGTGAAACAAAAGTCTTTTGAAATAAATACATGCGGATAAAAGTACCATGAAATAATTAAAAGTAAAACCTTTTAAAATATTTATTTAACTAACTTATTCATTTTTATATGAATATTTACACTTATTTCATTATATATACTGTATGTACTGTAAAGTATTGCCTCATTCATTTATTTCGTGATGTATTTCAAAGGCATATTTATTTACGTATTCATGTGTTTATGTATTTGTTCATTTAATACTGAATGAAATGGCATTCCATAAGGAAGAACAAACACATGCATGCATAGCACATCCTTCTGTGGATCCCCAATAAACACACACAGACAGAAAAACATGAATGCCTGCGAATCGAGCTGAGTCTGTCATGATTGCTCAAACGCCCATTGCAACTAGCCCTCTAATTTGGTCTTTTACTGAAACAACTCTTTGTGAGGAAAAAAAAAACCACACTGTTTTTGTGTCCTCTAGCTCTTTCATTCCTGCTGTCTGACTCTCCCTCCCATTTTCTTGTTTTGTGCACTGTTCTTAGTAGGACCACTTGTGCTTAAAGGGCAAAGTAAAATATAGAATTACAGGAACAATGTAATCATTTTGTTTGTGTGCTCCAGATAAATATTGGTAGCTGCAGCTGGCTACGGAGGTAAAGGAATGATTATTGTGTGCATGCTGAATTTAGCGCTCTGAAAGTATTTTAAAAGACTAAGAGATCGCCTCAGTGCTTTAAAAGTCAGAATATTGTTTTTTTAAGTAAGGGTTTTAAAGCAATAACTTACACCAAAAGGAAACTTTGTGGCAGGATATATTACTCCTACAGTAGATATTTGTGGCTTCCATTTCCACAGTCCCTCACTTGACACATTACTACTACCCACCCGCTATCTGATCAACATTCATACAGCAGAAAATGACACAAACATTTGTTTAATTTGCAAAGACAAACTTTACACCTACCTACTGCTTTTCCCGTCCAGCTCCTTAATAATCCAGTCAATTAGAGCAATAGGATTATTTGATGACTGCTAAACCCTCCACCGGACAGCACATATCCATTCATTGCTAAGCAACTGTGACTAGCCACATAGGGCCTGTCGACATGGAAATATGTCCCCATGCTGAAACTGTATGCATCGTAAGAGAAAAACTTAATATTTCAAACGTTTGGACGGTGGCTTTTTTAAACTGTTTTTCTGTTCTAACATAAACTGCAAATGATGGCATGCCCAACTGGCTTGACCTATAGTGGACCTATACTCTAGCATTATGATATATGTAGCTATCATGTGCATACATTTAAAAGCCCTTTATAGAGTATTTAGTTTAAAACCAATCGGCTTGAAATGATAAAAAGTCAGCTGGAGTGGGAATTTTCAAACTGTTCACACAGTTTAAGCGTTAACATTAGAATGAACAACCGTTAGCTTGCTACAGCTGATAAAATCTGCTTGTGTCTGTCATCATTTCAGCGGACAAATGCCACGGTTGTGGGCTGACATGGAAAAGCTTTTGTTTATGTCTGTGTGAAGTTGAAGACCCATTGTTTGAAGGGCATAGCAACAGTAATTAAGGAAGGACGGGGTTTAACCAAATGTCCATTCCAAGTTCTCCTCATCCTTTTTTAAATTCCTCCTGCTGTTTCCGTCTGCTAACAGGATAGCCACAAAGCTAGCAATGCAGCCCATGTCCATAGCAAAGCACGTGCTGCTAATATTTCCACCCCACTGATCTACTGAAGTATGTTTGGTAGGTTTAAGGTCGGACGGCCTGCTGGAAAGATTCGGGACTCATGACGTTGGAAAATAAATGGCACACGTGGTACCACAAACTTCAACAAGATAAGTTCCTGAATTTCACTTTTAAAACAATTCAGAAAATAAATGTATTTGTTTTAAAAGTGAGAGAGGAAGAGCCAGTCTCTATCTGGGAGTTGCTGAATCATTTTCTGGCAGAATTGGGCCCAAATGAAGCCCTGTGTGTGGGTGTGTAACCTGCACCTCGGTGCTTATGAGACCCAGAGGTCAGTGAAGCAGGAGTAATGTCTCACATCAAATGACCAGCTCTCTCTCTCTCTCTCTCTCTCTCTCTCTCTCTCTCTCCCCCTCCCCCCCACGCGGACTACGGACACAGGTTTGGAGTCCGGCACAATCAAACGTAAAGATCAATATGGATAAACCCCCTGAGAGAACTGACCTTTACAAACCTCACTATATAGTTTAATGTCCTGGAACGCACTTTAATCGACACATCATATCACACTTCATCAAACGCCCTCTCTTATCCCTACTTTTTTTCTACCCATTTCATATCCAGGGGAACCTATTTTCTATCTATAGCTGGCAGTATCACTGTCAATTGTGAGCAGGGTCGATAATCTGTATGACTGGTCGGGAACAGAGGTGGATTTTTATTTTATTTTACTTGTGGTAGTGCTGATGTTTGAGTGTCATCTGACAGAAGTGTCAGTGAAGTGAAAACCCTGTTTTAGAGCCCGGGCAAATCAACAGATCACCTGCGAATGAAAAATATAAAATTATGTAAGTCCAGTACAGATTTGAGTGGCACATGCGTCACTTTGGAACAAGTAGCATACAAGATGCTAACGAGAGACTTCTGTAATATCAATAAAGAATAAAAATGGACCTACTTGACAAAGTTTGTTCACTGCTGGCTACAAATTAGCATCAAACACAACTAAGGTTGTCAGTTGAATGGCATTGTGAGCCAACGTTAGCAGTCAAACACTCCTAGATAGCTAAATCATTTTTGAAATGACTGCTAGCTTAGCTACAAGCTAGCAGTCAAACACAACAAAGACTGTCACGTAAATGGCGTTTTGAGCTAACATTAGCAATCAAACTATCATAGATAGCTAAATCATTTTTGAAACGATTCACATATTCTGTTATTGTTTGTAATTTGAAAAGTTTATCATTTCATGGATTCCACAAATTTCAGTATGACATATTATGCTGTATACCGTCTACCTCCCAATAATTCGATATAACAAGAACAATTGATTGTTGTAAAAACAGAACTAAATCTGGAAAAAACCCTGCTTTTGTAAACCCGTTTCAGCTGTCTTCTTGTCTCTATGGGAGTGAGTTAAAGTCTGTAAGCGTGTTCAAATGTTGAACTTTGAAAGGTATGGCTCTCCTACTTACAAGTATAAAAATGTATCAAGGCAATCTGATCACAAACACTGTAATGGAGTGGGTGTCATGTTAAGAGTTACTAGTTATGTGTAATACTATGTTTCTAGAGGTTTGTTCGGTTAGTGAGACAATGATGAAACAGAGTGTTAAACTACTGGGATTTCCAGAGTCTCAGTAAACATTTGGTTAAAAAACAACAACGTATTGGCTCCAAATATTGGCAACCCGTATGGGGCATCGGCATCAAAAATCCATATCGGTTACTGCCTAATTACTATTCCGTTTCAAAATTACATTAAACAAGTGTCCCCCCATGTTAAAGGTAATCATTTAAAATGCAAGTAAAAAGTCATTACAATCTGTCAAACTGCTTATTAATTCCACAAATTGTAAGATTGACTGTTTATTCGAGGATAACTACTTCATTTGCTTGCCTTGTTGGAACCCAACTGCTAAGAATAAAGCAATGGTTCTCAAACAGGCCATTTTCTCTATTTCTTCCCAACAAATAGTTGACAAAAGTAGCATGTAGAAGCCCGCTGAGCATCACATTTCACTCTGCAGGGAGAGGCTTTATCGGCTTCCTCAACTCAAGGCAAAGAGCGGTGGGATGCCCACCATAAACACATATATCGAACATCTAAATACACACATTAGCAGTGACACAAAAAGCTCAAATATACCTTGATGTGGCATACGCACATGCTGAGACAGACCACACACACACACACACACACACACACACACACACACACACACACACCACACACCAACAACACACACACACACACAATAGGAAGTAAATATGGCTGATAAATAAACGTCATGCAGTAAAGCAGTTTTGAGCCTGTACAAAGCATCAGACTGGGGAATGGGGATTGGGGCAGAGCCAGTTAGAGCCACAGGCTCCTTTGTCAGACTGAGCCGGGATTTAAGCCTGCTGAGAACACTGTGTGGTGGGTGTGTGGTGGGTGTGTGTGTGTGGTGTGTGTGTGTGTGTGGGGGGGGGGGATCACATATGATAATATGGTAAAATAGCTGTGTTAAGTATATGGCATAGCATGCACAAAAACAGTCCGGCATGGAAATGTTCACTGTTGACTACTGTCAGCTCTTTCAATGCAGCGTGTTTGATTGAATGCACACTCCTTAACACGCACAATCACACACGCACACACGCACACACGCACACACGCACACACACACACACACACACACACACCACACACACACCACACACAAAGCTATTTCTCAGCCGTATATCAAATCTGAGCTTATAGCTCTCCAGTGCTGTCCATTTACTCCAGGGTCCATCTGGGAGAGCCCAAACTGATAGAAGCACACCATAATGGACTTTTTATAAGCTACTGGACAGACAGACCCACTCCATCTCTCTCTCTCTCTCTCTCTCTCTCTCTCTCTCTCTCTCTCTTCTCTCTCTCTCTCCCCTCTCTCTCACCTCTTTCACACTCAGCAGCAGATATGAAGAGAGAAGTTGAATCAGGTTGGTGCAGAACAGCATCTGCCTGACTATAGGGGTCTCAAGGTAATTTGTGTGCCTCAAAAATGGATTTAGAATATAGTTTTCTCTGCCTCACAAGCTGAGTGGTTTGTTTTACACCCACACAAAACACACACACACTCACCCCCCCCCAAACACACATCAACACAAATTGTGTCATTTCACTTTCATTCTCAATCTACCCTTTTCCCCCGTTTTTCTTTCTCTTATTAGATATTTACAAATGTTTCAACTCCCACACCGCATAGTCATTTGGTCTATCGTTCGGCCCTCCACCCCCTCACCCTCTGTCTTCTACTCCAGCCTCTCTTTTTCTCAGATCCATAACAAGATGAGAATTCCGATGGATTTACAGTCCTGTGGTCCAAGTAAAGCTGCAGAGCTACGGTCAAAGAGCGATCAATGCAGGGATTACAGACAATTACACCCATGGTTAAACATGTTTGTGCAGCAACATCTGTATAGTGTGTTTGCAATGAGTTAGTGTAGCAATGAAATCATGTTAAGGAATTCCAAACCACAAATGTGAACCTCAGTGCTAAAGAAAAGGTCAGGGATCACCACAGTCCTTAGGATACAGCCTTTGGACAGGTGGATATCTGGACCACATTTCATGTCATCTGTCCAATAAATGTTTTTGGTGTCTTTTAGTGTCTTTGACTAAAGACTAAAGACCTAAAATGTAAACTTAAATTAAATTTCCTAGCAATCTGTCCCATAGTCATTGAGGTGTTTCAGTCTGGACCAAAGTGGTGGACCAACCAACCAACCGACTAATCAACCAACCAACCGACCAACCACTCAACCAACCGACCAACCACTCAACCAACCAACCACCCACCCACCCAACCAACC
>NC_045746.1:9025359-9066832 GCF_008692095.1 Etheostoma spectabile
CCAACCAACCAACCAACCAACCACATGCTGCTAGCATGGCTAAAAGCAACCTTACAGTGCTAAGGTTCAGAGATAGTGTTTTTCAAAATGTCTATGTTCAAAAAAATGAGTTTTAGCGAGACAGTACTACAACATTAATGTTATTTTACTTGCTTTTCATGGTTGATCACTGTTTCGGAAATGTTCAATGAGCCCAAGGTTGGAAGAATTGTATCACGCAAGAAAATCTTCAAATGCTTAACACAGATTTAAGATAAAAGAGCTAAGCGGAACTCCGACAGTGCAGTCTATGATCTTTTTCTCTTGTCATTGGCCTCCCCCCTGCCGCCTTCTTTTTACTGCCTCTCTCCGTCTGATATCTGCCAAAACTATCCCCTTCAATGATCTACTAAACCCAACTTGTTATTTTAACAGTGAGGCTTTTCACATGACAGTATACATGACACAGCCACGCGTATAGATCGATTAATGCTCACATAGGCCTCTGCAGTGGTAGGCTGTTACCATAGCAACGCAGTCATGGTGACGGCGTAAAGGACCCGAAGGGATGCAGGTAGGGGTGGGGGGCTAGCAGAGAGACGGAGGTGGATTATAAATCAGTGTCCAAACTTGGTCGCCGGTCCTGCGTTGGCAGATGGTTGCTCTCAACTGTGGTGAAGGGCAGCTGCAGTCCTGTTGCTATGACTGTAGTATTCCTTTCTTTTTCATTCTGCCTGTCTTTTTTCTATGTGTTCTGTTGCTTTCCAATGCTTTGAATGCAGTGTTCAGATTATTCTTTCTTGAACACTGATATAGCAACAAAACTAGGTATTTTGAGATGCATGTATCTGCATTTGCATCACTTAATTTTGACCATGCATGGCACCGATTCCTCTTTCCGGTCTGTGGTCATGGTCTTTGCATGTTGTTGAGAAGAAAAAAAATGTGTGGTAGGTTATATGAGACTGCCGTGGAAAATTAGCCACATCTGTCTACAAACTGAAGCTTTCATGAACCCACACATGTACTGTATACACACAAACTACATTTGCATGAGTACTTAGCTCACAGGCCAAAGCACACTCTAGCAGGTGTTTTCGTGAGTCATGAGAGAGTGGCATGAGAAGAGTCTAGAACAGCCAGACTTTGGTTTCTCCACTTGGTAGAAGGGGCAGAAGAAATTATACTCAGACCGTGACTCTCGCCCTAAACCTTTCTCCTGAGTATACAAACACTCACACACCACTCACCTCTACTCTGTCAACTACCTTTCATCACGGGGAAGGGTCAGCGCAGCAGGACATGGAAGCAATCTTTGGAGCCATGCGGGCCCATTGCATCTTGCACATTGGATATGCACGTACACACACACACACACACACACACACACACACACACACACACACCACACTTAGTTTGGCTTAGCAGTAGCGAGCTATTACTCTAGTCTACAGAAAGATGGGGAGCTGAATCAAACCCACTTTGTGTGTTTTTTTTCTTTTCTGTGAGATGGAAGGATGAACCCATGTGAGAAAACATAATAAGAGCAGAAGATAGAGGTGAAACCCAAAAGAAAAAGAAAAAAAAAAAAAACATAGAAGCTCAGCGGGTCAGTGACTCCCATACACTGATAACCCTAGGGCTGGGCACCAAACGTCAATACTTTAATGGCACCGACCAAAATACTGTGATCCTAGTATCGAAAAATGATTTATCTTATGGTGCCAAATTTCAATTCCAAAAGCGTCTGCGAGCCAATAATCATGTAGCATACTTGCGTGTAAGAACCTAAAGTTGGCGTCGATTGGCTGTCTAACATAACCTAAAACATGTCAGGTGAAAGAGACACAACCACCACGTGGAGGATTTCTGAAGATCCTCGCAGTCGCACATCTGTCTTCTCTGCATAGTGACAGAAAACGGAACTCTGACAAGCAGGCACGCACGCTGCCCCCGCAACCCGATACTGGATAAGCGGATCAAGATGGATGGATGGATGGATGGACAGTGAGTCACGTCAATGCCAATAAAGTGGTTACAAATATGGTTACAGTTTTTCAAAACTTCACGCAGACAGCGGATATGATATCAATGGCGAGGCGAAAGCGGCCATGGTACTGTTGACGTTGCATTTCCTCTGAGACGAGCAGGCACAACAGTGGTTTCTATGTCCTGCTGACTGACTTACAGGCTGAGGTTATAGGGTAAGGCAACTTTAATTTTACATCAACTTTCAGCAACAAGGCAATGCAATTACATTCCTTTGCACTGAAGTATGTTCTCCATTAGTTCAATGTTGACAACAGGGCAGTCACCAAGTTTATTGCTGAAGGTTTGTGTCATTATGCAGTTTGCACTAAAAAGTCTTCGTTGTTTACATTCCTTAGCATTTTTGTTAGTTCAATATTAGCCTGTACACAATGTAATTTGTTCATTTATGTTCTATTTATAATATGTTCATGTAGTGGCAAAAAGGTTTCTCTTTTTTTTGTTAATTTTGGCCAGATCCAGATTAATACCAATCCTGAGTATCTGACTGGTGCTCCCCTATCCAAAAGCACAACCAGTGGGGCGGCTGTGCCTCAGTGGTAGAGCGGTTGCCTACCAATCGGAAGGTTGGTGGTTCAATCCCTGGCCCTGCAGTCCCATGTAGAAGTGTCCTTGGGCAAGACACTGAACCCCAAGTTGCCCCTGATGCTGCGCATCGGAGTGTGAATGTGTTTTTTGTGTTTATCTGATGAGCAGGTGGCACCTTGTACGGCAGCCCCGGCCACAGTGTATGAATGTGTGTGAATGGTGAATGTTTCCTGTAGATGTAAAAGCGCTTTGAGTAGTCGTTAAGACTAGAAAAGTGCTATATAAATACAGCACATTTACATTTAATGTCCCTCTAAGTGAGCAGTGTTACCATCGTATTATAATTTTGATAACTGTTTTGATTCACAATGAAGGTGTAAAAAAGTTTAATATTTAATGTATTTTTGTTGATATTGAAATGGATTTTAAAATATACGGTATCAAAAAAAAAGTATTGTTAAGGAACCGGCATCAAAACTGAGGTGTCGAAATTGGCACCGGATCGAAAGATTTGGAACGATCCCCAGCCGTAGCTAACCCTCCCTTGGATCATCAAAATAAGACAATATGCTAGATTTCCACACGGTTACCTTCTACTTTCAGCTGGGAACTGGGATATTGGGTTGTGAGCTGACAACTGGAAACATTTTTATTGTCATGGTGTCATTGATGGTGCTGTGTTTTTGTAAATGGATGTTCTCTTGGTGTATGTTTTTGTCCATGTATTGAACGGAGTATTATGCTTTGGTACAGTCCGATACAGATCCTGGTTGCACTGCGTGCTCTGTGTAGTTTTAGTATCTGCTCAGGTTCATTTTGGACTATTTAGTCCCAGATTGTTCTGTTTTGTTCCAGATGCATTTGTATAATAGACATTCACTTGAGGACTACTGGCTTCCATAAAACTGTATAAGTGGTTGAGTGTGTAATTTTTCTCAATGTCTGTAATTTCAGCTATGCCTTTGGAACAACGTGTTCTACAAACCAACACAAATCAATACGATTGTTGCGCCCATTGAGAAGAATAAACAACCATGCTCACGTAAAAGGAACATGCTCCATCATACAAGCACGCTCACATCTAGCACACATCACCCACGCCTTGACGGCTTGGGCAGAAGAACCCAATAAGGTTGGTGTAGTAGAGATGGAGACTTAAGGAATCACAGTTCGGCTTGTCAGACTGGCAGTATGAATATAGAAAGCCAACACTTCAACACAATATCCATACAAAGGAAGTAATATGTGACATATTAAAAGCTCTCACGTGTTCCAATGTGCTTTTACAAGAGATTGGATGGCGTCTTTTTGCAAAAGTTGAGCTTAGCATAAGTTGAAGTTGCGCTTACATTAGCTGATTGGCATCAGCTGCCTCTTTCATCCTCTCACAATCGCTGGCTCATTCATCCATATGGCTACAGGTAATTGATCCAACATCCGAGCATGGAAATGCAAGTACAGTGTTGCCATGATAACTGGATACTTCTCACTACTGCTGCAGCTTCCTCTAACTCCTCCATATATGCTACATTTTTGATCATGTTAATTTACATACACTTTTATGTTCATGAATATGTTTATTTGGTGGGGAGTCATTCTTCCTCATTGGTCCTCAGATTCTTTGAATTCTTTCTACTCGCTCAGACAGGAAAGCAAAGATTGTCTCACTTTAACATCTGTTATAAATGGTCAGTTCCTTTACACAAGAGTCTTTTGGACTGACAGCTGTCTTTGTTCGGGGATCAGTATTTGGATCTCCTTCTCCAAGGGACTCAAACAGATCACAACTAGGATTATTTTTAATTCAAGCACTATTCAAAATGTCTGGAGACATCACTAGGCAAGGTTTTTACATTGTTCTTCAGAAAACCTAGAAGAGTGATCCGACACATGGCTATGGGTGATGTATCTACTAATCTAGGCCTAAATATCTTTGATATTAGAAACTTATACTTTGCTGTAATTCCATACCCTGAAAACAGTTTTGTTGCTTGGGGTGCAATTTGGGCCTCTTGTGGATTTGTGATATGCATGGTCCTCATTCACAATAACTCGTTTCTTTGGCAGCGAGGATTAATATCTGACATTAATAAATGTAACTCTGCCAACTTTTTTCCCCTGGTGTGATAGGAAAAGGAATTTCGCACATGGATGTACCTGCAGAGGATAGCATTCTGTAAAACTGCAATTGTAACTTTTGAGCCTATATAAGCTTTATGGGCAGCAAAAAAAAGAAGTGATGGCTCGAGGTCGAGATAACCCTGACTCAACAAACAGAATGAAGAGACACGGAGAAAGACAGGAGAGAGTGACATGGATACAAGAATACTTGATAGACACTGCAGACACACAGATCAAGGGATTCACATTGGACCTCAATACTTGATACTAACCAAAACATGGTTATGTCACAGGGTATTGAAAACTGTCAAGTACCGAAAGATGTTTGGTGTAGTTCTGGTTCAGTACATTTGTGCTTGTGTGAAAGATGTCAATCAAACTCAGACTGAAGGGACTGACTAAGAACTTTTTTCTGGTACGGGTCTTCCAAGAGGAAGGACTCTGGTGCAGTTCATTTGTGGTAAGATATATATATATATATACCAACCACAGTATTTTTATGAGAGTAGATATGTGATTTTAGCATGAATTCAAAACCTAAACTACCAGTACATCCTTTGCCTGACTGTAAACTGTCAAAAAAGACCTTTTATTAGCCATCCATACTCACTTGCCAGTTTATTAAGTACACCTAGCTAAAACTAATGCAGTGTGATATGACAGTCCTGCAATAAATCCTACCTTCACCTCACTAAAACAGAGATTTATTGTAGTGTTGTATTAAAGACCCCAATGAAGGCCAGAAGCCAAAACGCATTGGTCTGACAATAAAGTTGGTCTTTATACTTCAAGTGTTGTTAGAGTATTGGTCTTGACCTAGAGTATAGTAAAATACTTCTTCATATTTGTGCAGTAGTCCACACAAATCACACACACACACATTCAGTATAAACACACATACTGTACATAGAAAGTATACACACATGTACTGTTCATATACAGTATGAATAACTATACATACATACACATATATTTATATATACACACCTTGTCCTGTAATCTATATACACATACACCACATACAATATACACTATATACATAATATATAATAATATAGTATATGTATTATCTAATATATACACACATAGTATATATATATACATAGTGTATACTATATACACACATAGTGTATATGTATATAATTATCTATATATATATATATATATATATAATATCTATATATATTATATATTATATAAATTAGGGCTGCACAATTAATCAAGTTTTAATCGCGATCACGATTTTGACTTCCCACAATCAAATTTGCGTGATCGAGCGATTATTTTTTTTAAAGCGTCATTTCATAGAACGCTCCGGGTTTTTTGCAAAGCCAATCTCCCGCTACTACCGTCTGCTGATGAGCCAGTCAGAGTAGTTTACTGAACCCCGTGCAGCTCAGTTTCTAGATGGAGACAGTCCCAGAGGACAGAGTAACGGGAGGAGAACTCAACAGATAGCAGTCGGTTATACGTCAGTCTCAAGGTTTACCAGTTTACCAGTAAACGCAACATTTTGTCCCGCCTGTTGTTTTTCAGACAACAGCAGTGACCAGTGCTAGGCGGTGCTAGTAGCGTCTGTTAGCTGTTAGCTCCTCTAGGACGCACAGGTGCACCTAATGTCCTCGCATCCGCTGCAATGTTGTTATATGGATACGGTTTAATTTTGCGTTACATGACCCATTTCGTCTGTAAAGCCGTGCCTGTGTTGGATCTTTCTATGCTCTCTTGTCTTACTCTCCGTGTCCGGCCACACAGCGCCGGTCCACACTTCTGACATTTGTCCACAGTTTAAATTTTTTATTAACACAGCTGTATATTGTTAAGTATGAGGGGCAAACCTGTATTTGCACCAGTGTTTCCGCGGGTAACTCTGCTATCGCGGCCGCCACGGCGAAGAACACAGAAGAAGTTATTGAATGCAACTAACTTCAGTTGGTAGAGTAACAGCATGTGAGACGGAGCTGCTGGACCTGGACTTGAACCTGGACCTGGACCTGGGCCTGGGATGTGACCCATGGCAAGAATATCATAGTTAATAAAAATGCAGCGCAGTGAAGATACAGACGTTTCATACACACGCCGTGTGTATCCGCCGTTCGACCCGTGCTGGACCCGTTCCTAACGATCAGCAGTCTCTCTGTGAGTAGCGTCCATCACACTCCCTCTCAGTTATAAACAGCCTATGTGACGATACATTTGTTTTGGTTAAAATCAACAAATAATCGTGAGAATAATTGCGATCAAATGTTTTGCCATAATCGTGCAGCCCTAATATATATATATATATATATATATATATATATTATATATATAATTATATATTATATAATATTATATAATATTATATAGTTATTATATATGTATATATATAGATGTGTGTTTATATGTGTGTGTGTGTGTGTGTTTGTATATATATACATTTATATATATATATATATATATTATATATATATAATATATATACTATATATAATAAATATATAGTATATATACAGTATATATTGCATATATAGTGCAGCCCTAATAATACATATATACATATATATATATATATATATATATACTATACACATAGTATATAATACTGTACATACATAGTATATATACCAGTATATTAACAGATTACTACACACATAATACAGTAACATATATACACACACCACCACACACACACCCATATAAACACACACACACACACACACACACACACACAAACACACCCACACACAACACATTCTCCTAAAGGATTAATAGGAACACCATACTAATACTGTGTTTGACCCCTTTCGCCTTCAGAACTGCCTTAATTCTACGTGGGATTGATTCAACAAGGTGCTGAAAGCATTCTTTAGAATTGTTGGCCCATATTGATAGTATAGCATCTTGCAGTTGATGGGTTTGTGGATGCACATCCGAGCACGTTCCACCACATCCCAAGAGGCTTTATTGGTTAGAGCTGGTGACTGTGGGGGCCATTTTAGTACAGTGAACTCATTGTCATGTTCAAGAAACCAATTTGAAATGATCGAGCTTTGTCACATGGTGCATTATCCTGCTAAAGTAGTTTATCAGATGGGTACACGTTGGCCATAAAACAATGCTCAGGTAGGCCGTGGCACTAAAACAATGCCCAACTGCACTAAGGCCTAAAGTGTGCCAGAAAACATTGCCCCCACACCATTCCACCACCACCACACAGCCTCACAGTGGTAACAGGCATGTGGACTCCATGTTCTCATCTATTTCCGCCAAATTCGGACTCTACCAACTGAATGTCTCAACAGAAATCAAGACTCATCAGACCAGGCAACATTTTTCCAGTCTTCAACTGTCCATTTTGGTGAGCTCTTGCAAATTGAACCCTTTTTTTTCCTGTTTGTAGCGGAGATGAGTGGTACCCGGTGGGGTCTTCTGCTGTTGTAGCCCATCCACCTCAAGGTTGTGTGTGTCACAAATGCTTTGCTGCATGCCTCGGTTGTAACGAGTTCAGTCAAAGTTGCTCTTCTATCAGCTTGAATCAGTCGGCCCATTCTCCTCTGACCTCTAGCATCAACAAGGCCTTTTTGCCCACAGGACTGCCGCCGCACACTGAATGTTTTTCCCTTTTCACACCATTCTTTGTAAACCCTAGAAATGGTTGTGCATGAAAATCCCAGTAACTGAGCAGATTGTGAAATACTCAGACCGGCCCGTCTAGCACCAACAACCATGCCACGCTCAAAATTGCGTCTGAAGATTCTGACATTCAGTTTGGAGTTCAGGAGATTGTCTTGACCAGGGACACTGCCATCAGATTGGTTGATTAGATAAGTGCATTAATGAGAAATTGAAAAGGTGTTCCTAATAATCCTTTAGGTGAGTGTGTATACACACACACACACTATATATTTATATATATATTATTATCTTATATATTATTAATATATTATTATAATATATATACTACACACACACACACACACACACATATACAGATATTGGTCTGCCAGGGCCTCATCACTTGAGATGAGGCTTCTCCTGCAAGCTGCTAAATGTTCTAGAAGATTTAATCCAAGGAGAGAAAAGGTGTTGTGCAGAATGAGTTCTTGGATAAATAGCTGTGAGCAATCGGGTCACAAGGCTAATTGGGAGAGCAGTGCAGTTATGCAGCATGGAGGGAGCTCCATGCTAAAGAGTTCATCTCAGCCATGGAGGAGCCAACCAGAGTTGTACATTTTTCCCAGGGAGAAATGCTCTGTAATATGTACCACCTCCTAGGTTGCCATGGGAACTTTTACACCCCTAATCTTGAGACCGCCATGCTTAGTTAAATGATCCCGTCGTGAATCATGGATATAATACTGTCTTAGATTTCTGTATGGTTACTCGACCTGAAGCTAAATCCGTGAGGGTGGATGTGTGTATGCATGTGTTTTGAGGATGTGTTAGTGACAATGTGCATGCTTTTCCGTGTGAAAATTATCACTCAACAAGACATGGCATGAGCCGTCTATTCTCTGGGTAAATCTTAGCGAGACTTGGTTAAAATGTTAAAAAACTATTTCTATAAAAAGCTAAATGTTGATGTCCTCCTTTGTCTTCCTTGGCACTAGTTCACATATATACACTTGTTTCACTTTTACTAAACTGAAGAGAAAAATCATGTAAGATAGTTTTTTTTTAATCCGATATTCAGATGTTCCACCATCTGCCATTCAGAAAGTCTTTTTTTCGTCCTTAAGAGATAATTTAACAAAAACAACTAACATTAGTACTCTGTAATGGGAAAATGTTGCTATACTGCCAATCCCACTAAGAATCAATACCCTAGAATGCAGCAGTACTTGGCTCTTTAGCAACTGGGCAGCTCCTAAGAGTAGAAATTCAAAAGTGTAGGAATACAATGAGACCCAGGAGCTGAAAGAACATTCCAAGAATAAAAGGGAATTTTGTGCTACATTCACATCTGGTTTACCCATGTTGCTCTGTGTCTCTTAGATGAAGTAACACATTTGGTGCAAACATGTTAACTGTAAGAACTTTATAATGGGGTAATGCGTCAATGCTGCTTTGACTCGATTTTGGATTCTAAAGAAGCTGGCCATGGATGCCAGTCTGCCAGATAGCATTATTTAATTTAGCATATTTATATTTATGTTACACCCAAAAACAGGCAACATGGTATAGCCCCTAAATGTTTCACACTACATACATACAACATAGAGAAGCAATGTATGTCTATATTTTGGTGGACAATATGATACAAAGTGCTTTCAAAAATCCAGCAACAACACACATTTTTTAGAATGCAGTGGTCTAGGGGGAATAAGACGTGTAGCCCAGCACTAGCATCCTACTACAGTACAGGATAAAAAAAAAAGTCTAATCCTTTCCTTTTCTCCAGTATGCCTTGCGCTACTGTAAGACGTTTTCAGCATGTCCCAGTGGGATGCGAACTAACCCATGCAGTGTAAGAGCCATCCGCAACTCTGCATGTGCTTTATGGAATACACCACAGGAGCTATTTTTTTCTTTTGGAATTGATTTTTTTTTTTTTTATATCTGTACAAGAATTTTTTAACATGGATTTTGTAACAGAAAAAAGCAACCTTAGTTTTTTTTTTTATAACCTATCTACCTTAACTTCAGTCTACAGTAAATTTATTTTGGATGTCCTGTTTCAGCTAGATTGTACAATGAATATAAACGATCTCTCAGCCTTTCTGGTACTCAAAATACATGAATATGTGCAACTGCAGTAGTTTCTTTTCAATAACAGTAACTATGAATTGGCTATAACTTTGATACAATGTTAACAAGCCACTTTGTTTTCAGGCAGGGTTTAGCCCTTCTTTTTGTCTGTTTTTTTTAATCAGTCCCTCCAGGATTTCGCGGCCCTGTTTTTGAGACTGTTGCGGCTCAAAATGCCTGATGTTGCGGGAGCATTTGTAAAAGAAATTGCATTAAAAGTTGCAAAGTCTTTTGTATGTCTGTTGCAATGACGTTGAGGGAGACAGAAAGTTGTGAATTTTGTTTATAGTTATTGTAAAAATAAAAAGGAAATTTGTTAAATGACTCTGCACTGAGTTTTCCTAGTAGGTAATAGTAGTAAATGTTGGTACAATATGAAAATGGCTGATGGATTAAAGACAAACAATTTATTGAATGAATCAAATTTGAACATATCTGTCAGCCTTGTTGATCTTTACATTGTTAGTTAATTTCCTAACCTGGGCTGGGACACACTTTCATACGGTTAGTACTTTAACTTATCATTGCACTTACAATAAGGTAAGCGTCCAAAATTTAGGTCATCCTGTACGTCTTCTCTATGGTTTTTCCTCCATCCACGTTTGTGTGTGTGTGCGTGTGCGTGCACGGCAGCCCCGCCCGCTGCAGAGAGCCGACAGGATTGAAACAGCAGCCGCTTCAACAACTTCAGAGTGTAAAAACGTCACAGCGTACACTGATGTTAAATGTCTACAGGTTGGCAGGACGGTGTGAAATGTCTTGCGCGTGAGATGTGAGATGTTGGAGTCACACACGTCTCGTCTCCATATCAGAAACAAGGAAATGAATTTGGCGATGTACGAGTGATGTCATCCTGTTCTCACTCCCGCTTGGTCATTGGCTCTCACTGACACAGAGTCCAGCGCGTGGGACTGCTGGGATTGGTTGAAGTCGCGTGGAACTCCGGATATTGGTCAAATTTACGGAAAAGTTGCGGTGATTGGTCAAAATTGCGAGTAGCACCAAAGTCACAGTGATTGGTTGAATTTGCATGAATTCGAGTGATCGCAACATCGCAAAATTACGGCGGGACTGTTTAATGAACACTTTTACCATTACATTAAAATGAATAGAATCCACTGTTTCAAGCATGAAGGTCTGCCTTTCCACCTCTTCTTCCCCCTAAATCCTCCTTCATGGCTTCTCTTAAATAAAGAAAACAAAAATAAACCATCACCCATCATACTCCTGTCCCTTCTAAGCATAAATGTGCCACCCGAACCACAGCATCTCACTGTCAACATCAGTCATTCTTGCACCTGCTTGCTACAAACCCAGTACTTTCTCACTTTCATGACTCTCATGGTTAAGGGCCCCCGTCAGTCCCCCTGACCCACTCCTCGTCGCCTTTACTCTATCACTTTCTTCTCCTCTTGCAGACCCTTCGGCAGTCATATCTTGGAATTTTATCTCGGCCTTCACTTGCATTGCAGTGTCCTACTTCCAAAACCTGGAACAATTTGTAAAAGACTGTCATTTGTATATAGATTCTACAAGTTTGGCACATGGCACAAAAAAAGCAAAGTCTCACATGTCTGTTTTATTTGCTTGGATCAAAGGCGATGCTGCTCTAAATAATATCACAGTGAACTACAAAAGTACAAAAAACCCTTTCAAGTTTGCACAGAAATATGGTTTTATATGTGTAATATGTGTGAAGAACGTTGCATTTTCCTAAAGGACAAAAGAGTAGAATGCAAGGATGTACTGCATATTAAGCAATAAATGAGAGCGAAAACCACACAGCTAACAAGTCTGACACAAAACTCAGCTTAAAAGTTCAGTTGACCACTAAGTGAGCTTTATCCGCGATCTACAGATTCCACAGATTGTGCATCATGTTAGGTGTAAATACAATTACGTCAAAAAAGGTAGTCTGTTGGGACCCAACTAAAATAATAACATGGAAATAAGGTACTGCAGTATTTTCTGAACAAACTATTGATTAACAGCACCAGGAAGAGAGTAGAGGGTGTAAGCTAATGTGTGTATTTTATTGTGTTTGTGGCTGTCGTATAATGCGACTACTGGGGAGAGATGCATGTCGTTAAACTTGCCGCCAACGCATTGCATCATCTCATAGAAATTTATAAATAAGCATACCCGCTTCATCGCGTTACAATCTGCGGACTTTGCACCACAACATCCATCTTTTACTCATGATTGACAGACGAGTGTGTGGACCCTCCCCTTTGAAGAACGAACATTACAGTTTTTATGCTCCTCATCTTACTAAGAAATGGAAAGTCTGCTTTTATGTGGTTTGAAATGTCATATTGATTAGAGCTCCTAGTTTCTACTTGTTCATGTATTTTTTTCTCTTTGTGTTGGTGTGGGTTGTAGCCCAGGTATTGTTTTCTTGAGAACAAGGGTCCAATCATCCTACATTCCCAATTACCTTTTAGTCGAGTTTATTTGTTGTTTACTGGCTTTCTCCTGCCAGTCTACCTCCGTATTTCTCTCTATATTCCTCCTCTCTGGTTCCCTCTCTTTCAGTATCCATAAGTCTTTCTCCAGATTTTTTTCTGCCTCAGCTGAATGTCCCGTTGATTAATCACTTGATTACATCTAGCCAATAGTCACATTGATTAACTTTGCCACATGATAGCTTTCTGGTTGACTCCCCAATACCCAAGGACTCTCTTCTGTTGGAAAGCAAGTCATGGCCAGGGGACTTCTGGCTCTGCCACGGAAGGTCATCCGTGTTCGGAGAGATCACACACCATTGAGCGACAAAAGAACATTGAGGTTTCTTTGTCACAAAAAAAAGAAGAGAAAAAGCCTTCTGTTAAGACAGCTACAAAATCCCTTCAGGGGTGTTGAAGTGGTAGGATAAAACCTCTCAAGGATATCTTGAAACTGACTAGCACTTTTTGTTGCCCTCTTTGAACCTGAGCTTTTTCAAGTCATTTACAAAAGCAAAAAGAGATTATTATGCAACATCTTTTCAAGGTTGTATTTGGGCACATCAAGAGAAACCTTTCGATCACTCCTTTTTTTAGAAGACCTCGTGGGCTGCAGTGTGCTGCCATATCCACAAGCATTCAAGGACCACTGCTGCCTTGTATCATTTTCTCACTTAACCCCTCAACCGTAACTTCACCTGAATGCTTCATACCGCTCAGAACCACACACACCAACAAGAAGCAACACAGACACACACAAACACAAGTCAACACAGGCAATATAACGCCGGGTCTATCTCCAGCTCCATAGGTGGTATCTGCTGAAGCGGGAGGCCAGAAGTGAAATGAAAATACAGAGACAAATGGAAACGACGATGAGCTTGAAGACGAGACAAGTCACACTTTCAGTTTTTTCAAAGTCCCGCCTCTTACGTTTGCCTCAATGGCGAAAGACAAACTATTTTCTGGTCCCGATCGACTTGTGCCTTGGAATACACAAATGTTTTTCAAAATAAAAAATGATTTTACATGTCAAGAATGTCAGTTCGTTGAAAGATAGTTAAGTACAATGCAATGGGAAAATACTTAATTAGACGGACTACAAGTCCAAGTCGCTTACTTGACGTCACCACATTTTCCCTCCACTCGCTTCAAGTAGCTGCAGTTCTCGACATGACCCAATTTATAATGGCTGTCACCTCTTTTGATACTTCTGCCTTCGCCTTGGAAGAAGTGGTAAAGCTTGACAAGGAGACAGACATATTTCTCTGGGGATGTATATTGTTCGAGACGATAGATGTAGTTCACTCAGTGATCTCATACAAAACCTAATATTTCTTTAGATAAAATCGTTTCCCTTGACAAAATTGTTTTACATTTACATACAGTATATCATTGTGAAATGCATGGCACAATTCAATTTTTTTTTTTTTTTTCTTTTAAAGATAGGTCCCATGGACGGGCGTGACTTTGGCTCGGCTGCATGTGTACATGGCTTTTATGAGGACCAATATATTCCACGAAGAACATGAGGAAGAACGTCAAATGGAAGAACAAAAGGAAAAAGATGGTGGTGCAAGCTTAATTTAGCTAACCTTAAGCAGCGATTGAACACTCCAAGGTGTAGAGGGAGGGTGTACAGAACATAGTGAATGTATTTAAAAGATGCTCCCACAAAAAAAAAGAAACACCAAAGAAACATCTGAAATCATCATGTGGAATTAACATTGCTCACTCAGACAGTAAGTTTTTTGTGCTTTTATGAATGAAGCTTTGATATATCCGGATCAACTTTTCTGGAGTGTTGGTGTGTCAGCCCTCCGGGGGTCCAAGCATCATTACTCTGGTAACACCCCTTTAAGCCGTGTGGTTGATAAGGGACGGGACAGCTGTCCGAGCAAACATTCACAAACTGGTGTCCAGCTCCGTTACACTTCATCAAAGCGAGCGTGTAAGTGCTTCTTTCCCCTGTACGAGTGCTGCTGCACATTCGCGAGTGCATGCGCCTGCATCTGTGTGCGTGAGAGGGCCGAGGGAAAAGGTAATGAGGACCGCTGGGGCTCGTTTAAACAACCAGGGTTCACTTGCAGAGAAGCGAGCTAGAGCTCCAAACCTCTCCTGAGGCGGGTGGAGGAGAGGGGGGCAGAGCTGCTCCAGTGCTTCCCAGTCTTATAATCTCCAGGCCATCGCATCAGGACTCAGACACAAGCTAGAAACCCCCACCCTGAACCGTCATCCCCGTAGGCCCACCACCCTAAGTGTCCTGTAGATGTGAGCAACCTAAAAGTCCTACTCCATACCGTCTCCCCACCTCCACATTGTGGCATCTGGTTCCAAGTTTTCTCCACTAATGAGCATCTAATGAAGGCAAAGACTGGCTAAACAGACTGTAACATTCAAGAAGCTCTTATTTTGTGATGGATTTTGTCCCTTTACGCCAAAACTGTTGAATGGAATATTCACCTTTATGAAGGCTATGCACGCAAAAGCACACAAAATAATTTACACATAAAAACACACTGACAAAGTAACACACACACCCACATATAGTAGCCTCATCACCTTACATTGATTTCCCACTGGCCAACCAACTGCTTAGCTTATCTTTGTGGTGACAGGTTGACCCATGAGGCCTGTTACACACACACACACACACACACACGTGCACGCACGCGCACAAACACACAAACACACACACACACACCTGCATCCTTTAGAGAACTCCCTGAACCATTTATTGACCAGGCTATTAATCTGACAATGGCTTAAAAGCATGTCACTGCCTGTGTGTGTGTGTGTGTGTGTGTGTGTGTGTGCATGTGCGTGCTTCTATGACATGTGAATATGTATGTGTACCTGCTTGTGGTCTACAATTTTACACATTAAGAGATGTAATGCATGCCTTTGCTAAACCATGTATAAATGCATTTCTATTTGTTTGCTTGCATACAAAATAAATGTATGTAATATAATTGAAATATGAACATTTATCAAAACAAATATTTACTATTCCTGTGTAAACATCCCATTAAGACATTAATCCGGATAGATAAAAAAGGAAAAACTGCCCCTACATGTGTTACATAATTAATCAATGTGTCAAATGTCTGCTGTTTGGCTCCCCTGGCACCTTTTAAAAAGGCAAGGTGAGCCTGCCTAACCTTCCATTCCAGCAAATTACTGTCATAGTATTACTTCTGCCAGTTCATCACCCCAGAGGCAAACCTACAGGCCTGACAGAGCAACAAGATAATGAGAAGACTGAGAGAGAGGGAGACAGAGGGAGAAAAAGAGAGATTGAAGGACATACAATGACTCGAAAATGCCTGTGTATTTGGGCATCTGTGCATGCACCCATGCCTCCATCCATCAATTAAAGCCTTAACTATAAGATCCCTGACTTTTCATCTTGGCAACAAAGAAACAACTTATTTGCTGAACATTAAAAATCCATGCTGCAGGGAACAGGCGTGCTCTGAGGTCAGAGACAGCGAGGGAGAGAAGAGATCTGTCTTCTGTCACTGTGTTTCTCTGCCAAGAAAATCAACTTAGAGGAGTTCGTCTCCAGAGCCTTGTTATTGTCGACTCTATGTTAGACGGGATCGTGCTCTGAAGTGTCACACATGCGCACAAGCCTGTGTGCTAGGATTCAATCAGCTCAAATGAGCATTTATGGTTTTAGAATTTTTGACTGACATAAAAAGTGGTTTGACGTTTTGTAGGGCAGCTGCAAAAGTGCTGAAGTTAGTGTACCCTCTTCCTGTGTGCATGTATGCGTGTGCACATGCAAAAGTGCGTGCCTTTGGCCTGTCCTTATGTGAATGATGGCTTTGCTAAAGTGCTGCAGAGAGAAACATTGGTTTGCTACGCCTTTGATTCATGGCTGGTGTGAGGGAAATTTGCATAGCAGGCAGACTCAGGGCAGATCTGGGCTCTCGTTAGCCGGGTGGCTGGATACTTTATCATTATCATCAGGCGTGTTCTTCGGTTGCAGCCACTGCGCCCTTGCTCCTAATCTTCAAGCAGGCTTTGCAGAGACAAAAAACAGATTAACATGCTTTGCCTTGTGGCAATGCATTGTGGGTGAGACATTCTCAAAGTATCGACATTTTGCTGGCTGATCAGTGGTCATTCACATGCACTGTCAGCCTGTTATTCTGTCTACAAGTTCTCCCTCTCGCTCTCTAACTACTTCTCTGTGTCTCTCCCTGACAGTCTTGCTGCAGCGCTTTCAGGGACAGTGCTTGTAATTGAGGACATGCTGACGAGTGTTGATCGATACCGACGCCCAAACCGCAGCATCCGTCTAAGAGCTGTGTGTGTGTGTGTGTACATGCGCGTTGTGTGTATGGGCATCTGTGCGTGCATATCTGTTGGTGTATGAGCACAATGTTTTGGCACTAGAGATGGACACATCACGTGACTGCTGTCATTCATTGCATTCTGCCCTTGAGGGTGTCAGCTGTCATTGTGCAGGTATGTGCGTGTGCGTGTGTGTGTGTGTGTGTGTGTGTGTGTGTGTGTCGGATTTAGATATCAGTTTATGGGGGATTATATGGACAGCTTCCACAGCTATTTTTCTCTATGAATATTTTACCATCATATAAACAAAACGCAATTTCAAGGCAGCTGTGCACATGAGACCGACAGAGGAGGTTGAGAGGAGCTGTGGCTCAGCGCCAAGTGTGTTGCCATCAACAGAAATTAGAGGTCAGGATTAGAAGGGCTGGCACGGATGTAGATGCTCCCGATGAAAACCTAACACACAATCTACGACCGAAAATACCTATCCAGTTCCACTGACCACATGTGAGTGAGAATTGTCTGCAGTGGCATAAAAAGCACTTTCAGCAGGTATTGAAAGTAAAGGGAAACGAGACTGAGATGGAGACTAAGAGTGTTTCTTTTTCCCTGAGTCTTAAATCCGCCATGGGTAACTGCTGTAGTGTGACAGTAGGCTTATAACAGCCAGTGTGTCGATAAATCCCAAGCGCATTTATTACCTGCAAGACCAAGGAAGCATACCCCGCTTTATGTCCCCTGCAGAACAAAAAAGGCAAGGTGATTCCTCCCCCCCACCCCCCATCTTCTTATGTGTCCCGTTATTTATATATTAATGGGTTCACATGCATCATAAACGTTTATATTATTCCTGGTGCGTGTGCCTGGACCGAGTATGAGCGTTGTATATGGATTGTTTGTAGCCTCCTTAACTCTCTTTGCTGTGTATTTATTAGATGAAAGTCCTCTTCATTTGCATGATAGCATGCACTTTGGCTCACTGAAACATTAGGCAGAATTGTTAAGAGATTAGGTTCACTCCTCCAAACATCACATTAGATATGCTGATTACGGCATCGTCCAAAAAAGGCAGTAAAACACTAATGGTCGACTTGCAATAGTTTATAAAAAAATCCTAATGTGATCATTATTCAGAGTTGCTCTGACAATTAAGCATAACATGTTTATCTGAAGTGCTATCCTCGGAATCTGAATTACTCTAATGGAAAAGTCTGTAATTGGAAGCCAACTGATGACTGTGGAGACCTTTTAATTTAGTTCCTGTTTTCTTTCTGATTTTAATGCCGAAGCAACCAATGCAGAATGTTGCAGAATTCTAATAAAGCCTTGCTTCACAATGAAATCATAAAAAAGATAGTAGAAACAGGGGGGAATGTCTGCATGAGACAGACACACATGCATGCAAAGACACCCCCACACACGCACACACACACACACACGCACACACACAGACACGCGCACACACACACACACAGTCAAGGACATCAATGGGGAGAATGTGAGAAAATGTTTGAGCGCTTATTAAACCACCACACCCCTGACATCTTTTCTCTATATTCTCTCTCTCTCTCTCAAAATATGTAGTTCGCCATGGTGTCTCCCCACTGGACCATTAGACTCCCATGCAGATGATCTCATCTCTAGTGGGCATGTAGGGAAGGAGGCAGCGATGGTAGAAGGGAGGGGAGGTTTTCACAGCACTGCTGTAGACTGTCTGAGGGGGAAGAGTTATCTTGAAAGCAAAGAGCCATGGATGAGTGGAACAGAATGATGCATGGGGAAAGGAGGAAACACACACAAGCACACACAAATCCACCAACACACACACACACACACACACACACACACACACACACACACACACGTGTTTTTGCTAAACTCGTGGGGCAAGATTTCCTTGTCTTGTAATGATTTCTAAATAGGGCGTCATTGCCCAGGGATATATTTAATTGCCACATACCGGCTGGTGATGCTGATGCACACTGACAATAAGAGAACGAGAGGGAGAGGCAGGGAGAGAGAGAGAGAGAAGCCAGTCCCACTTGTTTTTGAAGTAACTTTTGACTTAGAGCACAGGCAACTGTCACCCAGTGGTCAGTGTTAAACATCTGTTTGTCTGTGATGTTTCAGTTTTTTTTTTTTTTTTTTTATAATTTGGCCTACTGGAAGCAACTGATGTCTCACTCACACACACGCAAACGCACATGCACACACACCTCCATGCCAAGCTATTGTGTTCTTCCTGCACTGCCAGATTCCCTCGCAGTAACCATCACGTCTCCCTCTCTGTTGCAAACCTGTGTGTGTGTGTGTTTTTGCCTACTTGCTTGTGTGTTTTCATGTGTGTGCATGCCAATGTGCGTGAGTGTGTATGTATATATATATATATATATATATATATATATATGATAATGTAGTTATTTCATCGGGTGGCATCACTACCCAGCAAGACCCAGCTTTGGACAGGACCATAGTTCTTTTACTCCCTCATACCACACTGTTCACAAACACACGGGAGGCAAACCACTTCATGCTCTGCTGGGGCGTGTGTGGGCCTTTGTATTAAGTACAGCTGCTCTGCCATGAAGTGTGATAGTATGTGGTGAGATGTCTTTGTGTTGTGTGTGTGTGTGGGTGTGTGGGTGTGTGTGTGTGTGGTGTGTGGTGTGTGTGTGTGTGTGTGGTGAGTGAGTGAGTGAGTGAGTGAAAGAGTGAGTGAGTGTTAATGTTAATTAACATTGTTAAGTATAAATTGTAGACCACAGCAAACAACAGTCACACAGAACACACACACACAACACAACACACACACACACACACACACACACACACACACAGAGCAACATGCTTTTACCAAATTGTCATATTAATAGCCTGGTCAATAAATGGTTCAGGGAGTTCCCTAAAGGATGCAGGGTAGTGCCGCGTGTGGGCGTGCGTGTGCGTGTGCGTGTGCATGTGTGTGAGTGAGTGAGTGAAGCTTCCTTTCCTGTATTAAGATAAATAGCCTTGTCTATCATGTAAGGCTGTGTCTGGCAAACAGATTCCCCTCACGTCAAGCCAGATGAACACAAATGAGTTCCCCAGAGGAGACATTACAGGGGGAAGAGTGTCCCTGTGATACTTCTTGTGAAGGACATCTTACAGGTAAAGAGGAGGTGTCGGCGGCAGCCATAAAGTAAGCATGACCGTACCGTGCATCAACCTTACAATTTAAACACGTCAAGACTTTACTCATTGTTTAACACATTAGAGTTAAACGGACTGCAGCAACTGCATGGCAATGAATCTTGTCCTGATAATGTGATAAAAAAAAATGCATTTACATAATGGCAAGCTATCTGTCATACCCCTCCCTGGTTGGAATCAATAAGTCCCTCATGTCTGCCTCAGAATGTCTCTCCTGGTGACAATACCATCAGCTCCCTTCTGGAAATGGATGGAAGCAGCACCTATAGCACCTTCAGAATAGCATTAGATAACCACTGGTTGTCACCCACTACGGAGCTTTCAGTATCATTCCACCTCAAAAGGTGACAGGTCCCACGCACACTCCATCACTGTACTGTACCAAGAGGTAATTATACTGGCGCTGCAAATCTTCTCAATGGCTCTGCGAGTTAGATCATCTTCACAGATGCCTGCGTGTGCACATATTGTCAGGGATGCACATATGCTTTATGATGTGCATGCTCACACAGATGCATGTACGCACTGCAGAGGAACCGCTGTGGGCTCAGGTGGCTAGTTGTTTGCCACATGGGTCACAAGGCCGCACTTTTTCCACGCACGGTTGCATCTCTGGAGTAGCTTGCATGCTATTCACCATGTTCAGAAAAGATTTTAAATTTTTTATATATTTGTCGTTGTCTAACTGCATGAGTGGATTAGCGCACACACTGATCTTTTCTGTGTTGTTTAGGCCATCACGGCACGCAAAAGCTCTTCTTTTATCTGTAGTGGCTCTTTACAGGAGGCAGGAACCCATTCACATAGGCAGTCATTTACTTCACAGTAGCTCAGCGGATGTAACACGATGTCACAAATCAGATCAATAGATATGACGGTAAATTAGAACGTGTGTCTATTATGAGCTTAACTACATAAAAAAGTACAATGAGAAAAACTGCAGGCAGTATCATATAATGAAATATAATTTGAGCTTTTTCCCAGCTTGACTCTTTTGGCCAGCCATAAATAATACATAAACTCTATAAGTCAGAAATAAATATGTTTGGGTATGTATGTAAACATAACTATTGAGCTAAAACTAGAGAACCTGCCTTGCTAGTTTATCATGCCCTATCATCATGTTTTATTTGAGGTGACGTATGGTGACATTGAGCCCCAGGGCAGAGTCTGGATATTTAAAGGTGGTCTGTGGAGATTAGGACCACTGGTGAAACTATGGAGCAGGGTTTTGATTACCGGGTCCCTGTTTTGTTTGTATCTCCTCTAGCTCAAATGTTGCACTGATACATGCACAAGCACCAGGGTAATACAAGCTCCAAAAGACAATTTAACGCTGGGACACTAGTCAACAGTTGGGTTTGTTGGTGTGTGGTGCACCAACCAATGTAGCAATGTGCAACAAACGTATGGGGAAAAAATAAAAGGTAAGAACCACTTAATGTAAACAGAACCGTGTCTACGGGGCTTCTTTGAATTAAACGTACACCCATGTGATGCATCTTTAAAAGTCACATTAGAGCCATTTTTGAAGCCCTGCATGCTGATGACACAGAAATTTGTTTTTGGTGTTTTGGTTGTCCGTACAATAATTGTCCTTACATTGTGCCTGTTGTTGAGTCTGTGGGCAGCCACAACAGTGCACAGCTGTTTGCCTCCACAAAGCAGTGAAACAAAAAAGGATCTTTTCATTCAGGTGTGTCACTTTCCACAAATGGTTGCCTGAATCAAAAGCACTGCTCCAGACTGCATGTCAACGCTTTGTTCGCACAAAATGTCATTGTTGCCAAAACAACAATGCAGGGGTATGTGTTTGAAAATCAGTGTGCAATGTCACAAAACATTTACATATATATAAATAAAACCACAGAGACTGAGATTCAGACAAAAATGTCAAGGCTGTCACGGAGATTTACATGCTTGGAGTTTGAAAATGCAAACATTTTAAATTCTCACAGAACCGGAACTTTGGCAAACACACAACACGCACACGCACGCACGCACGCATGTACACACATGCACAAAAAACCCCAAGCCTGCAGGGATTGTATCATATGACCAGGGGCACAGGTGCACTATGGGATGCCCTTCTGTTTTCTGCAGTTAATCGATCACATGAGGCCACTGGAGCTTGACTTGGAGTCACTGGGCCAGAGAGTGATACATACAGTCCGTGTGCGTGCGTGTGTGCATGTGTGTGCGTGCGTCCATGCGTGTGTGCGTGTGTGCGTGCATGTGTGTGTGTGGTAATACATCTCTGTACTCCATTATCATCAAATGGCTCTACAACCACTCTAGTACTGCATGAGCCTTCTGAGACTTGCCCTGAGCTCTGACCTCTCAAGCTCTTCGTCTTCCATTCATTCACATACATCTTATGCATTCACACTCTCTCCCACACACACACACAAATTAACACAGACTCCATTTACAGGTAGGCATGGGTGGAGTGTGAACGGGGGGGGGGGGGGGGGGGGGGGGGGGGGGGGGGGGGGGGGGGGGGGGCTCTCTGGAGGTTAGCTAATTTGGCCCACTGGTGCCTTACCCGCATCTCCCTCGCTTCACTTCATCTCACATGCTCACATGTCGCTGCAAACTTTTGCTCTCCTTCTAAAATATCCTGCTCACAAATCTACTCTGCCTTCAGTGCTGCTCGCCTTTTGACATCATACAACTTTAATCAGGTGCAGACAAAGTGATGGACCTAATTCAGAGCCCACCTCTGGCCCTCCTCCTATCCCCACTACCAGTTATATCCTCTGGGATGTGAAAAGGGTTTGGAGCAGGGAAATGAGTACTTCTATGCTGTACTGTAGTCTATACTGTAGCACACACACACACACACACACACACACATATATATATATATATATATATATATATATATATATATATATATATGTGTGTGTGTTTTCACATGTGTTTGCATTCATAATTCTCCAACATTTCTCTTTTTTATGTATTTACCTTCAAATGTTTGGGGTTAAAGAATGGAGACTGTTGTTCATGTAGCTGGCATTTCTAGCTATTTTGTATTGAGACTAAATTAACTTAATCTTTTTGCATTTGTCTAAAGTTATGTCATTAAAAATCTCTTCTCTCTTCTCTGCAGATGGTTGCAGTAGGAGATAAATTTAAAAGTGTTTATGGTACAGTAGAATATGTTGGTGTCAAGTAAGAATGCCTAAACTGCAAATGTATTTACAATCTACAAGAAAAAAAAAAAACTATTTTCCTAGTGAGGTATTGCCAGTGCATGATGAAACAGGACAAAGAGGTCTATTTATTGAAAGGTACACACTATAACTTTTCCTTTATTTTGATTTATGACATTTTTAATAGAATCATGAAGAAGGCAGTGTAATGTATACCGATCCATACTGTTCTGCAGGGATCTGTTGAGAAAACGGGAATGGATATAAATGGCAACTGTGTATGTCTCCGAATGTGTGTGTGTGTGTGCGTGTGTGTGTGTGTGTGTGTGTGTGTGTGTGTGTCTGTGTGCACGCAGGGGCTTGTGCTGGAGAATAAAAGGTGCTCAGTGCTCTCAGAGAGTGAGAGAGAGAGTGAAAGAGAGAGAGAGAGACATAGCTCATGAGCACAGAATACTAATCCAGTTGCTACAGACACTGAGCAGACCATCAAAAAAAAAAAAAAAAAAACATTTCACAGCTAACGGTGACATGTGCATTTTTCACTGTGTGTGCATGTGTTGTGTGTGTTGTTGTGGTTAAGGGTTATTAAAACACCTGAATGTGCTGTACACCTGCACAGTGTGAACATAAACACCTCTCTCGCCCATGCTGCTAAAGACACATGCAGGAAAACACACTTCTCTCTGCTCCAATTACCACAAAGAATATTGTATTCCACGAGGAAGGGATGAGCTGCGTGTGTGTGTGTGTGCGTGTGAGAGAGCGAGTGAGTGTTTGTAAGTGACGGACCACTGGCTCCTGCTAAATGCAAGGGTGATCTGGTCCCAAGAGTCCTAGCCAAATCCCTGTCCTCTCTCTAGGTTTCTCCCTTTCTATCCCCTTTCCCTCTCTCTGTCTCTTTCTGTGCTTCCTCACTTCCCATAAAAAACACAACCCACATCCTCTGTCTGGGCTAATGAGAATTCTCAGTGATAGCTGGGTACGTGTGCATGAGTGCGTGTATGGCGTGCGTGCGTGCGACAAGAGACAGAGGCAGGTGTCCGGCTACAAGACCTACTTGTGGGACAATTTGACCCTTGGATAATGGGCTGCACACCTGAACCAAAATAGGACGAGGAACAGGAAATCTTATAGTTATTTTGATGGCAATATTTGAAATATGCAGACTTGCCATGCAGTGAATTATTTGTAACAGAAATAAAGGATATAGGTAGGGATGTAAATGAGCAATGACTCAGACTCACACATATATTAAAAACGCATAAATGCTAAAGTAAAGTGTATTGGAGTCACGATTCTTTTTACAAAACTTGGTATTGAGCTATTATAATTTTTAGTTGATGAATAGCCCTATTCCACTAACTGTAGGTCAGTAAAAATGAAGGAAAAGAGAAAGAAAGAAAAACACTGCAGTCAAAAACAAGTCTGGCTGCCATTGCACTGCTGCATGTGAAACACTGCTGGTGGAGATTACGACCGTGACCTGAATGTGTCGGGACTGCACAGAGCCAGATTGGACATATATTGGAGGTAGTGGACACTGCTTTCAACCACTTAACTCCTGACTCTTCAGGTTGCACCTTGCTTGCATGGCATAACCAAAGAAAGATTGAAAAAAAAAAATGACTTTGCTTCCCATCGTAGCAGCAAGTCCAGTATCATTCGAAACCAGGCTGCTTTACTGTGTATTCTCATGCAAATACACCTACAAAGCAGCGTCTGGCTTTAAAGGAGACAGATCCTGCTTATTTTTAGGTTCATACTTTTGTTTTTGAGCTTTCTACTAGACCATGTTTGCATGCTTTGATGCGTCAGGCTTTGATGCGACCTCCAATTTTGGTGAGTTTTTGAGTGTGTTAAGCCCCTCAAAAAGGCGATTTATTTGCTGGAAGAAAGACAGAAGGAATAATACCTTAATTCCTCAAAGAAAGACCGACGGTCAATTAAAAGCCGGGCCTCTGATAGTGGCCGGGGGCGTGGTCTAAAAGCTTTAAACTAATAGTCTATTCGCGTCTCCGTGTTCAGCCGCTCCGTGCGAGGACACAGAGCGCTGATGCAGCGCTGTCAGAACCGACAGACGAGTGGCATTTTAGTGCAAAATAATTAGGTCATAAACAATTTAATAAGCTTAAAAGTACAAGTACTGCGGGACAGTACAGTTAATTCATCTTTTTAATCGTTAATTACTCTTTTTTTTCGCCCCTCCGCGCCTCTCCGCACGCACCCCCCGACTTTTAGTCGAAATTTCACGACTTCAGTCGACCAAGATTTTTTTGGGGTTGATTACAGCCCTAATTATTTCTGACCTAAATTGCTTTGTTGTTGTATGGTGATATTTTTGCAAATGTTTCTTAAAAAAATGAATGCTCTCTGTCCAATGGAACGGTACGGCTTTTCATGTAAAACGGTGTATTTATAACAATTATATAAACATTTATTAAACTGATGGAATCAGAAATAAAGGCCTGCCTCTAATAAAAGCCCGCTTCAAATAAAAGCCGGGTACCTTTTGCAGTTCAGGTAATGAAAAGCAAATGAACAGCTGCAACATATCTATGATAAACGGGTCTGTGGTAAGGCTAACCAAATTTTAACCTGCCCAGGTCACCCAGTCTCTGGGGAGTTTAATATGCTGCCCTCAGGTTGCCGTTTTAGGCTACATATTTTAAGAACCATGTGCCAGGGACTTTTTTATTCCTTTGACTATTATTAGGAACCTGAATTCACTTGATTGACATCTCTTGAAAATGTTATACAGTATGTGATCATTTATTTATTTATTCCTGTCCATGTTCATTATGATAGATTTTCCTGTGTACTGTCCAATTAGATTCCGTCGTTGGTTTTGGGGGAAGGAGTGTGTCCATTGATACGCCGATGCAGGTGGATGGTAGTTCAGTCAGTTGGGGGTTGGGATGGGAACTGGAGGGTTGCTGGTTCAAGTCCCCATACGGACCAAAGTATGGCGGTGGATTGGGAGCTGGAGAGGTGCCAGTTTACCTCCTGGGCACTACCAAAGTGCCCTTGAACAAGGCACCAAACCCCCAACTGCTCGGGGCGCCTTTCCAGTGGCAGCCCCCTCACTCTGCCATCTCTCCCTTAGTGCATGTGTATGTAATTCAGGCCTGTGTGTAATGTGTGTAATAACAGAAGGTAAAGTCTAATACCCCCTTGTGAGATTTTAATAAAGTATACATTATTATTATGTATGTCTGTCCTCTTTTGTATGTACAATGTTGTTGGCATCTGGTGGTGCTTTTTCTGGGTTTGTGTTTTCAGACATCCTGCAGCATGCTACATTTCCTTCTCTAACGATAAATCAAATGAAACTTGAACCTGAATAAATTATTGTAAAAAGTAAACACCACTAAATTCCTCAGGGTCTAAATCGATGAATGTTTAAATTCCAAATGCCTTACTGATCACCTAACAAAAACGTTATCTAAACAAGTTATCTCTATATCTATTAATAGTCATCAGATTAATTTACCATATAATAATATAATAAAACTAGAGAGAGGCAGGGCAGTCCAGCCCGACCAGGCTCCTCTCTTGACCCTGTCTCTCTTAGTCCTGCTGTAATAGTTTTAGACTACCGGGGGACTTCCTTCGATACACTGAGCTCCTCTCTCAGTTATCTTTCCATTTGTGTGCATCCGTGTCCCAGAAATGCTTATTACTAACCTAGCTCTGGGGAGTCATTCCCTAGAGTCCTTACGTTATTTGTCCCCCAGCATGTTTCCGTGGATTAGGGAGGCTCCAAAACCATGGTTGCAGCTGTCACCGTGGTCCTGTTACACCCTGCTACGTGCTGCTGTGCCCTGCTACGCCCTGCTATGCCATGAACTACAACAAACTACTATTTGTAGTCACTGCTCCATTATCTTTTATTATGACTGTTATTGCCACTATCCATTACACCCCCCATCCGCCTACCAAGAGCCTGGGTCTGTCCGAGGTTTCTTCCTAAAGGGAGTTTTTCCTCGCCACTGTCGCCCTGTCGCTTGCTCTGGAGTGAATTAATAGAACTGTTGGTTCTTTGTAAATTATAGAGTGTAGTCTAGACATACTCTGTATGTAAAGTGTCTTGAGATAACGGTTATGAATGGAAAGCACTTCTGACCTAATATAAAAACGTATTAAAAAAACTTAGTTTGAGCCCCATTTAAACTATTGTAACGCCATATGGTGTAACACTTTTTCCAGCCACTTCAAATCATATGGGCATTAACATGGTCCGAGCCCCATACCCACACGCATACTCTGTTTCGTCGCCTTGATTTACTAAGGCTTACTGAATATAATGTCTTTAATAACGCCTGCATGATATTCCAGGTCATTCATAGGTTAAACTAACAATTGCGTGAGCTTCGTCCCCAGCACACAGAAAAAAACACCTGGCAAAATCACTGGCATAAAACAAAGGCTGACGTGTATGAGCCTGGGTGTAGTTTGTTGGGGACCACAGATCTGAAATGAACTTGAGGAAAACTTGAGATTGTTGCATTCTGTCTCCATCTTCAAGAAAAGCCTGCCATTGCTCACGCCATGTGATTGTTGAATATTCATTAAGTATTATATTTGTGCTGGGATGGTCTGTTTCTGGTGTTTGTCTATGTTGAGTCTCAGTCTTGTGACTTGATTTCTTCCTATTTTTAATTTTTAAGTGTCTGTATTCTGTCTTACTTGTCTATGTTGCATCCATGGTAAATTAAGTTTTTAGTGTCTGTATATTATCTATTGTATGTTTATTGTTATTCACAAGGCCTACATTTGATCATTGTACCTTCTGAAATAGCGTTTAATGAAACAGTAATGGTGTGTGAAATAAACAAAACAAAGCATTATATTACCTTCTAATAGCTATATTCTCAGTAATGTGACAATCTGCAAGTAACTGGTTGCTTATGAATCACTAAAATAGTCAGTAACGCAATTATCAATAACTTTAGCATCTTGGCTAACACTATTGTTACTTAATTTATGACAAATCTTTTGGGCTGAGAGACTTTTACCTACACTTGTTAGATGATGTTTCATTACAGAGCTCTGTTAATTTGTGTTAGTCACAGTAATATTCAATATTATACAAATATTTTTTTTTAAATTATGAAATTTGAATGGTATTGTAGAGGAAGATTGACAGCTCTAGTACTTGTCACACACACCACCCACAGACCACTCCGATTCAACAGCGTTATGATGTCGGGAGAATCTCAACGCTGATAGGCTTTCCCAACACAGCCTCACACGGATTTTGCATATGCACCTCATTCGTATTGTCTTATTCATGTTTCCCTTTGCATATTATTTGCATTTACTTTGTATGTAATTGCACCATGCAAAAGATGTGCTTAACGTTTGTTGCATACACAGCGTGAGAGAAAAGAATCCAATTCCAGCCACAAGTTAAGGTGCGCAAGGCAACTAATTACTTTAATTACATTAAAGCAGAGCAATGGTGGCTACCGCAGCATGATGGATGAGCCAACACATAGAGGATGGTGCAATTTCCCTGTGAATGATTGATGAATGATAGAGAACAATAATGTCAATGTCATGTGCCATGCCAAGAGTTTTGAAAAAACATGTCTCTACAACCCTCAACAGCCAGTAACACAAGGAAACCACTACTAACACAATAAGATGAATCTGATGTCTGAGTGCTATTTTCAGCTACTGGTGAATGGGGCAGAAGTGATGAGGTGACATAATAGGGAGGTCCATGTATGGGTCCATATCATAGCTCTAATCTTTCCTGCCCTGTGGATCTCAATAACCAGGGTAAAGAGGGCTCGGAGGCATCCATCATGGTGACCTTTTCACTGCTGTGCTAGTAGCGTCACGTGCAGGCAGCATGACCACATTGACCGTATGTCACATCACCACAAACATGTAATCCGTCATGATCCATTCATACTGTGTTACTACATGCCTTAATAAAACCAAGAAAAAAAATATAGTAAAAGGGAAGAAAAAAAGATCTGATAACTTATTGGATAAATATTTGATTTCATCAGCACCACATCGTTATAGCCTACTCCTTTTGATGTTTTAATATCTTTAGAGCAGAATGCAGTTTCTGATTGACAAACATATGCAATTGTTGGCTCTAAAAATCAATCAGCTCTAAAAAGGTTATCCTCATAACTCTTTCTGATTTCCGGGTGCTTCTGGCAGTTTCAGTTGGTGAGCATTGCTTCTGTATTACTAGGATTCCTTCTCTGTGAATGTCTGTACAACATGTCATCTCAATCCGTCCAGTAATCGGGAAATAGAAGTCCGTCCTGCCCAAATTGGTGGAATGGGCGACTGAAATACAGACTAACATTGTCATCTCTAGAGCCATGAATGGCTAAAACTGCATGCCACGGATGACTTCAGGACCTTTAAATCTTGTTTTATTGGGACTCTGAACTTTCCTCCATTTTCTTCTATGTATGTGCACTTTTAGGTATTTACGGTTAATGGAGGTTACCGGCATTCATTCATGGTACCCTTTTGTAGTATGACCTTGTAAAGTACTACTGTTGGGTAGTTCCCTCATACTGTACAGCACATAAACCCTGGCTTTACACAAAGACATTTTCCAGGTATAAACCTTTGACGTAAGACGTAAGGAAGATATTCACTACGATGTGTACCCGCTATCTGATACAACAGACTGATCAGTTGAGGATTAACCCATGCTGCTTATAACTTGAACCATATTTTGGTCATTTGGCTTTTGAAAGCACACTGCTTCCATCCAATCAATATGGACGAAAGAGGTTATGCAGTGCTTGGAACTCAGCTTAGACTTTTTTTGTGCACAAGACAATGTGCACAACAGGATTCACTGCCAGACTTTCAGTTTCAGAAGCTGCTTATCCAACCCTGTGAAAGGGGTTTATGATTGCGTTGATTATTGACTGACTATCAAGTCTGAAGGAACACGTGAAGGCCATTAGTTGAATAACTTAATGTGTATTTATCACAGATATGATTACATATGATATTTCTGTCATAAATACTAGCTGCATGTGTTCAAACAGTAAAGGTACTTTGTCAAAAACAGTCAGACAGGGCAGTTGGAAAATCAACCACCAGCTGAATGTAATGTTACTGGCTTATTTTGGCTGAAAGAAAATCCAAGTTTTTGTAGAGGGAGGGAAGAATTGGTAGGAAGGAGAATCAATACATTGAATATGTTACCATGGCGAGGAGAATAAAATAAATGAAAATGAGAAGGTGAAACCCAGCGGCATATTGGTTTTGGTCTCAAACACATTGCATGTCAGTTATGATGTGGGTCTGTGTTAGGGCTCTTGAAGGGGGGTGTGGGGTGTGATGTTCACTGACATAAGAATCAGGGGTTTTTTTTGGTTGTTGTTGTTTTTTAAACCGAATGTGTAAGTGCATGATTATGTGTGCTTCCTAAGACTTGCATCACGAGCAGGGAAGTTACAAAAATGTGAAGAATCATTCATAATATTTCATGGATGTGCCGCATGTTGGCCTTTCTGTTGATCTACTGTATGTACGCATTGCATTTTATGTGATAAACTTATGTGGAGAAAGATGGTCCTTTTCTCCAATACAAAGGACTTTAATATCCTTCAATCATCCCTTTCTTTATCTGAAATATCAATGCAACAAGCTATTCTTTTCTTGGAAGATTTTCAATATTCAAAAATAATTACAAATAGAAATTAGAAAATAATTAACTTTGATCGTTTGCGTTTTGGCCTGAAAACTGGATGGACTGTAAAAAAAAATTATCCAAATTCTTTTTTGAGGACATTTCTCAGCACAGTTGTTATCATCCTATTGTGATTCTGGCTGTGATGGACAATAGTCTATTATACGGACTGACCTTCACTGAGCACATGGTATTATTCCTGTATCAGCAAACCCCTCAGCAGGGTTTGCTGCCTGAAGCTGAGAAGGTTCTTTGTTGAGGAGTCTTTGTTATGGGTGTGACAGTTACAGGAAGCGGATAATACTTTGCATGGTATTAGGTGACCTAAAGGGAGAGACTTTCTCTAAGCAGGTGGAATCTTTCAATGACAAATGGGATTTAGTGCAGATTTTTAAAACAGTCTAATGAAGTTTTGCCCCATGGAGCGAACTGTGACATTATATTTTCAATCCATATGTATATTTTTAATTTTAGCCAGAGAGGTTGTGAGTCTTTGTCTATCCAATCTACAAATATATTTCCATATGACACAGAGCAGATTCGAAACCGCATATCTGTAAAACACAAACAAAAAAACAACACAATGACAAATGGTGTCTCATTTCCATATAAATTGGGTAATAAGGGCCAATGCAAGCTGTGTTATACTATATAAAACAAGTTTTCTGGTTCTTTCCTACTTATTTTTTACTTAGTGAAGGTATCTACCCCTGCTTTTATATAGCACACCAATGTGTGTGTTCATGTCTCTGTCTTTACAACATCAATGTGAAGCATCAATCAAGTTTCAATCAGTTTAACAATAACCGGCCGCATACAGTGCACGCACAATAATGTACACATTATTCCAATTGACCTCCTGCTCGGGTCTCTGTGGCTTTGGTCTCTTTCCTGCATGTTTAAAATGATTAACTGTGATCAAATTTAAAAATGGTTAGCCTCTGTGTCGAGCAAAAGGTTGACACCTGCTAATCAATGACAGAGTCTCTCACGCTGCTTGGTCTTAGAAAACTAAATGTGCTTTGGTAAAGCACATCAACAAACATTCCTGAATAAGTAACAAAGGACAGATTGTTAAGTACTTGCATGCTACTAAATCAACATAAGAAAATAAAACTACTTTTCTTTCTTGTTGCAGGATTATGGGGGGGGCTCTTGTGCCCTGCTTTTAGATTTTTGTTTTTTTATCAAGTTAATTGTAAACTGGGGTGAAAAAAAGTTTTATATAGCATTTTTATCCAAAGAGCTTTACCATTCACAAACACACACACACACACACACACACACACACACACACACACACACACACACACACACACACACACACACACATTAAATGACATAATAGGGTTCAGTATGTGTCATTATCATAATGTCAAAATGTGTCAGTCTTTGTAAGTAAATAACATTGCATTTTTTCCTGTTCTTCTTGCATTGCAAGTGAAGAGCTGCAGAATGTCAGAACATGAGAAAAAGATGTCGAGATGGAGACGTGACGAGACGAGACAGAGAGCAAGAATTTCAACTCTGTTTCTGACTCAGCAAGGGTGTCAGTGTTTGTCTTTCAGTGGATAGAGAAAGACGACAGGAGAGAAACGGCAGAGAGACAAGGTTCTGGCTCTCACTCTGACAACGTGATGTTGGGTTAATTCTGCTATTTTAGGGTAATTAGGACATAGGGGAATTATTTGGAAGAAAACAGTCTTCTGTACACAAAGCCTTGCCCACATCCTGTCATGCTATCCTCTCATCAAGGGCTCTCGGCAGTACAGCCATGCTAATGAGTGGTGTGTGTGATCCTCATAGAGTGGCCGAGTGCTAACCAATACGTACACAACATCCGTGTCTTTGAGGTGAGATGGCTTTAGGTTATTGGCACAAGTTTAGTATCACCGCGACACTTGGCATCAATTCACTCAGCGCTGCTATTTGTTGGGCTTTTTTGTCTCAACCAACAGTGCATCGGTCCTCCTACGCCATGTCTCTTCCTCTGTCACTCCCTTTTTCCTTCTCTTTCTCCCTCTCTGAGTAAATTAGATGATACTCCCCCTTGCTGATTGAATCCAGAGAACCATAACCTTCCCGTCAGCAAGGTAAGACACCCCAGAACTCCCGGGATGTGTGTTAGTGTGTTGCTAAAGGCTTGGAATAAGAATAACAGGGTTCTAATTAGTGCTGTTCACTCTGCAAACATGCCTATAATCCACCCCAAGGAAAATGATTACATTATGTAATTCTGTGAAATATAAGACAAACTACAACGTCTCTTTGTGTATCTACGTTTCAATTCTACATTAGTCTAATTTATTATTTAAAGATACGCCATAAGAAAGCTTTAGTGCAAACGCTCGTCCCTGTCTTTACGGATAAGCGCTTATCCATGTCGCTGACATAGGCGCACACACACAATCCAACACACACACAGATTTCTTCACATATTCCTATGTGTGGGAGGGGACTGTCTGCTTCGTACACAATTCATTGATGTATGAATGACCCATGTGCATGTGTTTGTGTGCATGGGTGTCAAATCTGATCTTGCCCTAACATTGTCAACAGATGGTTACACACACACACACACACACACAAACACGCACGCACACACACACACGCACACAAACACGCACACAAACACCTCCTGGCCACATGGGGGAATCTCTAAAATATAGATCAGAAGGCTGGATTTCTGACAGCCATTTACAAATCTTTTGATGGAAGGTTTAAAGGGCCCCCTTTGAACTGCTTCGATTTTTAATTAAAGGCCAACAAACAAAATTCAAATAAGAAATTCTCTGTTAAGCAGCGGCATATGGCCCCCCTAAGGAGGTATCAAAAGCCAGAATAACAAGGCAAACTTGTTTTGTCTTATTTGTTTCTGCAAGCTGGGTATACATGGAAACAATTGTTTTACACCTTAACTAAATATGTGTTTTTTTACAATGTATGGGTTCCCACCAAAACAGTGTGTGCCTTGTAAATTTGTGTTACAGGATGTTGTGTTACAGGGCATTAATAATATGCTGAGGGCAGAAAAGTGTGCTAATGTTTAACATAATCCTACCTTGTCGAACATCTCTGGGTGCTATGGCGATTGCTTCATTGGAATGCAGCTCAGTGACGCAGCAGTCATCGGGAACGAGCGAACCATTGCTGAAACTGTGGGGCGTCTCTGGGAGCAACGGAATAGGTGGCGCCATGATGTTGTGGTTTGGACAGATACATCCCGTCTGGGTCATCCCACAGCCATCTCCGTCAGAAACCTCCTGGTCTTCATTGTGACCTGTGCGTAAACACTCCTCAAACCATCGGCAGAGCACGCCGCAGGTAAACTGACTGGAGTTCTCATTGTTAATGAGTAACACCTCTACTAGTCTCAGCTCCAGCAATTCCTTAGAAACCTGAGGCTCATCAGCAGCTGGGTGTCTCGCCAGACATAGTTGGACAAAGTTCTTATCAAACTGTAGGAAGGAGTACGGTCCCTCTGAGTTGGATTGGCTGCCACAAAGATCAATGACTTCCTGATCCCTGGCAGCAGTTGTCTGTAAGTGAAGGGGACAGCTTTGATTGGCCAGGTGGTGGTCAAGGGAGAGGAGCATGGGGGAGTGTGTCCGGCAGATGATAGGGTGGCGGGTGAAGCGGAGGTAGAGGGAGTACTTGGTGGGATCAGGGTTTTCCAGGGACCAGGAACAGCCCGGCGCCCGGGAGGGAAATAACTCCCTTAGGGAGAAAGAGCCATAGAGCACCCCAGCTACAAGGCTGGAACATGGTGAGGAGAGGGGTGAGGGGGGCCCCTCTGCCCCGGTGCTGGGGACACCGTCGGCAGGCCCATGGGCAGTCTCCGCCAGGGCAGAGAGAGGAGCTAGAGCGAGGGCAGACAAGGCAGCCAGGGCCCCAGCCACAGCCAGGAGAGAGGACAGCACAGACAGACACACCCCACCAGCAGTGTTCATCCTATGACATTCGTCCTGCAGGGGAAGAGAAAAGAGAGGAGGATGGGGAGAGAGGGGGAAGTACATTAGAAACATCATGAAAAGTCTTTAAACACAATCTGACAAAACCATGGATAAAAGAACTTGACAAAAGTCCTGTTGACCAAAGGAGCATGTCTGGTTGGAAATATTTATAGACAGGTTTCTGCTTTTGTCTCAGAGTATAACATAACCATGTTTATGGCAGCAGTTTTTCTTCAAACGCACACGTACACTGCCAAAAACAGAAACACATCCCTGCTGGGCTGATTAAAAGGGTTGATGACTTGGCTTTTGAGACATGCACTGTAGGGACTGTTCTACCCTCTCCTGCTGATACGTGCGCACACACACACACACACACACACACACACACACACACACACACGCCTGCTGAGCAGCTCCCCCAAGGCTCTGGCAAACTATTACCATCACTGACACAGTATGGGTTCGCCAACAGCCTGATTTTGACTCACACAATACACACACATACACTCCTGACAACAACAAAAAACATATAGTGTTTGGGTTTTTTGCTTGAAACTACTTCAATACCCACTACCTTTTTGTTTGCCGTGTGTGCCTGCTCCATCACCTGAGAGTTTATTTTGCATAAATGCAGTTTGAGGAGGATGTGTGGGAGATGGGAGATGTTCGCACCTGTAACCTTATGGCATGACACCCAGACAAGTGAAATTCAACAAATGCTTCCTTGCAACACATCCTTTTGACAAAGAGATGCAACTTTATGCTGCAATATCAGTTTTGATTTGAGTTGTTCAACTTTGTAAAACTTTACAAAACTACTGCACACTATTACAAAACAAGAAGCTTCCAGTTACAAATACCTTTGTTTGACAAACTAAATATTGCAAATACACAACAGTGATCTGATATGATGGGAAATAAAGGCAAAGAAGCACAGGTGAGAGGTTCATCTCCTTCAAATTATTGTACATTATACATGTTACATTGAGTATCAAAGTGTGCTTCTCCATAGATAAAAAACTGACAGTACTCAGTGTGCCTGTTGTGTATATTATAGTTATCACAGCCTGGTTGTAGCTATATCGGTTTCTTCTGGGACATACTTTCTTGCAGGTTTTTAAGCTGTAATGTAAAGTTATCAAACCAAAAAAACAATGCATGACCAGTTTGTGTTAATTGAAAAACATAATACATTTAGCCATGACAGCTACTAGCTGTGTACAAGCTGGCTAAGGTGAATAAAATGATTCATTTACATTTCCTTTTAACATCTTTATTCCAGATTTTTTTTTTTTTCAATTAGCAACTCCTTGATTTGCAAAGTATACGGGCAGCTAATGTCAAACATGGTAAGTTACCATAAACTTGTGGTGGAATGTGTGGCTGCTTAGCTAGCGCTTTTTTTAAATTCTTCCCATTTTGCTGATGTGGCAATATATGAGTTGCAATACTAACGTTGCTTCATATAAACGAACATAAGTAGCGACTGGTATCCATTACATTTAGTGCTAAATTAGTGTCCCAGCTAGCTAACAATATAAACATGCTAACAAAGTTGCAAAGCTATTGTGAATTGAAGATACTGCACAGCTTTTAAGTAGAAGAGAGGTTTCTGTTACATTGTGCTACCACTAGCTAACAATGCGGGCAACAATGGTGGAGTGTGTGGCTGCTTAGCTAGCGCTTTTTTTTATTCTTCCCATTTTGCTGATAAGGCGTGAAAGTGGCAATATATGAGTTGCAATACTAATGTTGCTTCATATAAACGAACATAAGCAGCGACTGGTATCCATTACATTTAGTGCTAAATTAGTGTCCCAGCTAGCTAACAATATAAACATGCTAACAAAGTTGCAAAGCTATTGTAAATTGAAGATACTGCACAGCTTTTAAGTAGAAGAGAGGTTTCTGCTACATTGTGCTATTACTAGCTAACAATGCGGGCAACAATGGTGGAATGTGTGGCTGCTTAGCTAGCGCTTTTTGTTAATATTTCCTTTTTGCTAATATGGCATGAATGTAGTATATGAGTTGCAATACTACGTAACGTTAATTCATAAAAACAAACATAAGTTGCGACTGGTATGCATTACATTTAGTGCTAAATTAGTGTCCCAGCTAGCTAACAACATGCTAACAAAGTTGCAAAGCTATTGTGAATTGAAGATACTGCACAGCTTTAAAGTAGAAGAGAGGTTTCTGTTACATTGTGCTACCACTAGCTAACAATGCAGGCAACAATGGTGGACTGTGTGGCTGCTTAGTTAGCGCTTTTTTTATTCTTCCCATTTTGCTGATATGGCGTGAATGTATATGAGTTGCAATACTACGTAACGTTACTTCATAAAAACAAACATAAGTAGCGACTGGTATCCATTACATTTAGTGCTAAATTTGTGTCCCAGCTAGCTAACAACATGCTAACAAAGTTGCAAAGCTATTGTGAATTGAAAATACTGCACAGCTTTTAAGTAGAAGAGAGGTTTCTGTTACATTGTGCTACCACTAGCTAACAATGCGGGCAACAATGGTGGACTGTGTGGCTGCTTAGCTAGAGCTTTTTTTATTCTTCCCATTTTGCTGATATGGCGTGAATGTATATGAGTTGCAATATTACGTAACGTTACTTCATAAAAACGAACATAAGTAGCGACTGGTATCCATTACATTTAGTGCTAAATTAGTGTCCCAGCTAGCTAACAAATTGCTAACAAAGTTGCAAAGCTATTGTGAATTGAAGATAATGCACAGCTTTTAAGTAGAAGAGAGGTTTCTGTTACATTAACGAAAATGTGTAAGCAAATAAAATAGACAATCCACTTTCCCTCACAATAGTAAGAAACTCACCTGTGCCCTGCACACCAATTTCTCATGGTCTTGCCTATCAAATTGGTCTGCCTGGTAGCTAGCACCAAGGAGTGGAGTTCTTGCTCTGTTTATTGTGCTTTTAGAGCAAGAACTCCACTTCCATAAGGCCTAGATTAATGAAAAAGCAGTAGCCTGTGCTACACAGAAGTCTGGTACTGCTCTTCAGCATCGGACGCGTAGTTCACTGGGTCTAGGTAAGAGGCGAGGAACTGTGCTTACCTCACCACGTCAAGAGGTGACCCCACATAGGTTGGACAGTAAGAGGCAATTGGGCTTATAAGAGGGTGCAGTGCAGTTATTAATAGAAACCTACTAAAAGGCAGACAGACAGCGATACAACGCAGGAGAGATCAGGGAGGAGGAGATGTTGGAGTGAGCCAGGCATTATTGCAATTATACTGGAATTGTAAAAAATACGTGCAAAATGTAAATCCTTCAACATGAAAAATAAACAATCACAATCATCACAATCACCAGCTTTTAGACATTATCCTGATGCAGACAATGCAGAAAATGTTTACATGCTCAAAGATGATTTACCTACATCCATTTGGTTGGAGTACGAGTGGGTCACAGTCCGAGGACTGCACAAAACAAAACACACAACTGTATATTAGACCACACTATAAAGGCATTGTAGTCCCTTTCACTTATCAGGAAGGGTTTACTTTGGGAGAGGTTGCTTATAGTGTGAGTAGTAACCATAGCAACACCCTATGCTCTCATCTGGACATGTGTTTTTTTTTAGTTTGATTATTTATCCTGCTTTTCCCTCTCTCTTTCACAGGGTTTTCCTACACAGGATTTGTTTTCACATGAAAAATCTGACATGAAAGGTTTTTAAATCGCGTTGGCTCGGGCTGCTGTGACACTTTGACAAGTGTGTGGCACAGTAGGGAAGGCTAATGTAGGATATTTTGAAATATGCTCAAGGACATCATGCTGTCTGGCATATGATGGGGTTATAGACTATGCCACTTCAACCAGTCAGACTTTCAAACAAATATGCTGTGATATAACATCCATACAGCCGGTGACACATGTCCCGCTAACAATGTGTCACTGAACTGTTAAATCCCGAAATTCACTTTGATTGTAACGCAACATGAATCACTTGCATAAACTATGACGAAGAGCCTTTCTAGTTTCCCCGTGGAACTAGGCTTATAGATAGCATGTCTATGCTTTTAAAAAACTTTTTTTTTTTATTTAGACTGTACAAAGAATAGAAGTTCATCTAGTCACAGACCCATCACAAGAGAAGATAAATAGCATTATAGACCAAACCATGCATAGGTAAAACCTTGCGCACATTTAACGGATGAGAAGAAGTCAGAAGCGTTAAGCAAATTGTTTTTGGGACAATGAACAATGAATATTCATAGACCCACAGTCTGTGCAAGAGTAGGCCCTAAAGTGCTGTCTCCATGAGGCCATTCTGTCCCACTTCACTCTTAAACAGCACTTTACTGTGGGCAACCATAAATATTCATTAGCTTTGATGTCTTCCTTCCCCCTTCCACCTTGACATTAATGTTATCACCAAGGATAGCAAAATATGTATATCCCTCACTCCCCGCCTCCCCCTCTCCTCTTGGCTCTGTCTTCATTCTTTTGTGCAATGAAGTGACAATGTGACTCATCTCCTAGTTGTCCGCACTCTAAAACTCATCTAAAAGAGAACAGTGCTGTGAACTAACTAATAGCACAGCACGGAAAGTAGCACTGTCCCAGTGGTGAAAGAAGTATTCAGATCCGTTGGTTGAGTAAAAGTACTAATACCACACTGTAAAAGTACTCTGTAACAAGTAAAAGGTCCTGCACTAAAAATGTTACTTAACCCTTGTGTTGTCTTCCCGTTGACCATGAACTTGTCCTTCCAGGTCAAAATAGAAAATTAATATTTTGTGGGGCTTTTCCGATGTTTTTGTCGCTTTTTCTGATTTATTTGTCACTTTTTCATGCTCTTGCCGCTTTTTTTCAAAAACCTGAGCTGGTTTAAAAATAGGTTTCAATATTCTTATTCTTGGAATTCATGGTCAACACACCTCATACAGTGCCTTGCAAAAGTATTCGGCCCCCTTGAACTTTTCAACCTTTTGACACATTTCAGGCTTCATACATAAATATATAAAAATTTATTTTGTGAAGAATCACCAACAAGTGGGACACAATTGTGAAGTGGAACGAATCTATTGGATATTTAAACTTTTTTAGCAAATAAAAAAAATGAAAAGTGGTGCGTGCAAAATGATTGGGCCCCCTTGCGTTAATACTTTGTAGAGCCACCTTTTGCTGCGGATTACAGCTGCAAGTCGTGGGGTATGTCTCCATCAGTTTTGCACATTGAGAGACTGAAGTTCTTGCCATTCTTCCTGCAAAACAGCTGGAGCTCAGTGAGTTGGATGGAGAGCGTTTGTGAACAGCAGTTTTCAGTTCTTTCCACAGATTCTCGATTGGATTCAGGTCTGGACTTTGACTTGGCCATTCTAAACATGGATACGTTTATTTGTGAACCATTCCTTGTAGTTGCTGTATGTTTGGGTCATTGTCTGTTGGAAGATAAATCTCCGTCCCGTTTAGGTCCTTTGCAGACTCCAACAGGTTTTCATCCAGAAGGTCCTGTATTTGGCGCATCCATCTTCCCCTCAATTTGAACCATCTTCCCTGTCCTGCTGAAGAAAGCAGGCCCAAACATGATGTGCCACCACCATGTTTGACAGTGGGGATGGGTTGGTGAGGGTGATGAGCTGTGTTGCTTTTACGCCAAACATATCTGTTTGCATTGTGGCCAAAAAGTTAGATTTTGGTTCATCTGACCAGAGCACCTTCTTCCACATGTTTGGTGTGTCTCCCAGGTGGCTGTGGCAAACTTAGACGAGATTTTATGGATATCTTTGAGAAAGGCTTTCTCTGCCACTCTTCCATGAAGGCCAGATTTGTGCAGTGTACGACTGATGTTGTCCTATGGACAGACTCTCCACCTCAGCTGTAGTTCTCTACAGTTCATCCAGAGTGATCATGGGCCTCTTGGCTGCATCTCTGATCAGTCTTTCTTGTCTGAGCTGAAAGTTTACAGGGACGGCCAGGTCTTGGTAGATTTGCAGTGGTCTTATACTCCTTCCATTTAAAATGTCGCTTGCACAGTGCTCTTGGGATGTTAAAGCTTGGGAAATCTTTTTGTATCCAAATCCGGCTTAAAACTTCTCCCACAACAGTATTACGGAGCGCTGGTGTGTTCCTTGGTCTTCATGATGCTCTCTGCTTTCAACAGAACCTGAGACTATCACAGAGCAGGGGATTATACAGAGGACTCTATCACACACAGGTGGATTCTATTTATCACCATCAGTCATTTAGGACAACATTGGAACATTCAGAGATCCTCGCTGAACTTCTGGAGTGAGTTTGCTGCACTGCAAGTAAAGGGGCCGAATACTTTTGCACGCACCACTTTTCAGTTTTTTATTT
>NC_045746.1:9066842-9066959 GCF_008692095.1 Etheostoma spectabile
TTTAAAATATCCAATAGATTTCGTTCCACTTCACAATCGTGTCCCACTTGTTGGTGATTCTTCACAAAAAATAAAAATTTGACATCTTTATGTTTGAAGCCTGAAATGTGTCAAAAG
>NC_045746.1:9066969-9069798 GCF_008692095.1 Etheostoma spectabile
TGAAGGGGGCCGAATACTTTCGCAAGGCACTGTATATATCAAACATACATACGTTTTTAGTTAAAGGCAGAAATTGTGAATTATTTTGACTAATAGTTAAGATCAAAGGATGTTGAGTGGATCACAGATGGGTATATGTCAAAGTTTAGTCCAGATACTGTTTTGAAACGATTAAACAAAATAATTAAAATGCTAAAAGACTAAAGAAAACACCCCAAAAAATTCAATGAAAGTAATGTTGTATGGAATCATCCATGTTATTTTTGGGCAATTCGGTTGAAAGAAATCCATATTTCTGATATAAAACACTTTGAAACGGGTCAATTTGACCCAAAGACAACACAAGGGTTAAGTAAAAGTACGTAAGTATCGTTTAGGCCTAAATGTTGTTGGGCAGTTTGATTTGTAATAAAAAAAATAATATTGTGTGCTTTGTGTGCAAAAATCTTAATTTGTCGAGCAACTAGTAACTAAAGCTGTCAACTTAATGTAGTGGAGAAAAACAAACAATATTTCCTCCTGAAATGTAGTGGAGTAGAAAGAAATAGTGTCATGAAAAGTAAAGTACAAGTATCTCAAATTTGTCGTTAAAGACAGTACTTGATTTAATGTAGTTACAATCCGCCATTGCGCAGTCCCCAAATAAGAGATTGTGTCACCAACTATTCATGATTCCTTTTAAGAACATCACTTTTAATGTCGGCTATAGATGTAGAAACTCTGTAGATGAATGAAAGAAACTTTGGAAAACTTTTATGCAAGTCAAAACAGGAAGTTCTCGTGTAATAAAACTGCATAAAAGGTGACCTTTCTCTGTTTGTTTATTCAGCATTTGAACAGACTCTGGGATAAAATAATCTTTATATTTGTTTCCCCCTACACATTGGGACCCTCTACATTCTCCCTGATGGTAAAAGCAAGCGGGGACTATCACCAATTCTTTTATTATCCATCTGCATGTCTCAAGAAGCCCCGCAGTCTTGGTACACATGCTGGAAAACCTTCATTTTACCTACTGCATTGAAATGCCGCTGTAACGTGCCGTGAAACCACAAACCGACGCACTCGGGAAGCACTGAATTAAAAATACCCGCCAGACTCTGTCTAAGGACCTCATCCGTGGAAGAGAATAAATGCACCGCTGAACTCCCAATGGTAACTGCTGCTACTAATCACATCACTGTCATCCATTGCTCTTGCAAAGTTTCTATTTTTACTTCAATTTTTTTCATTTATTCCCCAAATTTATTTCGAAGCCTCTCTATTTATCTGAACGCACTCCTGCCCCTGTGCTGCTGTAACAAATCGGATTTGCCCTGTGGGGATCAATACAATCTTCATCACGTATCCCATGTGAATGAAGTAGCTTGTGTCGCTCCAATCAATAGGGCTAGGAAACATTTATGCCCCAAAGAGTATTTTGAAATTTAAAAAATATATACATTTGGAAAAACACGGAACAAAAGTTAGTATGTGTGTTAACAAAATGTCACCATTATTTTCAAAATCATTAGAAATCAGACTTGTGCGGCTCGGACTTTTCCCACATGTGTAACTTCTGATTATACTGTTCCCGAGGTTGTCATTGGGGAAGCTTCAAGCGTCATCCCTCTCAGCTTGAAATGCTGCTTATCACACAAAAACACAAGCACAAGTCACACAGTAGATTTGTAAAACTGTAAATCTAGTCTCAGACCACGTCCAGACCAACATCCGCAGCACACGCATTCATTTCAATGAGACCACTGCGCCGGCCCAGTCAGGATCCTGGTTCAGAGCGCGACGGCAAAGAACACACTGAACCCCAATTGATTCAATTCCCCAGGAAAAAAAAAGAAAACCTGGCTCAACTTTTGTAGTAACACAACACAACATCGATTTAATGATTGCAGCAGTGGTAACTTTAGAATGACCTTAGAATAGTAGAATTATGTCTCTTAGTATTGCAAACCACTTTTGAGTGTTTTGCCATGTGATAACCTATCAAACTCATGCATCAATAGCTCAAACCTGCCTTCCCCAATCGCATTTCATGGTCTCAATGGTACCTGAACCAATATGCCCCAGCCAACTTAGCCCTGTGTGTTTTTGTTATTTGCATTTCACTATTTGGCAGCTATCTTGTAGAATGATGCATACCCACTTGTTATTGTGGCTGTATGAAATGCCAGCGGCAAAGAGAGCATACAGTAAAATATTAGTAATTACCTACATATATTAAATGAAAATGCTTTTGGCACTGCTTTACCAAGAGTGGTCATTATTTAAGAATGGACTGTATGGGTTATGGACTTTTTCCATGAGTAGCACTTCATGCACTGAAACAACTGTATTTTCCACTTAACTTTCTTGTTCTGGTGGAATAATAGAGTGGAATTGGTTGTGGGCAACAGACTTAACAGTATCCCTGGGTAGGGTGCTTCTGTTTTGGGAAATTCATTTCAGGAGCGATGCGTGGAGAATAATGACACCCCGGCTTATCTCCTTCTCTTTCCCCCTATCCGTCTCTTAGGGCCGACATCTAAGTGCACTGTGGTAGAGAATGGCATTGTCTTATTTATTGATGTGGAGTATTTCTCTCATTTGCGGGCCCTCAGCAGAGATCAGCATGTGGTCCTTGCACACACACACACACACACACACACACACACACACACACAGTGCCTGTGCATTCCACACACATCACACATTCAAACATGCAAGACTCTATCCTGACGCCAAGGAGTTTCTTTCTACTACTGATTATGGAGTCACGAAATGTTCCGCTTTCTGCCTTCCAGCATAAAATCCTCATCTCTGCCCCTTCTCATCTTTGGCTTTACCCCCCCC
>NC_045746.1:9069808-9070669 GCF_008692095.1 Etheostoma spectabile
CCCCCCTTTTGAAATCTCAGCCTTTCTCAAAGTCAAACTTTATTTATTTGTCCACATCCACACGCATCAATGTGAGCTTTGTCTTTCATCTCGATTAGATCTTTCGGCTGTAAACTAGTACGAAGAACCAACGTTGTTCAATTAATTTAGCCCGGCTGACATTTTAGAAGTCAGTATTCTCTTTGTCCTTTTATCGAGCCCACTCCAGCGTGCCATCAAGTCAGTGGTTTAAACTTTGCCTTATCAGTTATTCACAAATGGCAGACAAGCTGAGATGATCTCATGCTGTGACAAGAGACAGCAGTAGTAAGCCCCTCAATCACAGCAAAGGCCATTTTGTCTTCCAGCTATGGCACAGGCTACTCACATGCACACAAAAAAACATCCATGCACTCATACATATTCATACCTTCACATCCGCTTGACATCTGACACGTGTGCAGATGGAAGAACAAAGTGAAAATAATAAGTGTGTGATGAAACTGAGTTGGGAAATTTACATGTATTATGAAAATCAGGTAGAGGAATGGGTCACAGTTGACATACAGGTGGTGAAAAAAAATCAACTGTATGACTCTTTGACAGTTTTCAAGACATGCAAAGGAGGATTGGGGTATCGTTGTCTAATGTGAATGCAGAAACAAGCAGCCACAGTAGTCTAGAATACAATGGCAACACAGTTTAATCTTTGTGACTTGGTCTGTGAAATACACTTTGATGAGTACTATGCATGGCCGCGGGAACATATTTTGAGTTGGGGGGGTGCTGACATAATTTTCGTGAGTGACAATTTCAGCCAAAGTCAACCACCACACATCACACTGCATCCATCACAACGCTCCACAAGCGGAAAAACTAAAA
>NC_045746.1:9070679-9070849 GCF_008692095.1 Etheostoma spectabile
AATCCAAAACCCAAGACAGGGCAAAACTAGGCACAAAGCTACGACAATGGTAGAGAATAAGCCCACTACAAGCTCAACCACTGAGCCACAAAATACAAGGGAAACACAACACTGAATTAAATTAAATCAAAAGTTAGCTGCCTCGGCGTCTGTTGCTAGCAGGGTCGCTG
>NC_045746.1:9070859-9077223 GCF_008692095.1 Etheostoma spectabile
GGAGAGACAGGTGGAGAGGTGCTGCTGCTACTTCTTCCAGTTACAGTTGCTGGGTTTTCAGACTCAGGTCTGTTTTTTTAGCTTGTGATTGATTTATGAAGAAACCACAAGATTCCACAACTTAATTCACTCGTGAATGACATCAGAGGTGCGCAGCTCGCCTCGCTCTTGGCAAAATTGGCAGATTCATTCTGATCAAATTATGTGTTTATCTCTTCCCAACCAATCGTAAAATCAAATTACATTTACTTGGAATGAAATGGAGAAGTTAAATATCAATAATCAATGCATTAAAATAAATGTGTGTCATTTTTTATTATGGTTGTAGTTTGTCTACCCTTGGCTAAGTGGGGGATGCAGCACCCTCCGTCCCCCCACCCGGTTCCCGCGGCCACGGTTCTATGGTATGTTACAGTATGTTATTAACAAAGCTGGTGGATTAAAAAAAAGCATGGAACTTGAAATACAAGGCCACAGTGCAGCATGTGCACAGTGTGCAGGGTGGACGCACCAGAGTGGATGGAAGTTGTAGTTTATCTTCAAAGACGGCATCATAGCTCTTCAAGGTGAAAGTAACATAAGAGAGTAGAGCACCGTACTTCAGAACCAACACGAGCTGTATGACGTTACAAAACATCAGCCTTCAACTGGATGATAACAATCCATCCATAGTTTCATTTCAAAAGCCCCGTGCTCACACAGAGTTGTGGATAACCATGAGTTTTACTGAGATTAGCGCTGTAGCACAGACACAGTGTTCTCCACTGCTGGAGACAGTAACTGTAGATGAAATGCTAACTGAGGAAGACGGTAGCCCAGCCTAAGAGGAGTAAATGACCACACTTCATCACTAAATTACTCTTTAAAAAATGTTGATGTCTCACTTTGTGTGTCCAATGTTCTTTTCCTCCTGAATGCAATGAATTTATTTATAGAGCACTTTACAGTACCCAGCCGGTATCCAAAGGGCTTCACATCCGAAACCAAGAACAACACAACATATCCTCCAATTAAAAGAATGAAACAAAGTCAGATGTAATGTAAGTGTGCGAGGAAAGAAGAACAGAGCGGCAGGAAGAGGCAAGAGATTAGAATGACTAAGGACAACGCTATGAGAGTGGAGAAGGTTGAACAGCTAAACAATGCAATGCTAGAGCACTCAAGAAAGTTCACAAAGTGGAACATGGTGAAGTCAGAGAGAGAGAAAATGTGTCGTTTTCTATGGTGTCAATGCAAAGTGACTTCTGATGATTAGTGACTTCATAACTGCAATTTCCATCCATATGAGATCTGTAATCAGCAGGAAAACAGAAACAGACAGAACAGTGTACGGCATGAATATGAGCATTGATTAAACAGCACAGAAATAGCCACCACCGCTGCCAACACTATCAGGAAGCTATTTTCCGGGAGATTATGAAACCCAGTAGCAATTGTTAGCTTGGTGCCACACCAGCTCTGTGTTACACTGTGTGTGCCATTTTACATACTAAAATGACAACAGAAGAAACAACAATGCGACTTGCAATGCCATATTGTGCTAAAAATGCATTGACATGTCATCTCACATTAAGAAAACGACACCTCATTTATACCAGGCACTACACTAATACATGAACACAGTGGATCAAAGGAGGTGTTCAATACACCCAATGGGAAAATATGTAGCCTAGGGCTAATTATTAAATGGTCTCATAGCCTTTATAAACAATTTGATGACATGTTACATTTATTCAAATGTTCCAAACCTGAAGTCAATATTGACAATAGTGCATTAACAGGGAGATATTAATAATCCCGGCCATTGATTTCACATGAGTGAATAAACGATTGTTGGAGATGAGGATAAGCAAATAGATGAAGGGGAAGTTGGCTTGCATAGAGGCAGTATGTTTAGTAAATGATCATTTGCAGTGGGTCCCACATGAATAAGTCCTCCATGCTGACCCAAGGCGTATTAAAAAGGCTGTTACGAAGAGAATGAACAATTGCTGAAGGCCTTGGTGAAGGACCTAAGTTCCCCCCCCCCCCCCCCCCCCCCCCCCCCCCCCCCCCACCCCCCACCAGAGTATAAGGTTTAACAGAAAAAGGGAAAGTCATAAACTCACAGTCTCACTCATACAAAATCCAGATATCAGCACATCAACTGATGAAAATAGAAGAATGGTGCGGTGTTCAGTTCTTTTCTACAGCACAGGAATGGGTTTGTCGGGAGCCAAATTCAGTTTGTCACACACGTTTGCCTCGCTTGAGACTCACAATCCTTATGCATAGTGTCAACGTGTGACAAATAAAGGATGTTAGTGGACTGTAGACCAAATCACTCTGACTTCTTGCTAACGCAAAAATGACAGTTGGCAGTGAATTGGAATCGCTGAGATTTGTGAAATAAGGCAAACTTTGTTATTTGTTATTTTAATATTCATGATCTTTCTGCTGTGCTTATGTAGCCCTTTGGACATAAGGCTATAATCTAAGTTGATGCATAACTATATTCAATTCATAGAGACAATAAATAGTTAATAAATTACAAACATATGATATTAAAAGTCAAAAGGTTAAACTGTTAGTTCATTCTACAGTAATGCACTTAAAATCCCTGTATTTATGATGTAAGGGTTATGTGGATAGAGAGAATGTCCATGTCTTTATTTTCTTATACATGCTGTTTTAAGTTTTATGTCTTTTATAATATGGAATGTTGTTTATGCAAGAAAGTACTAATGTAATTTACCTATATATAAGTGAGGAAAGAGTATTCTAATTGGTTGTTAGATTTTTGTTTAATTCTAATTGGGTTAAAAAATAAAACAAAAAAAAAAGAGTAGAGAGATGACCCCAAAAAAGGGGTAAATGTGTTGACTGTATTTTATTTAAGATTGTTTTAATAATAATAATCCTTTACCTTTTTGAAAACAGTTGTGGGCCTGATATTATTCCTGTGATATCACAAGGGAAAAAGGTGAATTTAAGAGAAACCATTTCATGTGTTACTACTTTGTACAAAAAAAAATAGAAAATACCATTTAGTATTAGTTTAACTGATCATTTGGAGATTTATTAATATCGCCACTTAAAGATATACCAAAGTAAGCTAACGAACCCAATAGCTACTTTCATGTACCTGGTAAGGGTTGAAAGCGCTACACTTATTTTCTTAAGTGTTGCTTTGTGAGCATCTATGATAAATCTAACCAAATCTAGTATTACGAACATTTCACCGCCGGTCAGGCTAGTTTGGGAGGTGTCTTTTTTTATTTTATTTTTTATTAGGTCTCCAACCTAACATTGTTGACATATGAAAGCATCAAAAAATGCATTTTAGATGAATAAGATGAGTATATTCAGTTGTACCTCGTCCTCGTTTGCTCAGCGCTGTTAAATTGTATCTGGAAGTTATTGTAAACAACACAAACATTGGGATTGAGTCTATTGTGATCACACTTAAACTTAGCTAGCACAGCAGTGTTTTCCATATCCAGCTGACGTGTAATATAATAACCAGCAGCGCTACTGTGAGTTTGCTCCTTGTCCCACGACTTGGAAGTTACATTTAGCATGTTTCCACCCCTTTTGTATGAGACATTTGCGTGTGCCACAGGTCCACTGAACACACATTCCCAACTTGTGTTGCACCCATTCATGTGTGTCTGCTGTCACTGGGTAATCTCTGGTTGTCAGCAGTTTAACAATACACTTCCCTGGCAGTAATAGAAAAGGCATTATTTCAACTAAAAATACACTATACCACAGCAAGCTGCACAGCCTATATTCACAACAGACATGAGTAGCATTGAGTAGTTAAATCAAAGTGAAATGTGGACAGCAACTATGGTGAGCATCATGCAACCCACCCTGCTGTACTGCTCACCCTGTTTTTACACAATGCTAACCACCGCCTGCAAAAACAAACTCCCGAAAAATCACACATATTGTCTCCAAGATGATCCGCCATGAATGACACGGGCGTCGCATGCCTAGCGCGTAAAATAGCAGCTGACACAGACCATCTCCTGAAAACGATTCTTCACCCCGTCCGGCCGCAGATACACAGCACCGGACTGGACTAAAGCCTAATTCAAAAGAATTATGGTGGTTCTGTCCCCACCACCATCACAGTGATGAACAAACTACAACACCACCACCACCACCACCTCCTCAGTTGCTTTGTAGTTTTCATATTATTTGTGTCTACGTAGGTGTCTCTTTGGATATGTGTTACATGTTTTATGTGTCATCATCTGGGTTGTTGGGCTATGGAGCAAAAAAAGATGATGTGTGGAAATAATTATACCTATGGGACAATAAAGACTATATCTATCTATCTATCTATCTATCTATCTATCTATCCATCCATCTATCTGACAGTGACAGACAGCTACAGTCAATGCATGCCTTATTCTCCCCACGTCCCAATATTCCATCACTAATGTCTGGTTTACGTATACACAACTCTGCTACTAATGAGTAGGCTGTTGCTGCTCATCTGTTGTCCTTTACAGTAATAATGCATTCAGATGCATCACATTTATGTGTGCTAATTAGCTGACAGAGGGATTTTGTTTTAGCGAGATGTAGATTAACAGATGCAGAAGCATGTGTCAGCCTTGACCCTGCAAAACCTTAACTCACCCACTCAGGCATCTTCACACCCTTAACCTTGTTGTCACAGTGGGGAAAAAAAAAAACTAAATGTCACCATCTGTTGAGTGTTGTGCTGTGGACACAATCTGATGCACACACATACACACACACACACACACACACACACACCTTTTCCAACTGGGAGCGAAGCAGACCATCCCTTTGTGTGCAAAACATACTGGCATGTGTACACGTGTATACATCTGCATAAATCTGTGTGTGTGTGTGTGTGTGTGTGTGTGTGTGGCGGGGGGTCCGATTAGTAGTAGTGTTGTAGGCCTAGAGGGAATTTGGGTTTCAATGTGAAATAGAGAATCCCAGACTGAGGAAGAAGGTGGTTGGCTTTCCTCCGCAGCGTATCTTTGCCAACAGATCACCTTACACCAGCTGTGTTTCTTTTTTCTTTAAGTCAACACAAATGCGGGCGCCTGATTTGCTCACCTGGTAGAGCGTGCGTCCATATATAGAGGCTTACTCCTCAACGCATGCGGCCCTGTGCTGCATGTCAATCCCCCTCTCTCTCCACTTTCAAGTTTAATCTGTACTATACAAACAACAAAACCTAATCTTAAAACAACACAGATGTCTGGTACGGAGGGGAGGTAGGCATAGAAAGACATTGGGTGAGAGAGGCAGAGACACATACATAAACGTTAAGTGCTCAAAGGTTAATGTAAAAGGAAATATTAAACTTACTAACAATCCTCAAAATTACAGCTCGGTTGAAGTGAAAAGAGTCTTTTTCAACAGCAAAGTTTGTATGAAATAGCATCTGAAATTCTGTTGTCAGATTAATGATATGAAATTATTGGCCCCAGAAAATAGCTTCATATCACTGAAAAATAAAAGCACCATTAATTGTTGTTGACAGTAATGAATTGTTGGCCATTTACCAAAAAATATCTTTTCTTATTTACTCACGGATGTGGTTTTGTCTAACTTTTAGTTGTCTTTTTGACATTCAGCAAACGTGTTAATTACCATATCAGATTGCAATACATCTATGATGCCCTTTTTTTGGGGGCATTTTTGAGATGTGCATGAACTTCACTTTATTGTTGAATGAGGATATAACTAGCAAAATGAAACTAATAAGAGAAAAGAAGAAAAAAAATAAAATCCACACTGATGCTCGTTATTTCTGATACAGTGAATGATGCACTGCATCTACAATACGCGTGTCACCAGAATAAACAATAGGAAATATAGTGATAATAAGGGTCGTACATGCAACAAAGCCACCAAAATGAGATTTCCAGTTCCTCGGCGACAGGGGAATCTTGCTAATAATTCCTTTACAAGACAAAATAAGTGCAGCAATCTTATTCCCACCAATGTAAAAAAGGGACAGCTGTGTATCGCTGCTACGATTTCCCTGCTGCAAAATATGATCCTGAATTTAATTTGGGACTAAAGTATTGAAAAATGACCGTAATCAAATTTACATAAAAGCCAAGTCATCTGAATGAGAGGTATAGGGCATTAAAGAAGATTTTAAGTCTCAAAAGTCATTGATTGAACAGAGAGTGCGCTGCATGTGGAGACATTCATTAAAAAAGACAATATGTCACAACAAGCATTAGTGTACTTAATGTAATTGTGGCCGCCGGTTAAGGGGATAAAATACCAGCCGGGGCTAAATTTATTGTCTGCGTCAACAGAAATGTTACAGTTAAAAGGGAAGAAATTGACTGAGAAGGGCAAGTGTATGTGTGTGTGT
>NC_045746.1:9077233-9086411 GCF_008692095.1 Etheostoma spectabile
GTGTGTGTGTGTATGTGTGTCTCGCTATGTTTGACAGGTTTTGTAAAATGACTGCATATATTTCAGCGTGTGCTTCTATGTATGTGTACATGTATGAAGGTGTGTAAATTGATGGAAGAACCATCCATCAGGCAGGCATGTTTTCTCAAAATGTCTCTGAATAAAACACACCTGTTTATGCTAACACATATACAGTAGAGCATGGTTGGATTGCGTGTCCATGTGGGATTGTGTATTAGTATGCAAAGCCAACAGTATGTGGATGTAAACTCTGACCGTCTAGTGAGTCTAACAGACAACTATACACACCCACACACCCACACACACACACCTGTGGATATAGGAGAAGTTTAAAATGGCCATATCCTTTGTCCGTCTGCATGCACTGTATGTATTACATGAATAAATGAATAATAGATGACATGAGAGCATGATGCAAGAAAAAGCCCATGCTTGCCTGACTTTGACAGCTTTTACATTCACAGTACATGGCTTAAGTGGTGGAATAATTTGTTTTTCTTACTAATTTGAACTAACTAAGGCTGGCCAGTGACTTAAAACAAGCCACAACACAGACTGAGATGATTTATCTATCCAGATAGATAGCAGGCATTCTAGCTGCAGTCGTGCTTCTCCGTGTGAATCTATTTGTGTTTGTGTGCGATTGTGGAGGTGGCGGTTGCCGTTGTCTCCCAATCTATACTCTTTATGTAACATCTCTTCCCTCTCTAGCTGCAGCAGAGCAGATCAAGCTCTCCCTCTCTCTTTGAAGTGTTGCCAGGCAGGGTATTTATTTCATTATCTCCTCTCCCACTCCATTTCCTCTCCTGGTTTTTAAGGGGAAGACAGGAGTCGAGGCAAGGAAAAGCTGACGGTGCAGGTACAGGCCTACAACTGTGGACTGTGTGTTTGCATTAGTGTGTTGTTCACATCTTTATGGGGACGATATTTCCTCACAGGGAAGGATGAAAAGATTCCTCATGTTTTTCACTACCCTAGGCTTTTTATCGTGGGGATTCAGGTTTTGTTGTTTATATAGGGGTTATACTTAAAGGATAAATGTCACAAATATTCATATTTGTGCATGTGTATTTATTCCTTGCACCTATGAGATTCATACATACTTGTGGGGTTCAGGACCAGTCTAAAATGGTGGGTTCAGGAGCAGTCTAAGATGGTGGTAGGTGAGGGGAGATATTGAATTGACAAATACAAGTTCATCAACTGAGCATGCTCCATACCATAGTATCCATCATGTCGATGAGACCTTGAAGGGGACATGTATTTACCGAGCACCTGCCTTTGTGTGTGTGTGTGTGTGTGTGTGTGTGTGTGTGTGTGTGTGTGTGTGTTGTGTGTGGTGTTTTTGGGTTGGGTGGTGTGTGTGTGTGGTGTGTGTGTGTGTGTGGTGTGTGTGTCCCTTGTGTTTGTTTGACACAAATTGCACCTCAGCTGAGGGTCAAGGGGTTAAAGTTGGCCGTGTCCACAATAAAGCTGTGTCACCCACATGTCCTTTGACACACAGCTGTTTACTAGGTGCAAGATTTGTCTGGGGGGGTTCAGTTTTGCAGTTCATACCCACCATTTTAGACAACAAACAATATATTACATTGTACATTTGATGGTAAATATACCATTATTTAAATAGGATTCATTTTTGTTTAGGTTTGCATCAAGTTTTTCACTCACTGGCTGTGGCTCAGTGGTAGAGCGGTTGCCTGCCAATCGGAAGGTTGGTGGTTCAATCTCTGGCCCTGCAGTCCCATGTCGAAGTGTCCTTGGGCAAGACACTGAACCCCCGGAGCATGGGTGTGTGTATCTGATGAGCAGGTGGCACCTTGTATGGCAGCCTCGGCCACAGTGTATGAATGTGTGTAAATGTTTCCTGTATGATGTAAAAGTGCTTTGAGTAGTTAAGACTAGAAAAGCGCTATATAAATACAGCACATTAATATCTACAGTTTTATCTTACCTTTAAATAAGTGACAATAATTCCAATGTTACAGAACTGACCATAAAGTGTGCTGGTGGGCTTGCACTCCAATTACATTTGTTAAAAAAAAAAAACACACACACAAGTGCCGATGAGTTTGGATGTTCTACTGTCCCACGTCCTCCCGGATGACATACAAAGCTGAAAGGTCGGCCAGCAAAGTAAACAGGGAGGTTTGGTACGAGATTGGCCATTATGAGCAAAATGTTACGTCAATTGTTCAATCACAGCTATGTTTAACTGATGTTTCAGTGGTATTGTTGTTAAAAGGTGCATTTAAAGTAAAAACCAATTAGTCATGCTTTCACCCTTGTGTGTGTAATGGAGAATAGTTTGGAAAATGGAAAAGCGCCACTTTTTTTTGGTGCCTTAATAAGTGTCGTTTTACCCAAATGCATGCTCAATTGGACTCATCCACACTGTAATTTAGCAACACACTAACATAAAAGCCTTAGTTACTACGGAGAAACATTAGCACAGGCTCTCTGCATGACCGGCCACACGATGAAATTACCAGTCCCAAAAAACTCTAAATGACCATTACCATTGGAAGTGTATGGAGTACACTGCTGGGCTGCACAATCACAGAGGTATGGACACGTAGATACTATGACAAGCTAGTCACATTCATAAACATCAGGAGACTAGAATCAAATGCATGTGCGGTATGCAAGGGTGTCGGCAGTGCACGTCTTGCCACAGAAGAAATCAGGAGGAAATCCTGGGATAAACCAAAGACTGCACTGCGTTTCTTAGAAAAAAAGTAGTGGGCGAAGCTGGATGTGCCAAACAAGAAAAACTAAAACACTGGGTATTCCTAGTACATGTTTAGTCTAAGACAATTACGAACAACTAAGGATGACAGCCAACACTCATGTTTAAAATACAAATGGCCTAGTTAAAAGCTTAAACCGTTTTCTAAACTCCTCAAATTATTCCGGTATTGTCTGGCGTCCTTTTATGTTCAAAAGAAATAAGCAGACAGAACACAGTTACACCACAAATGAGGTGATGTTTGAAGAATGAATCATGCTTGTAATGTTCTTTTCTGAACAGCACTTTGTAAGCATTTATGTGACATTTTTCTGCGCTCTGCTTTACATCGGTAAAACTTATGCCTACGCATTTCTTTTAAAGCTCTATCACTAAATGTTGCATAACTATCTAGCACACACAGTTACTAACAGGCGCATGTATTATAGAGAAAACAGAGTTTCTTGGGGGAGGAAGTCATAGAAAAAAAAATAAGCTTAATTTAAAAAATAAAAAAAACTTAAGCCGTCATGCTCGTCTAAAGGAGTTACTCAAATGGAGTCAGATCAAAACAAACACATAAAGGTGTACCAGTACGCCCAAATTAGAATTACCATCTTCAAGGTTGGGGGTTGAGAACTTAATTAGGTCTACTTAAGAGTCCTGACAGTGGGATGTAAATGAGGAAACGTTAAACAAAAATATTGCCAATTTGACATATCATGGCTGTCAGGTGAAAATCTTGTTATTGCAATTTTGCTTTTCGTGTTTCACTTCCACTGTAGCCTTCTGTGCTTCTCCGTGGATTGAGGAAATAGCCGTTGGGTCTAAGACACCTTTTCAAAAACTAATTAATAAAATGAAAATAGCTCCTGATGAGCTGACATTTTGGGGTTATGTGTTTTTTGCCTAACAAGAAAAGAAATCTCCCTAGAAAAGGAACAAGCTGATATGAATGGATGTGTCTAAAGCCATATAGAATATGTACATAACGTGGGTTACAATGTCATTTAAGTGCTTCCATATTTTGATAATGTTAATGATAAGACCACAATCATTTTACACAATCGTAGCTAACACATTTCAGTCAGTGCAACAATCTTTCATCGTGACAGCGCTCAGTGTCTCTACTTATGCCTGTGTACAAGCCACGGTGCATTCATCCTCACTCCCACTCCTTTCCTAATACTGACTTGGTCCCTTTCTCACATTATCACCCATCCAGCCCACATATCCTCTCCCTCAACACTTCTCACCTCAAATTTTTTCTCCATTTTACCTTCTTTCTCCCCTGTTCATTGTCCTCTCAAAATCTGACAGCTGCCTTAAGGAAAAGGAAAAGAAAGAAAGAAGAAAAAAAACCCTTACCTCGTCCCCCCCCCCAGCCTTCTCTCTTTGGTAGGACAGAGTATACCTCTTCTTTATTTATCCAGACCTGTCTTTCACAGGGATATATGTCTTGTCTGCTTCACTACTTCTCCTTGCCTCGTGCACTGACAGATATATAGAGAGAGAGCGAGGGAGAAGAGACTGGGGGGTGGTGGGGGTGGGGGGGGGGGGGGGGGGGGGGGGGGGGAGACGCATATGTGCCCTTGCATGAAAAGTGAACTCTAGATCAGAGGCTCTGACATTGAAAAAATAAAAAAAATAAATGGGTCAATTTTGATAATGACAACATCACCTAAAATGACACCTGAATGAGACGCAGCGGTCAAAGCACTGTATGACTGGTGGGACAATCAGGAAAGGGCAGATACGACAGAGGAGACTAATGTGAGCCAGACTGATGTCACACACTCCTCCCTCTTCACACACACCACAGGCATTGCCTCGAGTCTGGCACCATTCGCTTACTGTCAATGTGGCGCGCAGATAGACGGATGGGGAGGTCAGAAAACATGATCTCTGTTGGGAGAAATAAATGTGTGTTTGTGTGTGTGTGTGTGGAGGATGGAAAGATGAAACATGTCACCTTTTCTGAAAGCTGTCGCCGTTTTCTCTGAAGTTTGTGCATGTGTGCGTTGGTGTGTATGTACTGTCTGTGTGTCCTTAAGTGTATGTCTCAACATTTTCACAGTCGTTTCGAAAAGCTGTCAGATGAGATCCCACGACAACAGATTTAAAAGAGACAAAAGGGAAGAAACCGCAGTGTTTTGAAACAAATGCTAGCATCAGAGTGCTAACGTGCTAAGCGTGTCACCTTCTTAATTGACTCTTTTATTCCAATTTTTTATGCTAACATAGCTAATTATCACTAGACACAACGTATAGCTGAGGCTGAGATACATGTCATTAGTCCTGCTGGTATTTTGTCATAAACTAGTGTTGGAAGAATACAAATTCTGACAGAGGAAGGCAAATTAAGGGATCACCTTATAAGAATATGAATGTCTGTGCCGAACTGTATAATGATCCGTTAAAAAAAACAACACAAATGTTAACCTCGTGGCGTGCTTGAGTAAAGAGCATCACCAAAGTCATTGTACCAAATTTGGTGCCAATCCATTAGATAGATGAAATGTTTCAGTGAATAACTGAAAGCACTGACCTGTTGTTGGCCCTAGAGGAGACGTTAGGGGATACGCAAAGTCATTAGGATTCACCCTCGGGGAGACATGAATGTCTGTACAGAATATAATGACAATCCATCAAATTGTTTTTAAGATATTGGAGTCCGGACCAAAGTCATAGAGCGACCGACAGACGGGCATCGCAAACCCCCAGAGAGACGCCGCTAGCGTGGCTAAAATCTAATACGGTAGTAAAAAAAGGGAGAGCAACTACAGTAGATGAAAAGATGTGGCACCAATGCTGCAGAATGGAATGAAACAGCGAACATAAAGGAAAGATAAGATATGGAAAACACAGTATGGATTTAATATTCCCCAACAGACAAAGGGAAAGCAGCAGACAATGAGTCTTGCTTTTGATGAAGAGAAACATCAATAAGTATGGATGTTTGTTTTGAAGCAAAAAGGAAATTGCCCTGCCAAACCACTTATGCCGCTGTTGGTGTTCAATCAAGCGAGGACTATTGAAATGCAAATGTTAATGATGGTGGCAGAGGACAATCACTCTCACGCAGACAGTATCTGTGTCTGGATATTTGGCACAAAGAGAGACAACAAATTTTGCTCACAAATCATAACTAAACAATCTCTGGCGTTGTATCCAAGTGTGGACGCGTAAATCTCCAATATGTTGCAGATCAGCCTTAGAAACTGTCCCGACTCACTCTGGTACAAGAGAACAGGATGCAAGAGAAGGAAAGACCATCCTTAAAGGCATACTAACTTTAGAAAAACCTACATGTTTTAAGAAAGAAGAGGTGTGTCGGCTTCTGAGATTTCTTTCCAACTCGAGAGACCGCCACTAGCCAGAGAGCTGAGTCCAGGGAGGAGTCAGAGAGAAGTGCTAATGTCAGTTAAGTCAATAATAAAAAAAAAACAAAAAACATGTGCCTAAAGTAACTGCAGATCTTAAGTCCATGCGTTAAGTTAAACTGCCGCCTCGCAACTAATTAAAGAACCACGATTCAGGAGCCAGGCAGAGCTCACAAACACACACACACACACACACACACACACACACACACACACACACACACAAAACACACACACACACACACACACACACACACACACACACACACACACACAGCTGATTGCAAGAGCTGATAGCACACACAAACACACACTCAAACACTTGAGGGAACATGCACATACTGTATGAATGTATAATACCAGATTAAAAAAAAAAATGAATTTAAAAAAAAAACACTCTTGAATATGTTGTTCATATGAATGTGGATTAAAGCAAACAAGAAACAAAAAAAATCGAAATGGATAAAAATATTTGCATGGCAAAAGCCACACGCCCTCAAATAAACACTGAGGCGTTTCATGGTAATCGTAAAAAAAAACATGTGCCTAAAGTAACTGCAGATCTCCATGAGTCCATGAGTTAAGTTAAACTGCTGCCTTGCAACTAATTAAAGAATCACAATTACATAACCGTCTACTAACGGCTGCTTTCATGGTTGTTTGATCTCATGACTGGGAATTACATCAGAGATGACCATTCAAAAAGCAGCTTTATGTTGTTTACTTCAAGACTGACCCAAGATATACACAAAAATAACTCTGCATAGGACTCACGATATGAGGAAACTATGCAATGACGTTGTTGAATATCACAATGACAGTCTTATTTGGGATAAATAAACAGATATTAAAGTGTTCTGCTGAAATCTGCTAAAATCCAACAAAGTGATTGTTGAATCCTTTTTTTTTTAAAGTAAAAGAAGTCTTTTCCAACATTCCTTTATTCAACAAATTGAACATTGAATGGAATATAAAAGGCGCCAATAAAAAAGAACAACATTTTAAAGTGCAGTTTTCCACTGATATTCTTTCAACTAACCCAAAAAATCTCGGAGTGTCTTTCGAGATATATCACAGCCTTTCGCAAAGCCCTTATATTTAAAAAAAATAAATAAATAAAATAAAATTTGTTGTGCAGCCCTTTCTGCATCACTTAGACAAAAAAATAAAGCCAACTTGATGTCATGGATAACCTGAAGACTCTGCAAGTTCATATTCATAAATCATATTGGTGAATGAATAAGAAGTAATGGGCATCTGAAAGGTAGAAAATCAGTCTCAACACTAATAGCATGCTTTAGAAAGGGGTGTACTTTTCTTAAATGGGCAAGAGAAGTGCACAATATTTCTAATTATCGAGGCAATGGATGCATTTTTTTAAATGTCTGAAGACTGTAATGCTCCTCCATGTTCTTCAAAGCCTGGCAATGCTTTTAGCCTGGGAAATTATGACACTCTCATCCCTACAGGTGTTAAACAGGTTGGTTTAAACACAAAAAAATGTAATATCAGTTGCTTATCTGTGTCCTTATGTACCAACACAGTATTTTGTTTTTCCCCCACTATGACAAAGATTGGTAGTAACCTTTCAAATGGACCATTACACTCTCTACTAGTGAATGTGCAATGCAATATATGTGCTTTTCCAGAAACATATTGATTGGGAGAACTTTCTTTGAATACTATGCTTGGCTGAGTCCTAAATTCCACACTTACATGCAATTTAGTAAGCTAAAACAGAATGTGAGATGTGTTTTAGTAGGTCTGAAAACTGGGAATTGCACACAATTTCTGGTGAAATATTGCAGTATGTAAACACTGTACACTACAGGACGTTAACATATGCCACAATGCAATGCAAATGTCTGTAACAGCCAATGGCGGCCACCTGCCAAGCGGCCTGAGTACTCCTAAAGATGTGGAGAAAAATAGCAATGCTTTTAGCGGTCTCCGACCAGCAAGGTGGCTCTCAGAAATGGACATGGAGAATACAGCCCAGTGCACCCGAAAAGATACTACTACCACCGTTCATTCAGACAAAAGTATGTTGAATCGTAGCACACTTATTGAGTATGTAATGCACAGTATTACATTTTTTAAAACACTCCTACAATAGATGGTTTTTATCTATTCTCTTCCCAGTGTGACCTGCTGTTTTCCATTAAAAGCAGCCCTGCAATGCACCTAAACCAGTTTCAATATGAACATACTGTAGTAACCACAAATGTATTCTAACATCTGTTCTGTGCTGAACAAAGATCAAAGAACTATGCAGGAGGAGTCTATAAGAACTACATAACGGGTATAATGGTTTATGAGAATTGACTTGTATCTACATATTTTTTTGTCTTCCATTTAGTAAGTGTGTGTTTAGTCATTTTAAGCTATTTCTTGTTCAAATTACAGTTTCGCAACAATAAAGATCCAAAAAAAAAAAGTCAAGGAACACCAAGTACAAGCAGACTCGCTAATGTAGAAAACAAACAGAGAAAAGCTTCCACATGGATTTTCCATCTACACACCAAATCAAACCCATCTGAGGTAATGAAAACAAAAGAGAACGTGAGAAAGAGACGGATGCAGCAGCAGGAATAGGGAGGAGGCGAGGCTGATATATAATTGGTTCAGTAGCGGGAGAAAGAGAGGTGGATATAGAATTGGTTGGGCATATACGGCCATATGGACAGCAAAATAAAAATAAATTCAAAAAAAAGTAAGATAGACATGGCAGAAGGAAGGAGCAGCAGCAGGAAGAAGATAAAGAAAAGGGGGAGATAGGATGAGAGAGTGTGGTGTAGTGGAGGACGCAGGTCTGAGAGGTGGGAGGCACGGCGAGAGATAGGGAGATGGAGAGAAGGAACAAGGGACGGGGGTGAGAGGAAGAGAAGGTGGATTAAGTACAGAGAGGGTGGATACGGCCTGCCTTTTCTACTTCAGGCCAGAACTTTATCTCCGGCTGCAGACCGGCAGCGGCGCGCCGGAGAGGCCCGGCGACCCAGCGTGATCCAGGAGCCAGGCAGAGCTCACACACACACACACACACACACAC
>NC_045746.1:9086421-9102057 GCF_008692095.1 Etheostoma spectabile
ACACACACGCACACACACACACGCACACACACAAACACACAGCTGATCGCAGGAGCTGATGGCACACACAAACACACAATCCAACACTTGAGGGAACATGCACATGTATGAATGTATAATGCCAGACTTAAAAAAAAAAAACACTCTTGAATGTGTTGTACATATGAATGTGGATAAAAGCAGAAAAAAAAATCAAAATGGATACAAATATTTGCATGGCAAAAGAGACACGCCCACAAATACACACTGAGGTGTTTCGTGTTAATCGTGGATCTGCATATTTGCCGGTGATGCCGTTTCAAAAAGCATTTTTGCAATATACAGCAACAATACTGTATATACACCAATAAAACAATACAAAAAAAAAAATCGATTGATTTTGATAATATCATTCATAATTTTAGTCAAATAGCTTTGACAACAGTAAGAACGCCCCACTGTTTTTGAATGTTTCAAGCATATAAGATATATAACCATTCAGATGAGAGGTATATAAACTAATTCTTACCTATAAACCTGCACAATAACTCTGTAGTGTACAGTCTGTAAAGTATGTTGGACCATTTTTGTCCAGTATAACCAAGACATGTGTCCAGGATGTCTTGCAGACTGATGATGTATAGTCATGATAAAACATATATAATGAAACGTTTCCCGATCTTGACACTGAGTCAACTTTTCACCTGCTAATCAGCACAAGGCAGATTGACTGGATTTGGAACATTAAAAAAAGAAGATAAATCCAACAATCCAATCCATAATTTGAAAAAAAGAGAATAATTGAAAACAGGACGCTGAAATCTACAAGCCTCTATTTAACGGCTTTCCAGAAAGTCCACTTCATACATTAAAAACAAACAGGACAATACCACAATCAAAACATATTGAATATGTCTGAACAGTGTGTTGATTAAGTCTTCTGGTGTCTGGCTTTTAGTTTACATAACGCCTTTACACTACTTTCCTCCTTTTGTGCACTGGACACATCACCATGCGAGGTAGCCGTAACGACGCCGAGCTCAACTCCAGCACCATTCCATTTATTGTCTGTTTTATTTCATGTGTTTTCTTTACTGGTAGCATTTTGTGCACAAAATAAATACCCCTTACAGTAGAGTTACTTTAATTGTGTCCACGATAAAGTCTTTTTCTACCTCAGTTAATCTCTTTCAACAATTTTAGTTTTATTAAAAAGGTCCCATGGAATGAAAACTTCACTTCCTGAGTTTTTTTTTTTTTTGCATTAATATGAGTTCCCCCAGCCTGCCTACGGTCCCCCAATGGCTTGAAATGGAGATAGGTGTAAACCAAGCCCTGGGTGTCCTGCTCTGCCTTTGAGAAAATGAAAGCTCAGATGGGCCGATCTGGAATATTGCCCCTTATGACCTCATAAGGGCCAAGGGGCAAGGTTACCTCCCCTTTCTCTGCTTTGCCCACCCATAGAATCTGGCCAACTCATGAGAGAGAAACATTATGGCTTTCAAACAAGTTAAGTGGCAGTTGGTCAAGGACACACCCCCAGCTTCCACCTTGCCCCCCCCTCTCCTTCTCAAAAGCTACAGACTCAGAAATGGCACATACTAAGGACTGGGTCTAGTGGCTGAAATTCTGCACCGAGGCTGAATTTTGGGAAAGAGACTTCAGATATGGTATTAGGGGATCACTAAGGTCTATTAAAAGAGACTTCAGATACGTTTTAGGGACCACTAAGGTCTATATAAAAAGAGCCTTCAGATACGTATTAGGGGACCACTAAGGTCTATATAAAAGAGACTTCAGATCACGTTTTAGGGGACCACTAAGGTCTATATAAAGAGATTTCAGATACAGTTTAGGGGACCACTAAGGTCTATATAAAGAGACTTCAGATACAGTTTAGGGGACCTCAAGGTCTATATAAAGAGACTTCAATATGGTTTTAGGGGATCACTAGTCTATATAAAAGAGACTTCAGATACAGTATTAGGGGACCACTAAGGTCTATATAAAAGAGACTTCAGATACGGTTTTAGGGGACCACTAGGTCTAATAAAAGAACTTCAGTACAGTATTAGGGACCACTAAGGTCTATAAAGAGACTTCAGATACGGTTTTTAGGGGACCACTAAGGTCTATGTAAAAGAGACTTCAGATACAGTATTAGGGGACCTCAAGGTCTATATAAAAGAGACTTCGAATATGGTTTTAGGGGACCACTAAGGTCTATAAAAAGAGACTTCAGATACGGTATTAGGGACAACTAAGGTCTATATAAAGAGAACTTCAGATACAGTATTAGGGACCACTAAGGTCTATATAAAAGAGACTTCAGATACGTTTTAGGGACCACTAAGGTCTATATAAAAGAGACTTCAGATACTATTAGGGGACCACTAAGGTCTATATAAAAGAGACTTCAATACAGTATTAGGGGACCCTAAGGTCTATATAAAAGAGACTTCAGATATGGTTTTAGGGACCACTAAGGTCTATATAAAAGAGACTTCAGTACGGTATTAGGGGACAACTAAGTCTATATAAAAGAGACTTCAGATACGGTATTAGGGGACAACTAAGGTCTATATAAAGAGACTCTCGATACAGTATTAGAGGACCACTAAGGTCTATAAAAAAGAGACTTCAGATACAGTTAGTAGGACCACTAAGGTCTATATAAAAGAGACTTCCGATACATTATTTGGGGACCACAATGTCTATATAAAAGAGACTTCAGATACAGTATAAGGGGACCACTAAGGTCTATATAAAAGAGACTTCAGATACAGTACTAGGGGACCACTAAAGGTCTATATAAAAGAGACCTCAGATACAGTATTAGGGGACCACTAAGGTCTATATAAAAGCATCCAAAGAGCACTATGTCATGGGACCTTTAAATGCTGAAATCTCTTATGATTACAATGAAGGAAATCATGAATTGCAATTTATTATCTGATAAGTAATAGCTGCTACAGATTCATTTAGGTTCTAAAGGTAATACCTTTGTTTTAGTTCCAAAGCAGATGCCACAACCAATTTAAGACTAGTGTTTGGAGGCGAAATAATGACCACTTTCACATGGACTACCTGTCCATCAACTGCCAACTGCGATCCATCCAATCCTCCGATCTGACACGGCGACACCACCTACATTCCCTGCGACTATGGTATAGTTCGCTAGAGAGCACAGCAGCACATAACTCAGCTGGAAGATTAGTCAATAAGACATTAACGCTGTTTGGATTCCCTGATCATTTACACACAGGTGAAGCAATTGAATTATCCTCATTTCTGAAGGTCACACAGGAAGCAATTGCCAATTTCCAGGCTGTAACACAGAGATAATACATAGAGTTTTGTGATGAACGCACACCTCCCAGGAAGTAACTTAAACAGTATTAATTTTGATGAGTAATGAGCTGCATCTTAGCCCAACACTCTAACCCAGAAGCGCTCAACCCCGTGAATACAACCAAAAGATTTGTATAAGGTACACACGGGTTGCCAGGTCAGCATTGATACCTCCCTCGCTCAATTGAGTTCCATTCATTGGCTTGGAGGGCTCTCTTGACTGTGACCGACAGCCCATCGATACCACATGCTGGTCAAAAGCGAGTGGCTAATCCAGCAGCCAATCAATGATGAGATAAGGAGGCGGTGACTGGTGGAGTCAGCTGCACGAAGGCAAACAACCTTTTCTCTTCTTTTTATTTAATCTCGCTCCATTCCAACCATACAGCTACAATGGATGAAATGCTGCATGGGAATGGCGTGATGATGGGAATGTACACAGAGGTGTCTTTTCTTGTTTTAGAACAATGTTTCCCAAACTTAGGGTCGGGACCCAAAATGGGTCGCAGGGACCGTCTTATTGGGTCGCCAATTGGCAGAGTAAAATCCATACATCTTTGTTAATGAGTGCTCTTTTGCTGTTTAGATGCGTGTGTGTGTGTGTGGGGGGGGGGGGAGGGGGGGGGGGGAGGTGGGGTTCTCTCTCTCTCTTCTCTATCCATAAGGGGATAAGAACATGGAGTTGGAAAGGGGTGAGAACGAAAGGAGAATAGAGACCTTTTCTTGTTGTTACTTCTATAATGGAATAAATATAATTCATATACATTTAAATTAATGCTTTGTTCCGTCTTTTGTCCACAGTTTAAAAACGTAGATGTTACAAGATTCATTGTTTTTTTTTTTGTAAATTTGGGTCCCGGGGAGACACCGAATTTCTCTTTTGGGTCTTGAGCTGAAAAAGTTTGGGAACCACTGTTTTAGAAGAATACAAAGAGGGAATGCTCAAATGAAAACCCTCTACTCCACATAGGCGCTGTGCCTGTCGAGCTGTGCAGTTTGTCAACCGATGCAACCCTTTCGCTGCGAGCCAAGTGACCCGGTGTTGTCAGCTCTTTGTCTGTCCTTTTGGTCACCATATATCCTGAGTCAGCATTGGCCAAGGGAACAGAATAGAGGGAATGAGGGTGTGTACGTGCGAGCGTGTGTGTCTGCATGTGCGCATGGATCGGAAGTGAATAAGTGGATATTACAGTAGTGCTGAGCAGAGCAGTCTATGACAGGTCAGCTACAGACGAGCGTGGCCAAGTCTAGACACAGACACACACACACACACAGACACACACAGACACACAGACACACACACACACACACACACACACACACACACACAATGTAAATGTGTGTACGCCATGGTGAGACAATCATTCTTTTTCCAAAAAAACATCTTGAATACACATTTTTTGATCTGCAAAATGCATAGCTCTGAGAAAACTACTTTTCTAATGTCAGCCATGTGGATCTGAAACCTGATCCTCAATCAACAGAACAACCTACGTGAACAGAGTTCAATGTCAAAAGCTCATGAATCATTCTAGCAGCCTCGATATTAAGATGTTCCATGTTGATACATCTTATGCCGTATAAGAGAAAGTGCTTTTTTTGTCAGAATGACCTTGGAAAACAGTTGCTTTTTGTGCATGGGTGAACACAAACTCTTTCTGCATCAGTCCTGGTACATCATCTAACACTGTCATTGTTTTCTCAACAATATTATCGGCACTCCTGTAACCTGTACACGCACTGTGTTGTTCTCTGTCACTCAAATTGTACAATCATCACTCCATTTCTTTTAACAGCCCTTTATATGACTGGTGCCGTTTTGTTTGTGAGACAGGCACTCATTTTTTATTCATTATTTCATCGCTTTATCAGAGAACTTAACCTTTCACAATTGTACTGATGACCATGTTCATGACTGAATTTCAAATTGCACCAAAAACTCATCTAACTTATGTCACTGACAGTTGTTTAGAGAGTCAAGGGCTTGGGATGGATTCATGTCTTTGGCCTTGTGCCTGCAGTCCACATGGAGCGATAGCAACAGATATGGGAGAGCCAAGGACAAGACAGCTGCTGAAGTGACCCGAAACCTGTTGAGAAACTTGCTCTCTGATGCTGTTTTCTCAAACATGCACGTTTATTTATGAGTGCAAGCATGCGCGCCCATAGCTGCACAGTAAAAACGTGACACACAGCTTAAACGTTTATAGTAAGAGTATTTGCTGCCAAAAAAGCAACCCAAAATCCATTCTTCAAGCTATCGCAGTGAGTTTAATGCTACTGAAATATACAGCAAAGACTTAAAAATGTCACTGATTGAATGCTTTGTCGCATGCTGATGGTTTCCTAGCGTACATAAGCACCTTGTTCTGATGGTCATTTAGTGCCAGACTTATATTAGAGTATAATGCTGTGGGCAAACAACTGCCACTCAAGTTGTGTGGATAAGAACGAGGAAGGCAGTGGAATGTTAGATTGACAGCAGGGGAAACCAGCAGTTTTGAATGCTGCTTAACATTTTATGAAAAAAAAAAAGAAAAAAAAAAGAGAAAGAGCGGAGAGCGGCGCCGCTAACTCAAGCTCAGCTCAGGGCTATATGCGTGGGCTTGGACAATCTTTTGGGGAGAAAATTTAAATAAGTTGGAATCAGTGCCCAAATTTGATTTATGAAAGTGAAAGCAGTGAATGAATGTTGCCTTAGCTCGAGGCTGAAGCTGCACAGTCAGAAAGGAAGCCACTTAGCAATTGTTGTAAGCCAAGTAGCTTGACTGATTGCGGTTGCTCGAAATGCTGCGAGCGGTGATCTGCACAATTGACCCATAAATCCTCGTTTGCTTCTCTTTTATTGTCAGTTATTGCAATTCAATTTAACCTCTAGCTAGTTAATGAAGCTTCAACATATAATGTTCCCAACTATCAGTGTCAGGTAGCCCTGTCCTGGGAAAAAAAGATCCTTTTTTGCACAGTATTCCAGACATTTTGGGGGATGGATTTGCATTTGTCCTTTTAATTCCGCTTAGTGGCCCACTGCTTCAATAAGTATTTTTCTGACTGTTAATGTAGAAGAAGTAAAGCAATTTTGCTAAGTCATCATTTTATTACAATCTGTTCACAGCAATTAGTTAGTCTAAGGAGTTTAAACGTTTTACATGAATCATATTTTTTGTTAGCTGACACCTATTTATTCCACATAGCCCTGCCATAGAAGGAGGAATACAGGCTTATTTTTTTCAAATACATCGTATTTTATGTTTCTGGCAAAATAAGAAGTGAACGGATCTAGGATAGCCACCAAAACATCAGAAAAAAGAACGGCATCTGCAGAAACCTTTTTACACTGGGCTGGACAGGATGCTGAAGGTATACTCCTGTAAAGGCGTATCTTTTGAGTAAAAAGTTAAAGATTTGATGGTTAAAATATGTTCTGTGTAGCATTCCTTGAAATAGGAACGGTCATCTTAAAAGGAACAACAGGATAACATGCATTTTGAATTGGAAATAGAAAACTTTTTAGTAATACTGTGACACCTCACCAGACCAATTCTATTTCCTTGTCAGTAAAGAAGGAGAAGGTGAAAGCCATTACTGTAACCCCCTTACCCACGCATGCACACACACATGGCCAATGGGATAATATCCCCACACACACACACACCTCTTTCAGATAAAAAGTACAAAGTTCTTGACCTTCAAATTACCCATGGGGGGGTCAGTCTTGTTGTTATCCCAGTCATCCACCATCTTTCTCCCCCCGTTCTCTTTGCATCCACCACCGTCAGGGGTTGGGTTGAGGGAGTGAAAGGGTCTGTCCCAGCGGGCTCGGCCCCTGCAGCCATAGCTGCCTGTCACCAGTCCATGAGGGCACCACGTTAATAGACTCCCCCCCACTCGTTTCCTGTCAAACAAATGGCCTGACCATGGTTCCCCCTGAGAGGAAGGCCATGTCATAATCGATGCGGCTTCTCTTGTACATCACTCCCTCCCCTCCCTTAGTCTCGCTGTTGAACTGACACACTCGCAGGCACACAAAGGTGAAATCACCAGTCTCGAAAACAATCACTTAAAGACAGTATGCATCCGCTTCCATTCTCTCGGGTGGACCTCAAACTAATTGTAAAACTGACAAATACCCCTACATACTAATTAGCTTTGCCCACTTTTCACAAGTCACTAATCTCCATGCAACCTCACTTTGGGCTCCATGTCAGTCTTTCCCTATCTTGCTTCCCTTTGCGCTGTAGCACTAGTCTTCAGAGTCTCCTAATTGAACACTGGGTAAAAGCGGAGAACACAAAAAATCAAATCCAATTACAGGCATGATGAACCACACGTGTCTCTCTGGCGATGAGCCTGGCCAGGTTCCCCAGAAGACAAAAGATGAACAACAAGCCTGATTGAAATGGCAGGCCTTCAAACAACATCCACTCCCATTGGAGCAGAACTAAACAAACTTCGCTCTCATTGGGCTCCCAGTAATGGGCAGAGCCGAGTAATTATAAAGTTGAGGCGAGGTGTTTTACTGTACATACTAATGCAGACTCCCTTCTTCACGGTTTTCAAATGGGCATGCATTGTTTCTGTACGTAAACTTATATTCTAATTTCAAAACCAATCCAAAATATTCACCGGTGGAAAGTAGATTTACTCAAGACACATCTGTGTTTTCATTTCATGCAACCTTATTCAAATTACCCCACTATATTTAAGAGGGAAATATTTGCTTTTGACATTGAGATTGATCATAAAAGATAAGATAAGCTTATTTAATTATAGAAGCTAAAGATTAAAACGTTTTGGCGTATGGCTTCTTGGAGACCCTTGTCATGTTTAACATGTCTGAGATTGATTTCCCCTTTAAACTTGTGGTGTTCGAACAACAATGCTGGACGATTTGTTGGAAGAAAACCGCCTCGACACTGTTTCTTGATTATAAAGTTTATCATATCAAAGATTCAGCGTCAATTTACAAGCTCTGCAGAAGCTCGGAGAGTGCTAACCCAATGAACACACTCTACCTTTCAATACCTTAGACATGCTTTACATATAGGATATGTTTAGGTCACATGTTAGATAACATGAAGGATTTTGTTACGTGACAAACCGAAGATCACATCCAACTCATCACATCCATTCCAAAGTTCACTCCAACTCAGTGTAAACCCCCTTTGCATCAGGAATATTTACTTTGAACAGAACCGGATTCAAGTTACAAATCATTAGATCCTACAAACTTCTCGGATGGTTTCAGTCAAATGACAATATGAGGACACAAGAAGTCAAAGCATCCAAGGTTCCACAAAAACAAATCGAAAGATTTAAAAAAAAGAAAAAAAACATTTTTTGACTGTTAAATTAACATTATGTAATCTATCCCGCCTTGGTCCCCCTACAGGTTGGCAGCACAGTTGTCCCATAATGTCTCATTGGAACCACAGGTCCGCTACCCGATGTGGTAAACTTGCATAATGCGGTTTTAGCGAGTGCAGAAGTGCCGTTGACGAACCACTGAAACACTTTTGGAAAGAATAATTTAAGGTACAAAAAGTTACATAGTGTTGCTTTGTTCTCCCTAAATTTATTTTGGGACGCTGGTTGGGAAATACTGGAATTATCTACTAACAATGTGTATGCATTTAAAAAAAAAAGAAGTTAAAACTAGCTCCAACTTTAGCAGCTGCAACAATAAAATGCTCTGCATGCATTGATGCACCAGCACCAACAAACGCAATATTTCACCCAAGAGCCATGTTCCTCTGCAAAACAAGTACTTTTGCTTTTTATTCTTTGAGTATATTTTGCGGAAAGTGCTCCTGTGCTTTTACTTTTATTATTATTGCGGTACATTGTGCATGAGCGTGAGTACTTCTTCCATCACTGTTGGAAACATTACAGAAATCATTGCTTCATGCATCACCTGAAATTTACTAAAGAAAACGAACTGAATGAGATGTGTTTTTGTCAATCAAGAAATTCCACATCATACTCATTGACCCAAGAAAGCTTTGGCTCGTGATCAAGAGTTGATAGTGAAAGAGCGTTTCCTAGCAGTGAAGCCCCGACAGAGAACCGTTCCACGTGTTGCTTAACTTACAACTATTTCGTAAACTTTTTTTTTACTTCGGGGAATCTGTTCGTCGGAGTATTGAGAGCATGTGTGCAGAGCACTTCAGGAGACCCAGTACAAACTCACCGGGGGTTGTGTGGAAAGCTTGCTTCCTTAATTTAATTGCCAATTATATTAGTGCCTTGGCTCTTCTGAGTACAACACGGCAACCAAGTCAAAAATAATCGCGGGCTGAAACTTAATGTGTAAATACTCCCAGAGGGACAGGACGCACTTGCATAGACACAGAGACTGAATGCAAGCACACACTAACATGCAAAGACCAGAAGAGGGATCAGGAGGGGAGAAAACCTGGGGAAAAAGGAAAAATAGGAATAATTGGGACAGTGGATCACACATACTTCATGAAAGAAAGTGTCGCCAGTCCAAAACTTTTCACCTGTGATGTTGGTATCGCACTCGAAAGGGGGCAACAGCAGAGATAGAGTATGACAAGAGAGAGGGCAATAGAAGAGGGAGAACAAAGGAAATGCAAATAAGCTATGGATGAAATGCTGCCATGTACAATAAATGAATAACCCAAGAGGCATATTGAGTGTGTGTGTGTGTGTGTGTGTGTGTGTGTGTACTTCTGCATATAATGCTCAGCTTCCTCCATGCCCAGGGAAGGATAAAAAGAGTGAAACGCTGTATTTATAATTCATAGCCAAAGTTTGGAAAAGAGAGGACACGCGAATGACAGGTGCGCTCCACTTTCGCCTGCCCTTTGGGAATTCAAAAAAATCAACCCCGTCCAAGTGAAGGGACTTAAGAAGTTTCTTTCTTTTTACAAAAACAGGCTGTCGACGTTAAAAAAAAAAAACTGAAAGAAGAAAAAGTGTCCCTCAAGGTCAGGGAAGACACCGAGATGAAAAACGTGTGTGGAGTGCGGTTGTTAAATCTAAACTCTGCGGAAGTCTCTCCAACCTCTGGGTCGCGGTGCAGCAGCTCCTTCAAAAGGGGGACAGTCGGAGAAGCAGGCAGGTACGGCTGGCAGGCAGGCCCACTTATTAAATACATACCAAGTGAGTCAGACATTTAAAAAAGTTCAAACCCGTCTTTCCCTTGAGAATGCCAAAAAAAAAAAAAAAAAAAAAAAGAGACAGCGTGAAAGGAATAAAGGAAGAGAATGTCTTGAAGATGTCTTTTGTGAGAGGGCAGGCACGCGGGAATGGCACCTGAAGCAAACAGATTAGACGTAAGGGTGCATAAAAGGAAGTTAAAAAAAAGGTAAAAATTAAAGGAACTCGATTTTTCGGGTGATATATTTTTGGATGGAAAATGTCATCAGCCTTTTTGTCATTGTCATTTCAGCCGCCAACATGATTCTTCAAGCGGAGAAAAGAGAGAAGGCGAGGGAGAGAGGTCACCAGCTTTCATGCCAATTTGGCCTTATTAGCAGGGGAAGGGAGAGAGAGCAAAGGGGGGCAGAAGGAGAGAGAGAAAAGAGGAAGGGGGAGAGTGAGGGAGTTCTCAGAATTAAAAGGAAGCTATTGATGTCTCTTGCTCCAAGGCCCTCTTTTTACCCAATTTCTAATTCAGCATTTCACACACAGCCCACAGAGGAAATAAATTAGAGGGGTAGGGAGAGAAGAGAAAGCTGGAAAGTGAAAGAGAAATATAGTGCATGCACAGAGGAGAAGGGGAAAAGTGGAGGTAAAGGAATGGTAAAAAAAAAAACATTAGGAGATGTTGCAGATAAAGCAGAAGGAAGAAATGTGAGAAAATGAGAGTAAAAAAGGGGACTTATCTTTTATCAAGGCGTCTGTATCAGTAAAAAGATTGGGGAGCAACCCAATTAAATCAGCTTTTTCTCTAAAGAGAATTCATCAACCAGAGGGTTCCTTTAACTAGTTTCTCAAAGCAGGCTAATCCGCACACACACACACACACCACAACACACACACACACACACACACACACACACACACACACACACACACACACACACACACACACACACACACACACACACACACAAACGCTCCTGTAAACAGATGCAGGAAAGCAAAGACAACTAAATTCAACAACTTAGCAACTTATTGTTACTAATGTTGTTGTTACTTCTAATAAGCTGATGAAAGCCGGGCATCTGAGACCTTTTTGGCTTCATCTGACAATATCACACACACACACACACACACACACGTATGATTGCTTATTCCTCATGTCACAGATTAATTTCCCATGAATTTTATTCTGTCCAAAAAAGTCTTCATCTTAACACAGGTCATCTAAACAAACACCCACTGCGCTGCCACACCTGTTTTTTTAAGGCCACACACACACACCACCACGACACACAACACACACACACAAACCACACACACAACACAACACACACACACACACACACCAACAACACACACACCCACACACACACACACACACACACACACACACACACACAGATTTATGAGCATTGCAAATCCCCAGCCTGAGCAGATAGTAGTGACCGTAGTCATAGCGAGACAGAGAAGGGTAATTTCATCCACTGTAGGATGAGGGAATGCTGATAAGGCCTGCCTCTCTTCTCCTTTTGTCTTCTCTCCTCACTGCCTACTTTCTTCCTCTTCTCCCTCCCTTGACACCTTTTAATCTCCTCCACTTCCTCCCTCGTCTCCCTTGTGTAAATGCTATATAAGGCCCTAGCTATCCATCCATTCATTCATCCATTTGCACCATTCAACGGGACTCTGTGCCTCTCAGACGTCCTTAATGTACACAAGACTTCACGACATAACGGGTGACTGACTCCTTAAACAAAAGGCGGTATGTATGTGAAAGCGAAAGATATGGGATCCCAAGGAAAGACGGGGATGGGGAGAAGGAGACACGGGTGAGAAAGAAGGAGCTTATGAGAGCAAAGATGTCAACTGATCCACCGGCTGTGGATTGAATAAATGTGTTATTGTGAGAGAGGATTACACTTCAGTGCTGCAGCACTCCCCCTCCCCTCCCCTCCGCCAAATGGAAAACGCATTGTGACGGGGCCGAGTGATATCAGTTTGTACAAAATGAAAAACCAACAGCTTAGAGTGATAAGATCAAGCTGAGTTATTATTATTTCAAATTTTTTGGGGGGGATGCTTGTTCTTAAGTAAAAGACACACTTTTATTTCGAGATAAAAAGGTGTGACACACTACCTCCCACGCCACAGCTTTCACCAATCCCTAATATCCACTCCTTCTCTCCTCCTTTTCATCTCCATCCTGCCTTTGACCCAAGCTAGGTGGGACCTGTCAGCATAAAATGCTCTCTGAACGCCGACTGTCAAGTTCACTCTTCCCTCGCCTCTCTTCTTTTTCCCTAACTCTTTTCCTGCGCTCGGTTCACAGCCGCAGCTTTCTGTACTTCACCTTCAAGTCGGCTTGGCTTTTAATAAGCAGGAGGGTAGCCTGACTGGCCGCTGGGAGAAAGCCTCTGCTAGGGTAATTTGCTTGTAATGCTCCCACTTCTCCACTTCCAGTGTGCTTTTATGTTCTTCAAAAACAACTTCAGTGAGTTACCCAATCATAAACCAAAACAAAAAATGACTAATACATATATATGACTACAAGTAAGAGAGCAAATACATACTGTGTGTGTGTGTGTGTGTGTGTGTCTCTGTGTGTATTCTATATCTATCTATCTATATCTATATAGATAGATCTATCTATCTATCTATAGATCTATCTATCTATCTATCTATCTATAGACACACACACACACACACACACACACACACACACACACACACGTATTGTGTGGATAGTTTTGGTTTTAACTCACCAGTTTTAAAATGCTAAAATGCCTGTCTGTGAGATCTCTGCCACCACCACTATGCAATAGAAATAGGTCAACCTGCAAAACCCCAAAAGCTGTGGCTTTGTGCTATTGTTTAAAATAACTCCCTGATCTGATTCATTGACGCAAAAAGACCTCTAAACTACCTTCAACTCAGAGCAGACTGTGATTGGGTTAGATGTGTATCCAGCTGCTAACTCTCAGCTTGTGCTCTTCGGCCCATGTCTGCCTTCCTGCAATGTCACTCTTGCCAACCTGTAAAAGCATTTAGATTTTCTCCGCTCCGATTAATTACCTCAAAGCAGATAAACAATGTGATGATCGATCCTTAGTTGTTATCTGAGCGGAAACACATCTTTTTTTTAAATCTTTTACACAATTTTTATCTCGCGGCCTATGTAGTTACTAGATGAAGGAATACTTGGCCTTTGGTGTGTGATGTAGCGACTCAGCAGGTTAATGATCCCAAATCTCTTCCATTCCACTCTACTAAGGTATTTTTGGGGAGGGGATCCTCCACAGCGCAGCCAGAACTTATATCTCCTTAGCCTTTCTGCAGTACATAGTCATACTTTTACAGCTACACGTCATAAAACTCTCTAAATATCATGCTTTTTCACATCAGGATTTACATGAATACTATGTGGTCAACTACTAATCCACAGTTTTAAAGGAGAATTCCGGTCGATTTCAACATGTAGCTCTGTTTTTTGTTGTTTTATATGTAGTAGTGCTGTCAGTAACAAGACAAATGAAAATCAGTGCTGTCTACACTGAGCTATCCTGCTGCTAGATTTTGTACCCAAAAGGTTTAAATAAGCTTAAACAGGGCAAGTTTTAGACGTGTTTTTAGCCTCTAAACATGCTCAAAATGTCATTACCAGTGCCTAGCTATGTGCAGTTACTGCTTCCGAGTGAACACAGCGAATTTGACTGCAGTAGATGTGACAGAAAGGCATAAAAGTTGTGTTAATTCAGCCAGTGCAAATACCTCTGGTTATTTCCTGTTTTCCGGTGAAGTACACACTAGTCGATTGTCACAATTTTTATGCCTTTCTGTCACATCTACTGCGCTCAAATTCCCTGTGTTCACTAGGAAAGAATGCACATGGCTAGGCACTGGTAATGACATTTTGAACATGTTTAGAGGCTAAAAACATGTTTAAAACTTGCCCTGTTTAAGCCCGTTGGGTGCAAAATCTAGCAGGGGGGTAACTCGGTGTAGACAGCACTAAACTTTTCATTTAAAAAAAAGCAGAGCTATTTATTGAAATCACTCAGAATTCTCCTTTAATGGGCTTTTTCTTTTGTATAATTTATGTTATTTCAGTTATGTACGGTCTATGGATTATTCAGAGTGATATATTATGTGGATAAGCACTGTTGTTACAAACAGGCGCTGATGAGCTTCTGTAGAGCCAAGTATTATATAACAGTACATGTCCAATATTGATTGATCGAGGCACTTTGGCTTAAAAACAACATCTGTCAAGTGTGATTAGTTAGAGAGACACGCAACGCAGACCACTGTATCACCCTCATCCTACAATGTCACTTGATTCTAATACAACACGAACTGTCTTGAACCTGAGCTGAACTGTTAATAATAAGCACTGAGAGCGCTTGGGCTTGAATATTCGTACAAATGTGGGCAGAAGCAAGCACGTGAACACACATTGCACACTTGCAGAACAATGAACGGCCGTAACAAAAGTGAAGATTAAAAATTATTTCAGGTCATAAGAGAGGTAGATGAGAGCATAGCTGCTGAAGAAATTTAACAGCTCGACTGCGTGTTTATGTGCGAACGTGTTGGCGTGTTTGTGTGTGTGCGAAATCCCCGTTTCTCTCATGCATGTTCCCACGGTGAAAGCTTTCACAGACTGACCCATTTTCTAATTTTTTTCACTTTTGACTGACAACATCAGATGATAAGATGGAAGCTGTGGTTTAGATTCTGCATATGTGATTTATTACATATTTCAAGTGTGTATGGTAAACTATTTGTGTTGGGTGGTCAATGATCATGTATCAGTAATGAGACCTTGATGTTTCCAGGTGGAAAAGACCAGCTGGCTCAGACTCCTGCTATGAAGGCCAGCCAGCCGTGTTTCCCATCACCTTTCACTTCCACCTGTCCACACCCACAGAGCTGATTGGATCCCCAGGAGATTTTTGAGGGCTTACAATAGAAAAGGGTGCACGTGGCACATCAAAACCTCCAAAGAGGTGTGACATTTTGCTCCAACTCGTACCCACCAAATACACACCCACATACATACACACCCACATCCATCCATCCATCCACACATAAATGCATACATGAAAGTATACAAATTCCCAGCTGTGACATTTACAGCTGTTAGCCCATCAATATGCTTCTTCTCTCTCTCTCTCACTCACACACACACACACA
>NC_045746.1:9102067-9115694 GCF_008692095.1 Etheostoma spectabile
CACACACACACACACACACACACACACACATGTGGCTAAGAAAAGAAACACATACAGGAAGTATTGCCCATGTTTTACACTCCACTTTTTACATTTTGCAGTTCTCAGATTTACTTCCAGAACTTAATAGCACTAATTCAAAGGATAATCTTCACAATGACCAGGTGTTTAGGGCTTGTAAGAAGTCACAACGACTTACAGCTCTTTTAGACAGAGTTTTGATACCCTTGCCGTCGGATGAGTTAAATCACTGTTTATTTGTGTTATACACTCCGAAAACACAAAGTCGGTTGAAAATCTAAAAGGTTTCACTTTAAGTCTACTTACAGAGCAAAAAAGCATACTTCATGTGCAGGGTTAAATGCCTTGTCATTGGCCTTACTTTAAAGAAATATAAATACAATATATACTCTCATCGATGAATACAATGAAATGTATTCATCCTTGAAAAGAAGCTTGGTAATGAAAAGCGGGTAGACCACATAGACCGGCCTGATATTGCTATCTGCTGCAGCTAAGTGTGATTAAACAAGCCGCCTATGAGTCAATTCATATGAAGCCCCAGGCAGTGAAAGCTGAGCCATATACATTGTGCTATTGTAGCGTTTTCTATGGCAGAAAGCCGCCTTTCCACTCAAACTCCCTACTCATAGACAACAACAGTCTGCCTGCACATAAAAAAAAATGAGACTCCACTACAAAAATACATTAAAACACCACAGCAGATGTATTATGTGTGCTTGAGGATGCGTGTGCGTATTCAGGTGGGCACACATACACACGCTCACATTCAGTGTTAAGCAGCAATAAACCACTGAACTGTTTGGAAAGGCCGTTTGGCAAGGCTTCCATGCTACAGCTGAAAAGAGTAGTAAAGGAAATGCCGTGCCAGCCACTTCCCTCATTCATCAATCCATTGAGCTCTGTCCCAACCCGGACTAATGATGGACGGATGAGACAGAAAAAGACAGACACGCTGTGATTCATAGAGTTTCACTGAATTGCCAGACCACAGTGAACTCTATAAATTGAATGATACTGAGGAAACAGTTTAGATTCTCTGCCCGAGCCCAAACTTGACCCGGCCGATATCTCCTGCCACTATCCTCGATCCGGGCCGGGCCGGGCGCTCAATCAAGCATTTGTGTTTTTTTAGCCATTGCTTTATTAGCCTAATTGGGTGGGGAGAAAGCTGTGCTTCTCCAGATGTGTTCTCTCCTATATCCGGCGCGTTGTCGGCATGCGGACCGTGGCGTGGGACAGTATTAATTAGGTGATTGAGACAAGAAAGTCTCCTATATGGTTCCAGGGGCTTTGATTATGTTGCTGCTTCGATCTGTTACACTATTTGCCTGAAGGAGCTAGGGTCGAAGTTTTTTTATTTTTTTTACGTTTCTTCATTTGGATTGAGCCATTCCGTTCTGAACAACAACAAAAAAAACACAGTTTACATCCTGCGTCCTTGTTGCTTTATTCATAACATAATTCTATACAGATTTCTGTAGTTCAAACAACTCGGATTTGTAGTTGAGAACATCAGTCATAACAAGAAAAAATTGTAGGGTTTAAATCGGGCTCGGGGTCATAATTACAGTTAATGTGTCGGTCAGGGCCGGGCTCGGGCACAACGTGCACGGGCTCGGGTAAGGTCGGGTTCATTTTTTGGGCCCGATCTAAGGTTTAATTGAGGATCGTAGACGCACAGCCACAACAATGGCGAAGGAATAAGTATATTCGGATGGCAGGTAGGGACAGCCAAATCTTTGCCACAGTATAAGGAGTAGCCATCTAGTAGGCTAGTCATTTTAACCCTCGCAATGTGTTGCACAGATTCTGGCATGAGGTCACAGTTTTCTGTCTCATGTGTTATCTGCATTCACAATTGGGAGAGTTGCTTGTCGTGTGAATGACAAACTTGCTCCCATAGGGATGTTTGCGAAAAATGGTTCCCATAAAGTACATGTAGTCTCATTCCAGGATGAGCAACAGCCCCACATGTAAGCGTCCAGGTGTGTTTTGTCGATCTCCATCCAGAAAACAGCCTTCACCCTTCCATGTTTGACATATGAAGCGGGACCATCTCAACAGATGGCAGTATGAACAGCTCAAATGCCGTCTCGATGTCTTGGACATGTGACACAGTATAGAGAGCCGAAGTCACGCCCCTTCCAGTGGACCTCATGGGACATTCATTTGGAAAAGATATGAACGGGAGAGGCATATTATTTTTTTGATCCTGTCTGAATTGAGTCATGGATTACAAATATAATGTTAGTCATATCAAAAGAGAATTTTTCAACCGAAGGAAGTCTGTGTGTGTGTGTGTGTGTGTGTGTGTGTGTGTGTGTGTGTGTGTGTGTGGTGTGGTGTGTTGTGTGTGTGTGTGTGTGTGTGTGTGTGTGTGTGTGTGTGTGTGTGTGTGCTGGGCAAATTGAGCCAAATTTGACTAACAAGACGGACCATAACTTATACAACAAACATTTTTTTACTCCGGGTCATATTTGACAACACTATTGTCATATTTGACAACTCTATTTTTTTTTCTAGACACTTTTAAAATGTACTAAAATTCGGACATCCTTTGTTGCGTTAGCCACTTCTGATGACATCATGAAGGCTTGTTCCAATCAAAAAAAGGAAATGGTACGTTTTACACATCTAAACTTGAAAACGGGTCAAATTTGACCCTAAACCATATAAGGGGTAAAAAAAAAAAAAAAATGTTTTTGACTGTGGGCCTTCAAGTCAAAGTGGGCAGTGATTGGCTGTTCTACTACAGTAAGTCCACTGCCAGGGCTAATTACACTGATGGTGATTATTCATTGAACAGATGGGAGAAATTATGAATATTCATCTGTGATTTTACACAGCGAGGACCCCGGTGTGTTATGTCACGTATTTCTGAACATCAGATGGTCCCAAGGCTTGTTATTCCTTTGGACTCGCCTAATGTAAGCAAATATGAACTAAATATTCCAATGTGTTGTGTAAATGGCAAATAGACTACTTGACTTAACAAATGAAGGGGGATGGAGGGGTGGAGGAGGTAACATGGGGACAGGAAGAACACAAATTGGTAAAAAAAAATAAAAAATAAACTGGAATTTCACAGAAGAACAAACTCAACGCACGCTGATTTAATATGTTGTTGGCACGACGCTGTGGGCCTGGGTGCAAATGGCCCAATTGGTTTAAGGAGAATACAAAAAAAAACCAGAGAATGTGATAAAATAAAAGGAGGATGTTGAATAAATGAAAGGCCCGGGAACTGATGAATAGGATGTGACAGGGCCGATTTGTAAATGCAGAGTCAGGGATAAATGAAAAAAATTAGCCGAGCTATTCACAGGATCTGACTCAGAACAAAATACTGCAGTACCACACCAAGCACGTACGCACGCGCACACGCACACACACACACACACCACACACACACACACACACACACACACGTTTTACTTTCCAACTTTACAAGAGCTTCTGCATGCCAAGAACAGCTAATGCTGCCCACAAAAAACAGGAAAAAATAACATATCAAGCATTTTATAGTGAACAAAAAAACACAATATATACACAACGTGACCACAGAGACTAAAAATCATCATTATTGTGCTTATTTAAAAAACTCACAAAAGGCACAATTGCAACACCTTCAATCAAGCGTCAACATTCATGGAGATTTATCAGCCTATACAAATGATTATGAGTCAATTACATTGATTTTAAGACTATCAGACAGCAATGGGGCCAGCGTGAGCTTCTGCTCTCAAAAGCTTGTTACTAGATGGGATAATGTTTAATGAATCAATATACTATTTTAGCACAGCAGATTATAGGTGAAAATTAAAGATAAGCATGTACAACATGAATACCTCGTCCAAAACATATATAAGACTGTCCAAGCCCTTAGGGCCACTAAACTAATCAGCTGAGTTTCGGTGAAACCTTGGCATGTTGGCACCTTTGTGCACATTTGCCCCCCTCCCCCTGTGAAGTCAAGGGGTCTTGTAGAGGAATTGGTCTCTGTTCAGATTGAAGCCAGAGGTTGGCCGGATCAATGCATTCCTTCATTCCTCTTTGAAAATGAGACTTTCAATGTCTCCTACAGCTATGTTACCTATGGGCATACAGGCAAAGTTGCAAAGAAAAACCGAGGTAATCAATGAACGGTTGGATTTTCCGTTTTTTTTTTTAATTGCTTAACGACAGTGGTCACAACTGAAGCCACATGTGAAAAACTCTAACTACAGTCATGCATACAGTCCCCTGAGCTAAATGGTTCCTATCACATGCAAAATTCTTTCTAAGCAACACAACTCTTCACACATCTCGATACAGGCTCCGTGCAGCCAATCCTCGTCTAGATAACACACAGTGACACACGGAGTAAAAACCCTATAGCATCAAACTACAATACAGGAATGAGAAACTTTCTCATCTTTACAGTTTGGACTACTTGAGTAACTTCACTACTTAACTTCACTACTTAACTTTTCTATAAAGAAAAGATGTAGATTTTGCAATATACCAATTTGTTTGTAAGGTAAACAAGGAGGAATGAAAATGTAGCCTTCAATATAGTATTTTGTCTCTATTTAATTTATTGAATTACTGGGAAAAAAAACTAGAAGTACAAATCAGTAACAAAGAATAGGTTGACTGATCCTGCTTCTCTCCCGCATCATGAGTTGTCTTCATCACATTGGATGTCTGCGTCCACTCTAAATACTAAGGAATCCGCTTTATTTGCCAGGTATGAGGACACATACCAGGACTTTTTTTTTGGAATTTCAATGCTCCCAATGTGCTTACACATACAAAACAACTAAAACAATATATACACACACTGATATATACTCACTAATATATACATACTCTAAACAGAAACAATACAGAGGCATGAGTGCAATATGAATTATTTTAATGTGGAGCGTAGTGCTTTCTAAAAAAAAAAACAGGAAGTCCACAGTTTTACTATAGTAAAGGAAGTGTTTTTCCCTTTTTTTTATAGCTGTGTATGTAACCTCAAACATCTGACCTGGACATATTGGTATCGTTGCTCTTTTACCTGTTTCTCTCAAACAGTACAGTGCATAATTGTTTCAATCTTATTTGGTGTGTTTGTGAAAAAAAGGCTTTGAGCTTTCTCTATATAAATAACGTACATGTTCACTAACTAGTCTAAAACAAGACACCTGCTTAGCCTTTCAGCTAAAATTGCGATCAGCAGTGGTTGACAGGCACCAGGCTGAGATCTATTCTGCTTTGATTGTGTGGTTAAACGTTGTGACAGCAGTGTGTTAGCAGTTGAACCAAGCGCTGTAGATCCACAGTGTTGTACACTTTGTGGATAAAGCCATGGGATAAGTTTGGAAAACTGTGTTCAAGCAATGAAAAGCAAACTAGAGCTTAGTCCACATGAACTGCTGCAGTGCAGACTGTAGTTAGAGTTTTGCACATTTGCTCCAGTTAAACCCACTGTGGTTTACCAATCAAAAAAAAAAAACAACAACCTGTGAAATGATTGCATTTCAATATGTGAGGTTAGATAATAAAAAACGAGTGGGAGGGAAGGTACACATGTGGGCTGGCTTATCTCTCTCTGTGCAACATGCATACATCCAGTATCTATGTTTAATCCTATTCTCCTAAAACAAAACTAAAAGGATTGGCTGTCAAAAAGTGAACACAGATTAAGTCATTAAAATATCAGCCCTTGCAGAGTGGAAGGAAACCTGCATTCCCCAGCAGCTATATATACATTTTACCACATATATTGAGCTATTATTGATATGTCAGTAATTTTGTGTCCTTAACTGACACGGGGGAATACAGACATAGATTACCAAGTGCTAAAACTCACTCCGCCATCGTTTCCTCCCATTGCTCACAGCAGTATCCCAACACAAAAGCATTACAAAGCAAGATTTAAACCCACAAAAAGCTTTTGTGGTTAAAAAAACAAAAAAAAAAACACATCCAATGCCATCCTGCTGGGGTATGTATCTTGCATGTTTGCAATGGAACATATGGTTAGATCACACCTCTCAGTCTCTATGCCTTTAAACCAGGTAAAAAAAAAAAAAAAGACTCCCATTTGCAATAAGCAGTCAGATGATTGATCCACCAGATGCTGGAATCTCTGAGAGTGGGAGGGATGGATACGGTTTAAAAAAGATGTGAGCTGAATGGAGAATAGTGTGTTTTTTATGTTAGTTCTCTTTCAGGTGAATAGAAAGCCACACAGACTACCAAATTTCATTATGCCAGGCTGTCATAGACTCTTTCTGTCTCTTCTCTTCCAGATGAGTTGGTTTCATCCTTCCATTTCCTCTCTCCATCTCTGTTTTTTTTTGTATCTCTCTCTCTCTGTCTCTCTCTCTCCTCAGTCCCCCTTCCATATCCAATTCTGGCTTTAGATAACTTGTTTCTGCATGGATGGACTGAAATCGCATCCAGGGTGAGACATCGCAGATTTGTCTTCCGGAATTAATTTCTATGACAGAACATAGAAGGCTTTAATGAGTTTTTATTGCATATTGATCACACATTGATACCACTGGCAAAGCATTTAGTATATATTATGCAGCGACTGGTCCTTCTTGACAGCTGCTGTCTGTGTGGAGGTTTGCTATAGTTACTGGAGCATGTCACGCTATCTCGAGGACGGATATTCATTTGGCTTAATTTAACTGCACAGCACAATATATGCTCTGGCATGTTAGCCTATAATGGGTACAGGCAGCGGAAATTCAGTATTCAGAATAAAGCTACAAGCTGAGGTTTCAAGTTCCAAGTTTGCTCAGGGAATCACAATCAGCTGACAATTGTTTCAGGCTCTTCCCATACGTGCTATATAGGCTAAAGAGGGGGTTCGTTTTCCACTACTTTTGTAGTAATTGTAATTGCAGCTTGAAAACTTTTTCATAGGATAAAAATAATAATTCTAAGGTGTGAGAACAAAAAATGAAAATGAAGAGCAAATGTATAAAGTGAACTAAAACTATGGTTATATAAATGAATTCCCATCTTTCATGCCAAACGCATTCATGGTGTGAATTCCTGCTGTACCTTTAGTCTACACCCACGCTAGCGGTTTTGTGAGGCTGTACAGTGGTGCTTTGAGCTAAATGCTAACATCAGCACGGCAGGATTCTGTCAATTGCAATGCTAACACGCTAATGTTTATCCGTTCACTATCTTAGTTTAGCGTGTTGGCAACATTTTGCATGAGCAGCATAGCTAAAGCTGATGGGAATGCTCTTGAATGTGCAAGCATGAAAGGTTTTGTACATACTGAAATTCACCCAATGATGGTTCTAAATGAAAATACAGTGGATCACCATTGACAACGATTCATTCAACATGAATGTTGTGCCAATCCATAAAGATACAGTATATATACACTGTACTAACACATTTGGGTTCAAGGAATACTTGTCACCATTCATTGCTGGCCAGGTTGAATTTCTCTACCAAATTGTAAGGCAATCCATCCAATAGATGTCAGGATACGTCACTAAAAGACAAAAACATCCAACTCCTTGCGCTTGAGGAAAAGTACGGCAATCTCAAATAGTTGTTAAGATATTTCAGTCAAAACCAAAGTGATGGACTGACTGACTGACTGACCAGGGGCTGTGTCTCTTACATTGGCCTGGTAATAATAACTGAATGGTGGCGATAGGTAACTATTTTCTTTGTGTATTGCTTTGGATTAAATATGAAACATCCTAGTTCGATTGCTAATATCCTTCAAAAAGAAGACTGTGCACAATGAAAGGAATGGACAGATGTAAAAAAAAAATAAAAATGATAAGCCCTACAGTATGGCCGCTGGCTTCACACTCAGGATTTACAACACTTTTCACCCCCAGGCAGTGAGGACCCTCCAAGAGGAAAGGGATTAGTTAGGGGACGAATTAAAAGGCATACCTCTCACTTCAGAGGCTAATCAAACATGTACCCTCTCATCTTTTTTTATCCCTCCATCCTCTCTTGTACTGTTTATTCAATCAAGACAAGCTGTTAACTGACATCGACTGACATTGGTTGAGAGCGCCTCAATCTGTTTGTTTCCACTTGCATACTAACTAGCATGATACAACCTAGTTTCTTATTAGAGTATCACTAGCTGTCCCAGCCTCAAAGATAAACAAATATGGTTACTGTGGATATGAAGAACAGATTCACAAGCAAGGACATTGGAGTATTAGAGCATTACACTACAATGCAATTAACAATATAGGCATCTGCTTATCTGTGAGCCGGTTAATCTGTGTACGGTGTGCTAAAACTGTACAGCATTTTCTCTGTAAACATACAGTCAACTTCATACACAGGGGTGTTGGCAGAAAGCAAACAAGGAGGATCAAAAGTGATAAAAAGGATGTGGACATAATGTTACAGAAAGCCTCTGCAGCTCAAAGCTCCTTTTAATTCTCTGCTGTTTGTGTAATGCCTTTCCGTGCTAAGCAGGAGCTGACTTACTGTACATTAGTCATGTATGTTTAAAGAGGAACAGAGAACAATTCATTAGTTAACTGTTCTATTAGCAATAAACAGCCTTGGAAATTAGATGGAACGCACCCAGATGGAGTTTCAAGAATCAAGAACTTTATTTGCCATTTGTGTTTTCACACATAGGAACTCTTGTGCGGTTATTACTCAGAAAGTCGAGTTTAAAACGACACACAAAGCATTTACATTATAAATGAATAACCATTAAAAAGTACAAATAAAAGTAAATAAAATTGCATTCCTAAACTTGCCAAAAATATAATTGCATATTGCCATTTGCCCCTAAAGACAGCCCTTTATAAAATATTAAAATGCACAATTATTATTAGATAAATAAAGAAGATGCACAGGTATATTGCACATTTGTGTTATATTACACAGACCCTAAGCAGAATAGTTCATTTAGTTTTGGCCAAAAGTCTCACTGCGGCTGGAAAGAAGCTCTTGTAGAACCGTGTTCTCTTTGTAACAATGCTGTCCGCACGCTTGTGCCTGTGATTATAGGTACAATTTAAGAGAACAATTTAAGGTGGAACTGTGTTTGGTTAGAACCCTATCCTGTTTTTGAATAAAAGAAAGCCCTGCCTACACTCACATTTGGGCTACTTGGTTGACAATTAATGCAGAACCCAGAGCATCTGGGCCACCTTTCAGACCTTCATTGTCCTTTTGGTTCAATTTTGGTTCCCAACACAAAGATATTCTCGCAAAGATATCCTCATCTTCAACTTGCCTGGTGCTATACTATGTTCTCCAACTATTTGCTAGGCTACTTTGTCTTCCATTTGGCACTGTTTGGGTAATGCCAATGTATGAGATGGGTTTTGATAGAAACGTCTGCAGTTAATGAAGCTGCCAAGACTCAAATATGCAGTACATTTGTACCAGAGCAGAAAGCCTAAATAGGCTAAAATGCTATGTGGAGCTGCAAAATTAAGGCTAATACTCTGCTACTGCTAATACTGTGATTTACTGTAGGCACTACAAGCAACCCCTTTCCCATTACACAGACCCATTGGATACAATATGATCAAAAATAACCATTATTGCAGGTTTAAGGCTTCTTCTGCCAATGAGCCCCCCTTTAAAAACAGACTCAAACAAAGAAAATGATTTGCCAAATAAATCTACAGTATTTTCATTTATGTAATGGGTGCCTAAATGGTCCATACATCCTGGTGATAAGATCATCACTGAGCTATTACACGCTCATCTTACACTGGAGACTGTCTACTAGTATCTGGGTTCAAGCATGTGTGTCATGAAGCTGAGAGCACACACATTCCAGTGAGAATCACTGACATTTAACTCCTGACTGATGAACAAAGGCAAATGGATCAGAGTTTAAACAATCACCTGATAGTCGGGCCTTATGGAGGGAGCAGAAATGCCATTTGAGTATGGAGCCTAATCATTGTGAAGGGAGAGACGGTGATGCGCCCTGCATGGTGAATATCCATCTCTCCGTAACCATATTGTCATCCCATTCACATGTGACTGGTCAATGCAATTCCATAGGGCAATGAAGATGGAGAGTGTTGCACACTAGGGGTAGGACAATATATCAGAGGGAGCTGCTGGAGAGTGTTCATGTGTAACTGGAATATTCTATATTGCATTCAGTGCAAGGGCCTATAATAGACTAATAGAAGCACACCACAGAGGAGCTTAAAGACTACTCCAAAATAAAAGCTACATTAAAATGGGAGATTCAATTGAGATTGAGATCAATCCTCTGGTTAGCCACTAAATTCAACAGCAAGTATGGCGAGTATCAAAAGAGTATCCATTAATATTCAGGCCAACAACATGGTAATCAAGGAACAATTGAATCAAATATGAAACAGACATGAGTGTAAGTATGAATGCCATTAGGGTGCCGACTGTATCCTTTTTTCCCCTCCATATTCCTGCCCCTTCCACTAAACCCATGACTGTGATCTGCTACTTTGGCACTGTGATGAGGTGGGTATTATTAGCACCGTGATATTAAGTCGTCTCATTTTTAGGGAGGCGGGTGCGAGTGACAGCTCTGAAACAAGCGTTTGACACTAAAACCGTCACTAATGCTAATTCCTACGGTGCTCGTAAAAACATTAATCTTTAATAAAAGACACAAAGGCCTTCCGTCAAGGGGGGGGGGGTTACTTTCCCCTGGAAAACGCTGACAGCCCCACTCACTCACAAAAGTCACTATTTTCAATTTGGTCTGAATAAAGAAAGACATCTGTTAATTTTAGACTGAACAGAATAAAACAAGAAAGAACCGGCAATGTGACCAGAAGGACTGTACCAGGGTTGTTGGGTGTGCGCATCTGTGTGTATCTGTGCCCGTGTGTGTTGTGAATATCCACTGATTGCATTATGCTCCGAAACAAGAAAAATGTTTGCCACAAGCTGAATGAATAAAACAAAAAAAAAATGTAGTTATGCAGGTCGCGGGTGGCTAGCATGCACACACTCATAATTAAACACAAAATCACATAATGGATTTGCAATTTCTGCTTGTGTCTCCGCTTGTGCCTGTGCGCGAACACTTGGCTAAAGATATTTCTCACAGTGCAATTTACCGGTCCAGCGAGACATTTCCATTTCCACTAAAGGGTTTAGTTATTCAAAAACTCTAGCATGCTTGTGTGTGTGTGTGTGTGTGTGCAAATGCACGGCAGCGAGCGAACAAGAGATTTAAAGAGAGAGCTTCAAACTGCAGTGAAATGAGTCAGAAGGGGGGATTAGCGCGGGGTTATAAGCCTGTTGTAGGAGTTAGGGCCTTTTTAGCTGAAGATCAGACAGAAGGCAGCACTACAGCCAAATCAGACGCTGTGTTCTTCCCACACTCTGCTTCTCCTTATCATTGTTGCAGTACAATGACTGCTGCGCATGCCCTTGGTTACAGTGCCAGACTCTCAATGTAGAGTCAAAAAAATCTGCGCTTTAATTGTTAACAGCAACCCTCATACAAATGCAGATAAAAAGAAGACACAGGGGGAGTCGGATAGTGATTGTTGCGCACACATTGACAAAACTCATGTGGTGACAGTATCAGTATCAGTTAAAGGTGTAATTTCCCTTCATGAAAAACAAAGCACAAATGCACAGCAACAAAACCCCGGGGAGAGTGGCTATGTGTTGCACGAGCACATGCATGACACTTAGTCATAATCATTAACCCTGTAGAAACGTGTCTAGCACATAATTGACAGTGTAAATGGCACTGTTGTCAGTGTTTATTCATGTTTGAAGCCCTGCGTAAAATATCTATGAGGAAAATGTAATGAATCTGTCTTGTTCCCCCTATTAGCTCACACAAGTAAGATCCACATGGTTGCGTTTCTTACACAAACATGTGCATACACAGTCACATACACACACACACAAAGGCTTTTCATTCATGCAATCCCACATGTAAACATGCATAAATGCATACCGCATTGCACCTCCTGTTTAAATTTCTAAAAGGGTTGAGAGTGTGGCAGATCTAAGAACAGCATATTACAGCCCTCTCTGGCCAAACACTCTGCATGTCGTCAGGTCTAGAGCCGAATGGCTTAAGCACCCACTCTGGGATTGGCCTTTTCCCTCCAATTAGGCTTAGTTATTTTAGACATCTGCCAAAAAGAGCAGCAGCCGAGCACATATTTCACACTGTATAAGAGCTTGCCTGGTTGCCTAGATGATTTGCTTGAAGACTGTCTGGGTTTATGGTGGTTATAAAGAATTAAAGTCAGCTAAAAGAGTCGGGGCCTCGTCACAAGTGGATACTTCGATTGGTTAAGACACTTCAATATGAATTTGGTTCTAAATTGTATAGTCCAACACAAATGTCTTGCCTGTGATTACAAGACAAACCTACTCAGGTGTTAGAACCGTATTTATCACATAGTGGTCACTTTTCACTTAAATGGGGACAGTCTCAAGATGTTTGCCTCAACCTTCTCAGATGGATGAGGTTACAATTTGGGAAAGGTTATAATCATGGCTGTGCAAGACAGGAACATGACTGTGCATTTTCTATTGAAGTGTGCATGCATATGATGGAACATCCTGCCAAGAGAGGGCAGGCATGGTGATGAGAGATCATGATCATCACACACACACACACACACACACACACACACACCTTTAAAGACTGTATAGAGATGAGATTTGGCTGTCAGCCAGCGGAGGATATTACAACCATAATTCATTACTCGATGGCCCCGGCTGAACTCGGATTTTACGAGCAGGAATGAATAGTAAAATAAAAAAAAGAATTTGTGACTTACAAATAGCAAAGAGGCTACAGTAAAAAGATGGTGGATGTACAGGTATATTGGAGAAAAAGTAAAATGATATGATGGTATGATGGAGAAACTACAGTAAAAAAAATCATACAGAAACAATGAGAAATTGACTGAAAACTAGAGAATAGTAAGGAAACACACACTTGAACCCAAGGGTCAGGAGGAAACTCAAGAATAAAAAAAGAATATTGAGATATTGATCTTAATTTAGATATTTTTAAACATGTGAAATTACAAAAGTCATGGGAAAACGCATCATAATAGATTCCTAACAAATTAAACAAGTTTTCTCAGAACACAAGATTTATTTCAACCGAATGTCATATAGGACTGGTACAACATGAATAAATAAATAACGACCATGTCTACAGAACAGGACGTGTTGTACTGGTTGGACAGTATAAAAATAACAAGTTCCCCTGGAAGGTAAAGACAACTAAAGGACAACTTTTCTTTCTCTTCTCTGATTCGTTCCGTTTTGTTGTCTCTATTTCTTCCGTCACACTCACTCTGTTAAAATATGCACTCACGTGGTACGCTCCATAGGGCTTGTCACGTAGTGGACCCGTGTGCTGACGTGCATTAATCTGTGCAAGTGGCCCGGGAACTGGCCAATGAAACGTGCTCATTGTAGCATTTCAAGCGGGCTGTAAATCAAACACAACTAAGCCACACAGCCAACGGACGGGACGCAGCGCTCCACAAAATAAACAAAATATTGCAAACTTACTTTCGATATACACTCACCTAAAGGATTATTAGGAACACCTGTTCAATTCCTCATTGATGCAATTATCTAATCAACCAATCACATGGCAGTTGCT
>NC_045746.1:9115704-9124740 GCF_008692095.1 Etheostoma spectabile
TAGGGGTGTGGTCCTGGTCCTAGACAATCTCCTGAACTCCAAACTGAATGTCAGAATGAGAAAGAAAGGTGATTTAAGCAATTTTGAGCGTGGCATGGTTGTTGGTTGCCAGATGGGCCGTCTGATATTTCACAATCTGCTCAGTTACTGGGATTTTCATGCCAAACCATTTCTAGGTTTCAAAGAATGGTGGAAAAGGGAAAAACATTCAGTGTGCGGCGGCAGTCCTGTGGGCAAAAAGGCCTTGTTGATGCTAGAGGTCAGAGGAGAATGGGCCGACTGATTCAAGCTGATAGAAGAGCAACTTTGACTGAAATAACCACTCGTTACAACCGAGGCATGCAGCAAAGCATTTGTGACACACACAACCTTGAGGTGGATGGGCTACAACAGCAGAAGACACCACCGGGTACCACTCATCTCCGCTACAAACAGGAAAAAGAATGAAAAGAGAAAATTGAGACTGATAACTGTTTGGCCCAACACGGCATGTGTCCTTTATTTACGAGGCCAGGACGGGGTCAGTGTTTTTAAATGAGCTCCGGAAGTTTTTTCCCCTAGTTCCTTTCATTAGGCAGATTAATCCCACTATTAACAATGCAGAGGATCTCCTCCTTGAAACCCACACATGCACATGCATAAACCCAAATGCAGAAACATGTGTGTTCTTGGGTACTTTAACAGTACATGAACTTACCTACAAAATGGTTCAGATAACAGTTAATTGCTGTATGCTTTGATCGACTCAAGCTGTGTTTTTACATCTCAGCCTTCAATAAAATGTGAATTATGCTCTCATTGAACACTGTATGAGTCAAACGGATTACAGTTTTGTTTTTAATGATTCCAATGTCGGAACTAATTCCTACAAAGGCTTGGTATACAGCCCATTCCTCTAACTGTAATCCATACGTACTGTGCTCCATTTTCTTGTAAGCAGGGCTCATAGACGCCACATCGACACCGGCATCTACCAATTACACATTGTTCCCACACGGTTGTCCTTTATTACCAAAGTTGTCTTGCTATATGGTTTTTGACAGGCACAGATCTTTAAGAAGCAGTGGCCTTATGCATATAAGCTTTGTATCTCATTAAATTGACATTTTCCGTTACGCCACTGAATTGGATCAACAGCGCCCGAGCATGCCAAGAAGAACCCGAAAAGGGTGTCATTCACTGAAAAGAGACAATAAAGGATCCATCGCAACAGTTTTGATCATAATCATAACTGACATTTATGAATCAGGAAAGAGAGCAACCATCTGTACCCGTGAATGGAAGCTACAAATGTGTTTAATGTGGGTTTGTTTTACATTCAGCTCATGAGAGGCTGTCAATCAAAGTTCCGAACTAGCAAAAAGGGATGTTCGTCGGCCTACCGGAGCTCGGCCTTTATAATCACGCCCCAGTCATGTCATTAGTTTCCTTAGATGACCCTGAGATGAACATGAGTTGGAGGGCAATGAGACAGCCAACTAAGCTAAAAATAAAAAATAAAAACAGAATGGTTGAGTGGGTAGGGAAAGAAAAATCTCTTTCAGCACCGCGGCTCCAGAACTGGAGTGCATTTGGTGTTCTTTAAGGGCTTCTCATAAATATGTGATGATTAAATCCACAAAGCCCACACTAGACAAAAATAAAAAGGTAAAGTTAGGGAACACAAGGGGAGAGAGAGAGGGAGACGTTTCCTGACAGAGCTGGAGGAAGAGAGGGGGGGCGAGAGAATGATAGACATTAGCGCAGTTATCTGGACAATGGCTATCTAGTCAGCAGTTGAATTGTTATTTAATTCAGTAATTCCCTGCATTTTCTGTCTGATGTAGCCTTGCCCACAGTCCAATCCCATTAGCTCAAGTACCTCTTTATTGACCCCTAGTGTTACGTTCCAAATATATTCTTATCAATGGAATATAAACTAGATGCTAACACTATTTGCCCTAACACTATCAACTATAAGCTACTTTATAAAAAGGTACTGTCATACTAATACATCAAAGTAAATTGATTTGCTTAAGTTTGCACTTGGAGCGAGTAGCTGTTTCGACCATTTAGCCGTTACTTTGAGTTATCTTTAACTATTTCAACTGCTTATGCTAATTATTTCAAATGTTTATCCTTTGCTTTAAGCTAGTTAAGCAATTAGACTGCTTATTTATTACTTTTGGCTAACTATTTCAACTTCTGTTTGCTTGCTTGTTTGCTAGTTTTCACATGCTCTCAATTTGCGTTGTTAATGCAAATTGATGTGTTTCATTGTCCTCTTCAACACAAATATGTCAATTTACACAAAAATAAAATCTTAATTTCAATTTTTTTGTGTTTGAGTCAATGAGCTGGGCTTTCCATGTATTCTACCCCCTGTCATCTGCAGAATGACCAGATCCCCTGGAAGGTAAAGACTGATCTATAATAAGCTATGCCAAATATTTATTTCAACTGTGTAAACTACAGTTCTTCAACTGTTAACCCATTACTGTGCTGTAGCTAATGAACTATTTCCACTGCAATGTAATTTTTGTAACAATTAATCTGTTACCTTTGGCTAGTTACCCATTTCAAACGTCCATCCATTACTTTTAGCTACGTCACGTGTGTGGAAATTTCGTTTCACAACTTTCACATGGAAGTAAAGGAGTTTGACGACAACGACAGACCGTGAGAAAGACAAAAAGTGTACTGTATGTGTGTGTTCGCGGGCTCACAGGGTTTTCAAAGACCGTCAGCTTGTAGCCTTTGCAGCAGGTTTGTAAAGTAAAAATACAAAACATGAAAACTGTTTTATGCCAGGTAAGACGAAACAAGGAAAACAAACATCTAATGTAAGCAATCTTCAGAAATTCTGAGAGTACAGCGTGGATGGAGATCCAAGAGGCGACACGAGTTAAGAGTGATAGGAATGGACATCTATACACAGAGGTACGCGTATGAAGACAGAGGAGAGGCTTTAGATGTTGACGAAAGAGCAAAAGCATCCCCACATGTACTATACGCTCACATCATGTTGGCCTGCTGGCTGAGTCATGAATAAATGGCTGAGTTGAGAGTGTGTGTGTGTGTGTGTTTGCTCAGTCTACTGTGATGGAACCTGCTGTTCTAATGAAACACTTCGACTCCTCGCATTTTCCTTAAACTAACAGGACCTAAGCGAGCACAAAAGGCATTAAAACACAGCGAAGGAAGCGGGCAACAAAACAGAGGGAAATCAAAGACATCTGAAGAGCGTTGCAGCAGACTGACCTCCTCTGGTCACAAAAAAACTAACACAATCATTCTGTATACCTCTTACTCTACGCCTAGATAATGATTTACCTTTGTCCCCACCGAGGGAGAGGAAGATATAATCGTCGAGGGGAGTAAGGAAAGACTCAATGAACACAACAAAAAGAAAGATTAAGTGCTCATGGGAGATGCAAATATATTTTGCACACTACAGCTCCAAGTGTGGCGTTGGAAATAATGGAAACCCAAGAGACAACACAGATGGTAAAGAGGCAAAAATGGACACTTATGGGTATCTGACAAACAAAACTGGTGGAGGCAATCGGACATGACCGAGGGGCTGTTGATTGTTGATGTTTTTTGGGGCGTAACAAGACACCTCAAACTGTTCCCTTTATTGGTCACATGAGGGGTTAATGGGGGATATAAAGGAAAGGTGAGATGGAGCAGTTACATCGCATCCCGAGCGAGTCCAGTACAAGCTCTGCTGGCTTCCACTAAGCGCGCTACACTGATGGATCTGTTAACACCTTATTGCCGTGTAGCATGGCAAAGCCCTCTCACTGATTTTACCCCCCCTGGCTAATCTTTCTCACACAGACAAGACGGACCGGGTGGATGTATCATGTAATCATCCCATCATGGCTAACCGCAGTCAGAAACCAGGGGCAAGAAAAAGAAGTAGAAAAAAAAGTGCTAGAGAGAAAAATGGGTATCGATTTGATCGGATAAAGTGTACCGCTGTGAGCAGGTGTGGTCATGCTCAGCTTAACACCCTGAAATAGAATGCAAAGAAGGGAGGGAGTTGGTGTGGGTGGAGTGTTAGGAAGACAAAAACAAGAAGGAAGAGGGGAAGCAGCATTTGGAAGAAAGATGTTGTTGCAGGTCCAACACTTTGGAACCGGGAAGGCAGTGGTGGAATAACTAAGGACAATTTCTCATGCAATGTCCTGCTTCTTAATTCTTTAACATGACATCATTTCAGAGATAACTATTTCTCACTCCACTACATTTTTTGTCAGCTAAGTCAGGATTTGACATTGTAAAGTAAAATGAGAAATATTTAACATGTAAACAACTTTAATTTCCACAAACTACAAATTTGCCATTACCCTACACAGCGATGTATTAGACTAATAATGAGAGCATGATATGGTGTACTGTAACATAAATTGTGACACATAGTTAACACTTTTAGTTTTAACTTTAAAGTATATTCAGCTGTCAATTTGCTGGCAAACACAAAATATAAAAAAAACCTATATATACAAGATTTAAAAAGCAGGACCTATACTTGTAATGAAGCATTTTTACATCGTTGCATTATATGCACCGTAGGTGTAGGGTGTCCTGTTTCATTGTCGCTGTGGTACATTAGAGAGGACATGATGTGGCTCAGTTTTGGCGGCACACCATGTTGTGCCATCTTTCCAGATCCATATCTTTGTCATTCTGTTGCTGAGCTGTGATGTTGACATTTTATTTCTTTTAGTATTTGCTTTCATTTCTTTTGGCCATAATAACACTCTCCTCACAAAGTCATTGCATAGATCTGGGGACATTGCAATGGGGAAAATGACATGAGTGGTCAGGTTATCTCCACAGCGCTGTGTCCTTGCTAGACAAAGGCCTGGACGCACCATCATCATTCTAAAAAGGAAAACAAATGCTCTGGCGTGTTTGTATTTCTTTAAACCAACTGTAACTGCTTGGCCAGATGCAGCGACGGTGCTCTTACAGTGCATTAAAGAATCTGACACTTGTGCGTGTGTGTGTGTGTGTGTGTGTGTGTTAGAGCTGTCTCCCTCTGGCGATTTGACAGCCATACAACTAATTGTAATTGCATGCTTCACTCAATTCAGGAAGGGGTTAATAATGCCAGTAGCCTGTTATTCCTGCTGTCACCTTCTGCTGTCCAGCTCTGACAGTGGCACTCACACCAGACGGCTTTCAGCATGAACAGTACACACACACACACACACACACACAGCTGTAACTGTGTGAAGGAGTGTAGACAGAAGGGGAAAGAGGCAGACAGAGTCCTATCACTATCACTGCACTGTCAGGTGCTTGTATGCACGTTCATGTAAGCAAATCGCGCACGCACGCACGCACACACACACACACACACACACACACACACACACACCATAGCTCAATAGGTATTTACAGCTATTTAACCTTGCCTTAAAGGAGACTGAGGACCACATATTGAGTGTAGTCAATCAGCATTAGTGTGGATGTCTATACACTTCATACTTTACCTCCTACATACAGTATTTACTTCATGAGAACCATCTATAGGTCAAATGTCTTTTAGGTTATTCTTCCAGTAGCACATCCTTCATAGCGATTAATATTTCATATAGTTGACATAATCATAAATACCCTGGAAAGCCTTAATGGCAGAGCCAAGCATCGGAATCAGAAATATATTTAGTAGAGGCAAGAGTCCCAATAGCTACATTCTTATCGTAGCTTAAGCTCTATAGGATTAAAACCACATTTATATCAGGGCTTAACTCACCATCAGGTACTTTAATCCACCGATAATCATACCGGCCATCAAATCTGTCGAGGAAGTGTAGCATGACTCAGTTGGAGCTGAGATCCTTGATAACTTAGAGAGAGATAGAGATTATATACTGGATTGTATGATATTTATTGAGTTGTGAAATAAGCGTTTCAGAAAGTTAAGATATTTTATGACCCTATAAGGTCAATATTTTTCAATGGGTAAAAACTGTTGTCAATTAAGCTTGTTTTCCTAATTGGTGAAAGCATGGCTGCGCTGAACATGTTGTGAATTGGTTTTACAAGACGTGCAAGCAACATTTAGTGAATGAGATCAGATCCAACGGGGGGGGGAACATTCATAACAACGGACATTTTAACAAGATACTTTGATGTTGAACACGTTGGTTTGAGAGTGAGATCTGCTCTACTTCCAAAAGGATGCGCACATGCATAAACCCTCTCTATTAAGAGGCCCACTATCCCCGCTCCCATGTGATTGTGAGAGATTGGCAGCATTTAATTACACTCCGAGGCGTACCAGTCCTTGCAGGTAGTCCAGTAGGGTGCTATTCCACAAAAAAAAGCACTGTACTGAATCTCTGGAGTCTCTGGCATGCTAGATTTAGAATCACCAGCTAAATTGGGTCTGGGAGAAAGGTGCTGATGGTGTGCTGAGAGGAGATTGGGCTGCTATGATACTGGAACCGCAGTTTAAACGCTGTCAGGCTGCAAGCAATAAAACCTATCAAAGCATCACCGGGGATTTTCTTCTTCACAAGAGCACGTATAGAGAAAGTCGTATGGGACTAGTGGCTGGTGTTAATGTTCACGTGTAGTGACCGACTGCGAGCTTACTAAAAAGCTCCATATGTATCTAAGAAGAGCTTATGTTTGAGATTATGCCGGTAAATCGGATATATTTGCGCGCACACAGATAGGGTTAAAACGTCTTGCTGTCAAGATAAAAATGGTTAATATTATTCAATATGAGAATACTAAGCACCTAAACTTGATGGATCCATCCCGTTTAATCTGTATTTTTTTTGTGGATTTACATCTGTCTTTTTGGATCACAGTCTCCATTTGCCGTTCACTGTCCAAATCAGCGGGTTATATTAATTGCCTCAGCGAGTCCCAACCAGCAAGACGAATGACATAGCAACAGGGAGCTCCTCTGGAGAAAAGCAGGAAACATTCTCAGATAAGAGCATCTGCCGTCATTGTAATAGGACAAGATTGGATGTGTCACGTGTCACGCTGTGTGTATTTGTCGCAGCTGAGTGGGAAGCATGGCATGTGTGTGTGACCTTGCACACAGTGCAAGGCTCAGAAGAAAAGATGCGGGGAACATGCATGCCGTTATGGTCCTGCAGAGACAGGGTGCCACTGTGGAGTTGTCATCTGTTGGGCATGTAAAGCCGGAGCTTCTAAAAAAAAACTAAAAACGGTTTAAACACCAGTGAGCAGATGTGATGTTAAATCTGATGAGCGGCAGCCAATGCTGTGATATGCATTCTAGATATCGAAATCTATGTGCACTAAAATTATTAGAAAAATGAGTGTAACATTTGCAGAGGATAGCCACTGACACACACACACACACACACACACACAACGGAAAACCTCAAAGTTCAACAAAGGTTAAGCACAGTTTGGATATGAAATGAAAAAAGAGCGAATGCATTACTGATTGAATTATAGTCATTTAGTCATATGCTGTTTAAGAAGATGCTTTATGACGCTGCATCGGGGCTTCACTGGAGATTATGCAATAAAAAAGATCAGGGCCGGGTCAATCACCTTCTGATGCCCAGGATAGCTCACTCCTACGGACAGACCCAGAGGTTAGCTCATTACAATTTGAGCAGAGGACCACCGACTGATTAACATCTTAAATAGCACTGTATGGCCATGTCAGAGTCCCTGCGGGCGCTAGCTAATTTTGGCCAAGCAGTACAGTATGTCACAAAGCTTCAGCTTTACACTTAAACCATTTAATTTACACCCTCTATTTACTGCAAACCAAAGCACCTTCATGTCAGCAGAGTACACCCACGGGGGTGGTTTCAGCACAGACCAAATAAGATGAAACAAATCAGAGCGCCAGCTATCATACTAGGTGCTCTTACTTTCTATAAGCCACAAGAGCCACAAGTGGGCATGTTGTTACGGCTTAGTTTATCTGTGAGACGCTAGCATGCTTTAAGGTGATCCCAGAAATCCCGCCTACCAGGCAACATTGCATGAGATCTTACAAAATTAGATGATTCATAATATATCTACATGTTTGATCAGTATGATCATTCTTATTAGCTGTGCTACATCTACCCACTTACGTACTTTTACATATCCAGTAGAATGATATTCACCCGTGAAAGAAAAAAAAGTCTGTAAATGTCTGTAATTTAGAGCAATTATGTAATAACCATAAAATATATCGACATGTACATACAACAGTTTATATATCTTGCAGAAAGTTATGCTCAATTTTCCGTGCTTTATTCTAGATTAGGCGTTTTAGGCAACAATACTCCTTGGTTATATACAAAAGTAGCGCATTACTTTATGTAAATATATTGTAAGTACGACCAGTGAATGAGAACAGCGTGAGTATTCATCTACCAATTTCCACAGATGATATAAATGAAATATTTGTTTCAACATGAATTATCTCCTAAAATCTCAGATCGACATTTTTTACATTTCTGTTTATGTATGCAAAAAACAAAACAAGTGGTAGGCATATTTTCTTCACTTTGAACAAAGCCAGGCTATCAGTTGCCCCTGCCTGTGATTTAAGAAAAATTAAGCAGCGATTATAGATTATTAGCCTAACTCCAACTCTGCATAAACAACCATGAGGTTGATATTGATATTTTCTACTCCCTTTCAAAGAGAAAGCTAATTAGGATATTTACTAGGATACTCCTTTAACCTACCATACTCGTTCAGTGTCAAAACTACAGTGCATTTCTGAAGCAGCTGTTCAAAATGCAGATAGCTTGCGTATATTAAAAGTAAAGTTTTCTCTCATATAATAATGCTGTGAAGTGTATTATGCTGGCCACATTTAGGGTTTTTCTGTATGTTCACACATGGATTCTGTACGGGCTTCTTTCTGCCACCTTGAGACACACACAGCATGTAGATTGTACCGATAAAACATATTGATGTATAAAGATTGATGTCTCTGTGCAGCGTGTGGGAGCGTGCCTTACTTCACAGCGGCCCCTCACTCCAAGTGTAATTACATTGTTGGCCTCTGCACCACTCTCATTTCATCTACCTGTCTAATTG
>NC_045746.1:9124750-9126870 GCF_008692095.1 Etheostoma spectabile
GGGGGCACATGATGACACGGCCTCTGGTCGCGACGTCACGTGTGGAGGAGGTAAATTACACAGGGCATCTGTGAACGCACTGCAGTCATACTAACTGCCACAGTAACATATTTATAGACAATTAAAGTTGCAAGGCTTAACCCGATTCGCTGGGAGAATTTTGTTTTTCCACATTATTATCCATGGTCATGGCTCAGTTTCCCTTGAGATGGTAAATTATTAACACATGAAGGTCCTTATAAATAATCGTCCTTTGGCCACATGGGCCATGGCGCCATAACCATGTCCATGAAAATCGGTAAACTTATCTTTTTGCACTTGCTTCAGAAAAATAAACACTGGGTTGAAACACTGGGCCCATTATTAGAAAATCCAGATATTGTTATTAAAAAAAAGGGACACCAAAGCAAATCAAATTTCGCCGGAAAGGAAGCCGTAACACCTGAATAAATAAATTCTCCATAAAATTCCATTAAATTCAGCACACATAATCCCATGGTTTGTGAGCGGAGTGGAATAGCAGCAGTTCCTCCCCTGCTCAAAACATTCTGTTTTCACTATCTACCCAGCTGCTGTTGGTTTTATAGTAGCTGCTCCCCAAATGCTCTCCAGTCATGCTAGGAGAAAACCTGCTCCAGTCCTGCGCCATGGCAAATGTGAGGAATTCTGCCCTTCGGTTGTATTATACAGCACAGTAAAAACACACAGATTAAAGATGCTAAAATAAGCACACACGTGTTGCATGTGTCAAAAGGTTTGAAAATCTTTTAACTCCAGCACGTTATCGCCGTTACCCCCAAGCTAAAATAAAGAAGTGTGCGACTCCACCTGATAAATGCACGCAGACTGCAACAATGATGATGGTCCAAAGGGAAATACTGTCACACACACTCAGACACACTTCACAAATACTGACACTTTGTGTTGTTAAAACCCTAAGCAAATTTTGGCACCGCCATTCACGGATGCATGCACTTGATGTCAGTGGCCAAGAGACTGCAAATGCACAAGAGCAATCAAATGCACTTAGATGGAGCAAGAGAGAACACCAACACCATGAATTTTTATTTTTTTTTAAAAGAAAAAAAAAGAAAAGGTACTCCACACAAGTCCACATCCCTCCACTTGCTGCCACTCTGCAACACTTACAGACCCTGCGAAGTCCAAGCCACGGTATGAGTTGAAAATGGAAGTTCTGCGTGAGTACTGTTGATCAAAGTAGGCATGTGCCATTACATGTACTTTGTGCATTTACATTATTTTGCATCCGGTGTCTACTCTATAAGAAGTTCTCCCAGACCATGTACCATTTTGACTTAAAACTACCAATGAAGTACGCTGGGCTGTAATGGATGGAGTCAACCAATTCTGCCAGTGGAAATGGATTTGTACAGAGCCTCGGAAGCAATGCAGCCTTGTTTTTGGTAGGGAATAAAGAATGCAGGATTTTCACTCAACTGTCAAACCTGACGTCTAATTATTTAAGCTCTTTAAATCTCTGAAAGAAATGTATGAGGCTGAATAAAAAGTGAGTTGTAAGCAGTCATGGTAATTTGAAGTCAAATCTGTAGAGGCTACCCTTTTTCAGAACGCATGATTAGTTACTCTTTTTCAGAAGGGTAGTAACCCTTTTGAAAAAGGGTAACTAATCATTCTTTAGCCTACCCCTTCTGAAAAAGGGTAACTAATCATCTATTACCCTACCCCTTCTGAAAAAGGGTAACTAATCATTCGTTAGCCTACCCCTTCTGAAAAAGGGTAACTAATCATCTATTACCCTACACATTCTGAACAAGGGTAACTAATCATTCGTTAGCCTAACCCTTGTGAGAAAGGGTAATTAATCATCTGTTACCCTTCTGAAAAAGGATAACTAATCATTCGTTACCCTACCCTTTTTTTAAAGGGTAGTTACTTTTTCAGAAGGGTAACTAATCATTTGTTAGCCTACTCCATCTGAAAAAGGGTAACTAATCATCTGTTACCCTTCTGAAAAAGGGTAACTAACCGTTTGTTAGCCTACCCTTTTTTAAAAGGGTAGTTACACTTTTTTAGAAGGATAACTAATAATTCGTTACCCTTCTGAAAAAGTGTAACTACCCTTTTGAAAAAGGGTAACT
>NC_045746.1:9126880-9127683 GCF_008692095.1 Etheostoma spectabile
TACCCTACCCTTTTTCAAAAGGGTAACTAATCATTGGTTACCCTTCTGAAAAAGGGTAACTACCCTTCTGAAAAAGGGTTACTAATCATTTGTTACTCTTTCAAAAACTAACTAATCATCACCTTCCCTTTTTTGTGTGCCTTATTGTAAAGTGTTACCCATGTAGCCTTACCTCAAAGTGGCCCAATTTGATTTTGGAGTAGCTATACTTGTTCCTATAAATCTCCTATACAAAGACAAGATTTGAATTTGACAATGGGCCTTGCATAGTCTGCTGCGGCTGGAGATAAATTGCCTAAAGTGATAGTCACTCGAGTCAGTGTCAGTTGGAGCTGAAGACTACAAGTCGGAAAATAAATATAAAAAATCCAGGCGTGTGGAGTTGGAAAGAAATGAGTTTACCAGACCTCTGCAGCCGGCTCCTCGTTTCTGGTTGAGGTAAGCGGCTCGAGGCTACATGAGTTTCTATTAGCGCAAAACACTGAACTGTCGGTGGTCGAATGAAGCCGAATGTGTGGAATACAAAACGTAGACTTCTCTTTGTTGATCCTTTGGGGATGACTCCCACAAGGAAATTGAATTTCCAGCAGCTCACAAGACATTTGAATAGAGAATAAGGATAAAAAACTAACAACAACAAACTTTCAGCTATAAAATTACCTTTAGCATAAATAAAACAGTTAAGAGCAGTTTGGGTCCAGGTATGTATGTACAGTAAATTATTAATTAAGTAATTGCACATTGAAAGAGTGGAGACTACTCCTTCCCTTCCTTCCTGTTCTGTTGTGTACTCTTTACTATAC
>NC_045746.1:9127693-9127976 GCF_008692095.1 Etheostoma spectabile
CTGAGTGAGGAGCTGTAGAGTACAATAATGTGGGACGAAGGAGTTCTCGAGTCTGTTGCTCCTACACTTGAAAAATAAGATCTCTCAGTTTTGAGTCTGACACTGTTACAGGAGTGCAGTGCATAACATGTGGAGTTCTTCTTCTTTAAAAAGATGCTGACACTGTTTTTCTTTCTTGACCTCCTACATCAACTCTACTTTACTCCTTAAATGAGTCTGTTTAACCGTAGCAACAATTACCTCATTAATATATGCAGCCTTTTATCCACAGTGGAAAGGAACA
>NC_045746.1:9127986-9132153 GCF_008692095.1 Etheostoma spectabile
ACTTTCTTAGTGCAGTCTAAAGCAATTAAAGTAGGACCTGTGAACATCTCTCTCACTTGTTCTCTCACTCTCTCTCTGTGTGTAATACTAGTAGTTCAAAATAAATTAGGTATTACAACTTGAAAGAAGCATATTTTCTTCGGTATGCCACCAAATATACATGGGCTCCCCCAGAAACACACAATCAATCTCCATTAATCTCAAGCTCTACATTTTTACCATGTACAGAAACAATGATTACATGCACCACTGGGATTTGGTTGATCCTCTCCATGGAAACTCTGCACTGTCAAATGGCCACACCTGCCACACTGTGATTCTACCCAGAAGGCCTCTGGGCTGGAATTCCACCTGTCCACTTTGTTTATCTAGAATACACAGCTTTGACTGGGCCTTGGGGGGGGGGGAGAGGTAGAAGACGCACACGCATATGTAATGAAACATGAAATCTGGCAGCACATACAAAAATCACAGCATGTTACCACTGAATGCTTGCCAGATTTTTTTTTTTTTGTCTTAACCTTTATTCAAACAGGCAAGCAGATCACATTCCAAAGAACACACTTTATGTAGAGCAACAGCCTAGGGAGTTGTTACAGCCTATGCAAGGAAATCTTACGTTCTCATAAATGTTCTCACTCTGTCACCAAAGACAAGTGTCTTTGTGTGCTTCACCTAGCAAAGTGTTGGGAAAGATAATGACGTCTGCAAAAAGTCAGGACTTTCTATGATTGTTACACCAATCTACCAAGAGGTAGGGGGCATTTCAGGAACAGAAAGTGTGGAGAATTAATATTAAATTGAGCACTTAGAGACTCACAATTGTAGCAACACAAATCCACAGTGTTGACCAAATACATATATAGAAACAATGGAATGTCTTATTTACATAAACCTCATCTGGATGTTGCTTCTGTAATACAAATTTATTTCATTTTTTTTTTCTCCAAAATAAAACCCTGCAGTAGGGTCAACTGTTGTGATATCTCATTGTTTCCCACTAAAAGCACTTGGTTGCACAAGACATCGTATTTACCGAGCCAGCACTGGCACTGGACACACACGCACATGCACACATCAGATCCCATTAGATCACACCACGCAGAAGTCCAGGCTTCTTCCATCTGCTCCGGCTGAGCACAGCATTCCACTTGTTGGCCCGCGAACACGAAGCGCCCCTCTATAAGGAGCCGTAATATGGGCCGATGGGTGTCACAGCAGGGCACTCCGCTCATGACGAAGCCAAAGTGCTACGGCAGATGAGTTTGCGTCCCTCTGAAGACTGAGTTAGGCAGTGAAACTAGCCGCCTGCTTGTGCGTGAGCAGCAAGGTGTAGCAACTGTACATGCATATGCGTTGCTGTGGATGTTGGGAGGGTGGACATGTCCCATTACCTAATAAGAATGAGCACAAAAAGAGAAAGTTTTTCAGATTGCTGTTGTAATGTCATGGCGACGGCAAGAATCCAGAGACCATATACAGATGGGCATGGAGATGGGAAAGGAATGTAAGGTAAGACTTGTTTTGGTAGTTGCTAAGAAGCAACCAAAGAAAAAGCAATCATGAAAACATGTTAGCTTAGGCAAACCTCACAGGCCCTGCTGTACTGCACTATAAAATAGCAGCTTTAGATGCTCTGAATCAATACAATCTGCCAGCTTTTGCTCTTTCTTCGTCCCCAAGGGCCGCACATTATGAAAAACATTACATAAAAGGCAAATATTACAGCTGGGATGCAGTCAGTCACCAAACAGGAGCGTGTGTAAGCACACACACACACACACACACACAAATGCACAGATCCAAGCACACCAAGTAGCAATCTTAAATTGCTCATTCATTGCCTGGCAAACACACTGTGTTCATCTTTGCACAGAGAGTTATAAACACACAAAAAACTCATTGAATTAACGGTTCTCTATGGTTGTATTGTGGCAGTTTCTTATCCCTCACACAATCAATATTAATCAGAGATGTGAATTATCCCTGCAATTCTAAGCAATTAATTAGTTTTCTCTCCACCCCCCCCCCACATCCTCCTGCAACCCAAGCCTATCTATTCCCAAGGAGGCCCATCCTTTCACTTTTCTTGCCAAAAGGCTTAAGGCTTGTAGAGAGCAAGTGTATAGGGCCGGTGTTTTTGTTTCCTGTTGATTTTCCTTTAGCCTTAGCCTCGCCCAAGCCCAGTTACACTTATAGAGCGCCCCAAAACAAAATGGCACTAACTGCAAATATTGACACAGTCACCTGGGGGCCGTTCCAAATGAATGCCGCCCCAGTGACAGGGGCATCTGCGACTCCAAGTGGAGCATGGCAGAGCATACAAAGTAGGATGACACGATATATAACGCTTAGGAGGACGAAAGTAGATACTTGCCCTTTGAACATCTTTCACTTCTTACTTCTCCAGATTTTTTTTTCTCTATTAGGCAACTTCCGCATGCTGGTATATTCATCTCTTTTAGCCTAAAAAAAGTCCTCACATTTTATGATCCTGTATTTCTTTTTCTTGGCCCTCTTGCCCTTGCTAAGTGGCTGCCTTGGCCGTTGATCGAGTTTCTAGATATGGCAAAGAAAAGTCATAAGCCTTGTTTTGGGTGCATGTTATTGGAACAAGCTCAACAGACCACTCTGACAATAGAAGATAGCCTTCCATAACCTAGAATAATACATCAACCAAGGCCTTATACGTGTAGTGTACTCCTAAGTAATCATATCTGGTCACTGACAACTTTAAAACAATCAAAAAAGGCCAAGATTGGATAACAGAAGTCACTAGGATGATATCTTAGGAAAACAGTAGAATGGCTTGATGGCTATGGAACAGAAGGAAGCAAGATAGGAGGAGGAGTAGAGAGCAGGAAGCTTGTTAGGTAAAGGCCAAGGAAGAGGAGAAGTGTGTGTCAGAGGAACAATGGCCCAGCCAGGGCGCAGTGATCCAGGCAAGACCAAGCTGTTGCCTGGCCCCCGCTTCATATACACTGTTTAAACAGCATGCATGTGTGCACACATACACACACACAAACACACATGGGCCACTAGCAGTTTGGATACTATACTGTACATTTTCCCTGTGTGTGTGTGTGTGTGTGTGTGTGTGTGTGTGTGTCCTTGCACATTTGCCCATTAGAGAAATAGAGATGTGTAATAAAGAGACATAGGTGAAGGAGAGATGTGTGTACAGTATGTGTGTGTCTGTGTGTTAAAGAGAGAAAGATTTAGCATTGTCGGCGTTAGTGCATGACGTGTGGGCTGATATTGATGATGTTATTAGTATTACATTTACAGGTCTTATAAAACTACCACTGAACTGGCTGGTTTTCATACATCTTCAGCTGATATGTGTCACACTGTCATTTGCGTTGCATTTCCAGCAGCGGCTCAGATGATCACTCACTGACAGCGCAGTCATTACGTGCACTCGGATTTCTCTGACCCATTTAACCTTCCTGCTGTGCTTCGGTCAAATTTGACCAATGTAATAACTTAAATCTGTAAAAAATGTGTTTTTTCTCTCATTTCATTGCAATGGGATTTCCCTTAGACTTTATATTTAGGGATTTAAAAAGATTTGATATTATGTTTATACAAAAATTTCAAGGGAGGAGTTTTCACAACCAGTTACAGCCACACATCAAAACAGTCAGATATCCCAGTTCTCCCCAACAATTCTAACCCTTTACACCGGCATACACAAAAACATTGCATCCAACCTCAACATGACACCTTTCTACACTGATCGGCGCTTGTATTGAAACAACACTGCGTCTCTATCTTGCCATTCTCCTGCGGTAGTATCATCACATTAAGCGAGCAGATGACTGTAGCTTTGAATAAGGCACTTGATCTGATGGGGACATTTTGGCCTAGAATAACAAGGAGCTCCTTGTAAAGAGGATCTTGCTGTAAGGAGCTAGAGAGATCTCTGGAGATGTCGACCGACACTGGCCTCTGCCAGATTGGCGAGGACCACAAAATCCCAGTGCCGAGGGATTTGATTTTGGAATAACTCCAGCTGGAAACAAAAGAAAAGCCAAACAAAAAGAGCCGGCATCACAGGCCACAAAGGCAGCCAGTGTGTCCTTATGCGAGCTACATACTATTACAAACTGCTAATCACGTTCATGAAGTCTCACATACACACACACACACACACACACACACACA
>NC_045746.1:9132163-9142267 GCF_008692095.1 Etheostoma spectabile
CACACACACACACACACACACACACACACACACTTGTAGCTATACAGGCTGTTCTCATGAACCATTGGTACATATAGCTATGAAATGTAAAGCACTGTAATTCACATGTATTACACATATTTATTGCTGTATATATCACATTGGCTGCTCATGTATAAGAGCACTTTGTGACATAAAGCACAGGGATTTCAAGCAGGGGAGCAGAGTTCATGTGCCAGGGAAAACGTAAGATTTTCACCCAGGAAACGTGTCGCTACCCGATGTGAGTCGAGTGCAAATGTGAGTTGTGCATGCGTCACTTTGCGACAATAACAGATTTCACGCAGAACTGTTTTGCTGCTAGCCCCAGAGAATCCGGACATACATTACATCACAGACAGTAATTTATTACTGGCATCACATTTTCATGGCCTGATGTCAGTTCTAGATTAGAGGCTGAAGAACCCTGCAAGAACCTGCTAACAGGAGATTTCTGCATTGTCAATACAGTAAAAATGGACCTACATAACAAAGTTAGTTCACTGCTGGCTACAAGTTAGCAATCAAACACAACAAAAGCTGTCACATGACGGCGTTTGGAGCTAACATTAGCAATCAAAGTCATAGATAACTAAAATGTTTCAGATCCGGATATCTTGCTGTAAAATAATTCCATCTGAGCATAAACTCACATCTGCACTGGATTCAGATCGGGTAGTGACAGGGAGTGCTACGTAAGGGGACCAGTGTTTCCATCCAAACCAGTCTTTTTCTAATCTTACCATGTGGTTTCGGTGCCTAAACTTTACTGTTGTCGTCGCATGACGGTCACCTTTTGTCGGCTAAACTTAACTGTAACTGCCTCTGAAACAACAGACCAGCGGTCGTAATTCCGTAGGATATCACATGAATTGTTGTGCATATGTTTTTGTGCTACATCATACGTACCGGTTAATTAGAATGTGTATGCAAACTGCCTATTCAACACTCTAAGGATGTTTGACTTCCACTGTAATCATTCATAAATTCTGGACAGCATTTATACAAAACAAATGCTCATATGTTCTTTCTTTATCAACAAAATCGCATTGGTCAACTGTAATCAGAAACAAAACATGCACATTAGATATACAAGCAAAGACTATTCCCGATTGTATAAGTTACATTACTTTGATATTCAAAATTTAGCATTTACTCGACTAGTCACTTCATTTTTTAAATTACAGAAAAACATTTTCTAACTCAACTCCTATTGCAATCTAGCCAAATAGTTTTGGTTTAATTTGACCAGGTTACTAGTAACCCGTCTGTGAGACTCTGCTGCCATGACATGCCAAGTTAACCGAATATTTGTTGTGGTGCTCAAACTATTAAAAAAATTAAACCGCAAACGATTTATTTTTGAAAGGTAGTCGGCAGTACTGAGGATAACCGACAGAACATGCTGTCAACAGTAACCCATGTGTTGTTTCTGTGCGATCAATTTCTTTTTAATGCAATTTTTGCCATGATAGCTGTGCAGGGTGCTGGATCTGGGGCTGCTCTGGGTGTCCCCCTGGCATTCAAGCCGGTGGACAACAATCCCATAGGCCAGTATTTGGCTTAGACCGATCACCCTCATATTTTACCTCACCCAACTACTTGACTATATAAAGTATATGTTATTGGTTTTGATCTTGGTGTCTGCCAATGCCAAGCTCCCTCCACTCCAGTCAGCCTCACTAAGAGAGTCATTTAGTTTGATCAGTTGCCCATTCTTGCAGATGGATTCTGGTTTTGCGTTGACTTGGGTGACCATTTTCTGCTGTGAGACATTACAAATGTAATGTGTTCTCAGCATCGGGGTCCAGTTAAGCCCCACAAACAAAACTCTACAAATCTGGTCAAAATAAAACCAAAACTATCTAGCTAGATAACACTATCGGCTAATGAGAATTCTTTTCTGATTTTAAACTGGGTGAAATGGGTTGAGTGCACTTTTCATGCTTCTAAATTAAACCGGGAAGTAGCAATCAGAGCAGGTGCAATGGTTTAGAACCCGTACTCTTGGAACATAAAGGTTACAACGATGTTTTAAGCACCACGGAGGTTAACGCAGGTACGATTTCCATGGGTAATTATTGGGTGGAGAGTTGTGGCACACACTGCAAATTAGCCAAAATGAGTCTAAATTAGATGTTTTTCTCGTTTTAAGGAAAAAAATCCTCAGAACTTCATCTGAAACCATGAAGAAATAATAAATAAATTCAAACCAGTGCTGCATTGGGAACCAATGTTCTCTGAGCTCATTAGTCACTGCTTCACATGTTCTCAGAATAAACATAATACAGATCCTTTAAGTGGATCCTAATAATACGCCGACGTTTTGGTTCCAAATGATAATATATTAGACACTTTGCCACGTCTTTCCTGAACCGATGCCTGAACCACCCTTTGTCCTCTACACAGCAGGGTTAAAAATGAGCCTTCTCTCACATCCAACACATCAGCCATGGGTTGCTCATCTCTGCTAAAAGGGGACATGGCCCTGCCGGCTCCATTAGTTCCGACAGCATCCCGGAGAAATAAAACAAACAAGGTTATTCACTGTGTTTAAAAAAAGAAGAGGCAATGTTATGGTTATTTGCTGCTCACATTCAGGGTGGAGGCAGGGATACACAAAGAGCTCTCCAAAGGAAAAGGCAGTACAATATGCCTTTAACATACTGTGTAGTTATGATTGTGTTACAAAAAAAACGTATACTTCCTTTATAACATGAGTACACAGGCTAAATCTGACATTTTAATCCAAATGGTGCCAAGAACCAAAGAGACAGGCACTGCTCATGAATCAGTGTCCCTGTTAAATGGCCTACACCAGTCCAGCCACGGGCTGCTGTAGCAGAGTCCGGCTGACTTAGTGGTGGAATAAGTAGAATATTGTAGGAACTTGCTCAACATGCCACATATGGCTACTTGGGGAATAACATAATTGAGGTCGCTGCTGCCATGTGTGTTAAAATCCTATTATAAAAGGGGCTTGATTGTAGTTTGTTTTGGAGGTGCGTGCGGAGAGAGCGCATACACACTGCATGCTCAACAGATGGGTAGACACGAGAGGGAGAGAGAGAGAGAGGATGCTGGAGGCTCCTTTGCACTCTCCTTGTTGCGTCCCGGGTGCTATTCCTGTTCAGCGTCACAGGAGCCACCTGCTCGCTACCGGGGGGGGGCAAGGCCAACGTCTGAGGAACCGTTTTCTCAGACTCGATGAAAAAACAAACAAAAAAAAAAACACATACTATTCATTTTCATGGTTACAAGAAGCGGCACTGCGGCAGACGCACGCCACAGTCTGAGGCGACCACCAATAAATCGGACCTCAGTGCGTGATCAGGTAGCTTTCAAAGGGCTTTCTGTTGCGTGATGAGATGCCAGTACGGATGTAAGTCAAGCAGCTCCCCCCCACCCCCCCTTTTTCAATCCCCAGTGCACGCTCACTGGCATCTTTGGTACATCCTGGCTCTTTAGCATTCAGCGGGAGAAGGCACCCACTCACCCAGGAGCACAGGCGGGAAGAAGCATCGGCATCAGCCCTCTATCCTAACGCTCCACGCGAATCAGGCCGCCGAGGAGACATCCTCCTGCCAAGAATCGTGTCCACTCATCAGGGACACAGCTAAAGAAAGCTTCGCTGCGGGTGTTGGAGCTCGGATACAGAAATGTTTTTATAGAGTCAAAATGGCATCATGGAAAACCCCCAAAAAGAGCGAACACCATCGTTGTGCGTGCTTGTGTGTGCGTGCTTGTGTGTGCGTGTGTTTCTTTTGGCCACTGCGCAAAGTTACAGGTCTGCCAGTGGCTTTAGAGGCTATCATACAGCTCGCTGCGTCTCCCACGGACGGATTCAGCATTCCGGATGCTACTGCCGTCCACCTGTCCTCCACTCATGGGCTTTAATTCAACTGCTGAGACGTATTTGGGGATTTCTCTGTCACCGGTACTTCTGTTCAGGTTCACAGATCACACATCCCCGCGGGTAACAGCCGACATAGCCTCACTACAGTGTAAAACAGCGCGGACTGGCGAAAGTGAGGGTCCAGTTCATCTTTCAGTCTGATTCTATGTATCATTAAAACCGGACTACTCACTTATCTATAGACGAGGATGTCAATCATCAAGCGAATGAATGAACCGTCAGACTGGAAAGCAATCTGGTGTCCATGGCGCAAGAAACAGTAGCCCAAAGGGATGAGTTTAATAGATAAGAGACCTCACCTGATCGCTGTCAGCAGTAGTTATTCGATGCGACGGCTATTCCCCGATCGGTTCCGTGGATCCAAATTAAGTTTCCCATCCATGGCACGTCTCAGATGGAGAGGGAGACTAGCATTCATTCACACTCGCTGCTGCGCGGATTCTTCTCCCCACGAATGTTCTCTGCCAGGCATGCCACTTCTGCGCCTCCGAAACGGACCCCCCCCACCCCCACCAAAAAAAAGTGTAAAAAATAAACAAATAAATAAAAGGAAATTAAGAAAGGATCGCTAAGGACCAAATCATAAAGTAGCCATGTGGATCAAACGAACGAACCAAACCGAAGAACGCAACAACAATAAAAAAAAGGCCAATGGCAAAAAAAAAACAATGAAAAGAAGGATCGTCGCTTTTGTAGATGTCCAATTTTGTTCAAAAAATAAATCCACGTCATATATTCTCCATGTTTTTTTGCGCATATAGGCAAGCTGGTATATTCCAATGCAATGAGAGGCAGCCGCAGGAGCTGAGTTGATTAACGGGTTTTTTTCCTACTGATGCCCGGTACTCCAAGTCCAATGAAGCTCTTCATTTGAAGCAGAGGTTGAAAGAGAGGGAGGGGGGGAAAAAAAGGATATATATATGTTAAGTCTTACTCCGTTAACCGCCCTTATTTCCTCCTCTTCCCTGTCAGAGGGTGAAACGTGTCTGTGGCTCGCGCCTGCTCTGGCATCTGGGATAGGTATCCACAGGCAGCGGCTCGCAGTCGGGAATCTGGCTCCCCTGCAGTCGGTTCACAAACGGTCGATGGGGATGCGCGCCCTCGCTGCCCTCCACCGGGGATCCGTCAGGCGCGTTCACAGCGAAACCCTTCCTCCCTCCCGCTCCTCTTACCCCCACTCACTACCATGGCCCGTGGTGACGTCAGCACGCGCCGTTTTCCCAAATCCAGCAAGTGCACACGCAGAGACTTATTCAAAATCCACTTCTTCCGCTTATTTGGAACGTGATTCCAAGTTTCCAAGTGTGTTTGGCCATCAGTCCACAACCAGGCTACTTCTCCAGCTTGATCACTTGAACTCTACTATTTGCATCTTTGGACTTTTCCTCAAAACAGTTAAATCCAAAGCTATTCTAATACATTCTCACCCCATTTATACTTATTTAATAGGTCACACCCCCACAACACAGTGCTTATACTAGTTAATTTAAAATACAAGTTTTCCCATCCTTGTCAGCTCTTCCCGCCCCTCTGCCAGAAATAGTCTAAAATGTAGACGGGATTTGGCACTCCTTATGCTTTCAGTATCAACCCTGCAAGTCTGGATGAAGCTAACAAGCTAAAATGCCAATTCCAACAAACCTGCAATTATCCACCGTTAATGTTTGAATGGTTTCAGATTTGATATTTGTATCACAGGCACAAAGATGTGGTTAGATCTCGAGACACCGCGCAGCATGCGTTTGTATGTGGAGGAGTGGAAGCGGTGGGCCATTAGTCAGCTCAAGTGCTTCTTTTGAAGGCTTGGCGGTGGAGGATGAGCTTTAGTGGTACAGCTCTCCTAGTGAAGACAGATAGCCACCGTCCTTATAGTCAGCCATCATGTGTTCTTGCAGTTCTATAACTAATTATCCATTTTAGGGCCCGATCAAATTACTCTACAATGAAGTTGATTTCTTTTAATGAACAGTCAACAAGAAGCCGCTTCGTTGGCAGTCAAATGCAGAGAAAGACACAGGAACACTGTGTGAAAATGAAGTCTGTATCTCTGAAGACAAAAGTGGACAGTATTACTTTCACACACCAGATTTGAAAATTGCTCAGCAATGGGCTCAGTGAACACAGCGGCAGATAATACAGAGAAAATAGGAGCTATCAAGGGACTGTCTGTCAGATTACAGAGTGTCAGAGCATGTGTGTTAACTACGTCTGAAACCTGTAGGTAGTGAAGGCCCATGAATTGACCTGAAAATGTGCCTTATTAGATTGTTAGATTTCCATTGTCTCTACACATTTATCTATATGCAAATAGGCTCAAGTTTGACTTTCTGGATTGTTTTAGTAACTATTTATGCTGAAATATGCTGCTTACTTGCTTCATGGTTTGGAGAGTTGCATCAGTTCATTGAATAGATGCATTGCATTCCAGACATCCATTTTTAATTGTAGAATGACAAATCATGTGTGTCTGATTAATAGTGAAACTAATAGTGCAGTACGAAAACTAAATGGCCCAGTACTATTTGAAATGTCTGGACAGAATGCATGCGTTTTGGTGCCTTTACTCTGCTTAAGATTAATAAGAGAAACTAGGCTTTTTTTCCTAAATGTACCATTGTCAAAAGATCTGCCAATGATCATTTTTCGCCAACTATACAGCTCTTGTAAGCTATTTCCTATGAACAATTTGCAGCCTGAAAGGATCCTGCAGAGAATGTGTGGCTTCCCACATTGGACCAAATGAAAGCACAAAGCAGATCAAAAGGCAGACTGTCTGAGATTGTAATCATGCTCATTTTTTAGCATTAGAATATGCCATCATAACTACTACTGCCGCTATATACTGTATAAAAAAAGTCTCCCCTCGCCACTTTTAATTCACTTACTAACTGCCAGAATTCTCTTTTTAAAATGTATCATTTCCAATGAATAATTGGAAAACGGATTCTTATGAGGTTAACTATTCTAATAGAAGGCACACTACAGATAATGCTTTGTGTCCTCTCAATACAAAATGTCTGGGACGGTTTGCAGACATCACTCAGACATGACACCCTTGCATCTTTATAAATCAACCAGTTGGCGAGACAGCACCTCAGAATAACAGCATCGCTAGAAAGGGAGATTTTTCATCAACTACAACAGCCTATTTTGCAACCCTCCTGGCAGAGACAGAATGAGCACATTGTGAGGACTAGAAATGTGCTGTTACAATGGGGATGGTTGGCAAATGCTTTAAAGACACGTATCTGTAGTGAAGTGAAGTCAACCCACAGCTAAATGCTGGATGTGGTCTAGTAGGCTTAGAGTGCAATGCTACACATGTGTATTAATTTGATACATTCCATTCATAGGGGGATATTAACACTACTTATCTTGGATATATTTTATTGTGACTCAAGTAATTGAACATATTCCTTGGGTGGAATTTTCTAGTTTAGCGTTCGGCCCGTTAGACCTGTATTATTGCATTGTAAATCCATTGTCCTTGTGTTTGAGAACTTGGGCTGTGTTGAGAACCATTGCTGGCATTGGCCTGTAAAACCCACTGAGACATTGGAATAACTCTGATATTGGTTATACTGTGTACCGTGTGTGCCATTGTTACCCAAAATAAAACAGTAAAAAGAGAAGCTAAAACAGTGACATGATGAAAGTTAGATGGAGTTTGTTGCAGTTTCAGCACCATGGAGAGCTCAAAAGCTTAAAACACACAATCACACACACTCGTTCAGCCCCATGAAAAGTTCCATCCGTATCTCAGAGACGTGGAAGGTGATCGGAGCCTATTTACACACATTTCGGCACACACGGATTCAGCCCGTTTGAGGACAGCGCAGAGGCTGAGAGCTTCTTTGCAAAAGACATTTATGTGATTCCATTCCATTAAACCAAAAGGACTTTCTCTGAACATAAATGCCGCACTTTATTTCCGCCTTAAAAGCAAAGTGGAAAAGCAACAAAACTTTTTTTTTTTTTAAATATCAGTTGGACTTTAATATTCTTAACCATGCTTTCCACTGCATGTGAGAAATTAAAGTTCTTTTACACAAACATGGCGGATGCCATTGTTTTCCACGAGCAGAAACTAATTTATGACTCAGAGAACGAGCCAAATCTTGAATATATAAAAATCCATCAGCATTTATGGGAAAACTTTTTCTTAGTTTCATAAATCAAGATTGTAAGCAAACAACCTTATAGTGGAACCAACTGATTAAACTCAATGACTCGACCAAAACGCTGCCACTGTATTTCATCGTACATGTCTTTTCATGCATTCAGGCAAGGCGGTTTTATTCATAAAGCATGCACAGAGGTATGGGTTCAAGTTGCTATACAGAGAAAATAACACAACACAACACAAACCAAAGGCAAAGAAATACAATTTAAACAGGCAACATAAGAGATAAAAAGAGCATAAGGCCTGGGCTGCTGCAGCTATAATAATAATACTAATACCATGATAATAAGCCCTTGGGTATTTAGAAAGATTTAGTTATAAGCACCTAAGAAAAATAAGATTTTCAGACTGGACTTGAATGATGCGATTGTTGTGTATTCCTTAGACCATCAGGCAGTGGGTTCCAGCGCTGTGCGGCGTAATGACTACAGCCCACTTCTCCTCATTTAGACGTCGCCCCGGGCACCGCTAGCCGTCCACTCCCCAGTCATATACTCAGGGCCAACTCCATGTAGATATTTATGAAATGAGTAATAAGACTTATAATGAGGCGTGATGTGGGCTGTCCTTTTGGCTTTGGTCAGAACTCTTATAGCTGCATTTTGAATAAGTAATTTCCATTACCCTTGGCAGCAACAACACGTCCATAGCACTGCGGCTGACCTGCAATTCTGGTGGCCGTGCATGGCTCATGAAGCAGCTAGGTCAAGCTCTGTGTTGTCCATGCCACCACATAACATAAGTATACCATGTAAGCACACATTAGCACAAGTTGACCTGATTAGCAGACATATGCTGTGGCCAGGGGGAGTGCTCCTTTTTTTATTCACTATGAGAAGAACTAGTAGAAGAAATCCTCAAAGCAGAATGACAACATCAGGCATCTTATCGGATAGAGGATAGAAGGAGAGAATCATCCCTTGGGTGTGTGTATGTACTGTTCCTACATGTCAATGGCTGCTGGATATCCATTTGTCCAAATAAACACATTTGTCCTTATTTGTTGCTATATTGTTAACCAAAAAGTGTCCACCTTGTTGGTAAATTGAATGTTAGCATGCCAATAAGCATTTTCCTTAGTACTATTCAAACTTAATGAGATTTTCTGTGTACAACCTTAATATTGACATTAAATGAAAAAGGCAAAAAGGGACGCAGATACCCACGACTCCACTGCCGGGCCCCTTATCAAAACCCTAATTTCCTACTCTTCCTTTCTGTAATTTTAAAACGCCTGCATTGTGGGAAAATTGTGTTGCCTCGTTTGATTAATTTTGCGGAGGCTAAATGGCTCCTAACAATGGCGCGTTTGATTTGCTTCTTATGAATCAGAGCAAGTAAGGACAGGGCCAGAGCTTAGTGGTTGAACTTGCATTGTCACTATTGTTTTTGACTTTCCATTTTTCCACTTAGCTAGTATCAGGGAAAGGCATTTAATTCAATCAAAGCCACTTTGACAACTCGCCAAACACACACAGACAGAAGTATCTTTCAAACCTCTGGCAGATTTCACTTCAGTTGGACAAGTTTTCCCTGCAGGACGTCGGCTACGGTTTAAATGTCCATATTTTTCCCTTGCCTTTAGAAAATCATTCTCTCCTTTTCTGATCCATGTGTGCAGTCATCACTTTGACGTTTGCTAGTTCATCAAATTTGATCAAAAATAGCATACCACACCATAATGATTTCACTATACCACTTTATCAATCCCACTTTTCAGAGATACACTTCAGTAATCCTCTCTTCTGTGTTAATGCATCTTTTATCTGCCTGTATTTTAACTAAAAACAAGCAAGAGTGCTTTGGGGATGTTGAGCTAAATCCAAGCACCCAAACAAACACCTGACTAAAACATCCCAAAAGTGTGACAGAACAGTAACTTCCTCTTTAAACACACTTGAAAATACATGCTTTCTCGCCTAAATGTTTTACCAAAAAAAAAAAAACGTGATACAGTTCCCATATACTTTGGCCCTCTGGGATGTGC
>NC_045746.1:9142277-9155706 GCF_008692095.1 Etheostoma spectabile
TGGGAAGTTAACACTCTCAATGTTTTGTTCCAAGTGTCAGCGTGACTCTAGGGCTCACTGACACTGAGCTACAGAGGGTAGAATGGAGCTTTTCTGTTTCCGTCCAAGTAAATCATCTGTAAAATGATTAAAAAACACTACTGTAAACATATCAGATGGGCTACACACAAAACTAGTACCCAAGCCATATGTCTCAACTTAATACAGAAAAAATCCAGAAGAAAAACACTCAGAAAATGGATATTTTTATGAAGTTATTGCTACAGGTATGTCTGTGCGTTTTTATTTCCTTTTGAAAAGTACAAAGAAAAAAGCTAAAAAAGTGCAAAATACAAATTTTCTCAAATACAAAAACACATCCACATCACTCACACACATACTTGAAATAACTATATACATAAGTTTATAGAAATAAGTAATTATAAATTGATGAAATGATGAAATGCAATAACTCAGACCCTATTTTTGCTTTGACACAGCTGCAGCCATCACAGGGTTAAAATTTTCTGGTCAAGTTTGGCATCAATCGATTCGTCTTCTTATTGGCGAAACAAGCAGGCCGGTTTCATAACATCTAGTTTTAACTGGAAGGAATGGATGTCAATCTTTCCCACGTTGGTCCTCCCTGAACTCTGCGACATGATTGGCTTCTATTAGGGCCAGCTCGGGTTACACTAAACTGATTGGCTGACACGACCTATCAATCAAATCCTTAGACGTCAGAGAATCTGCTGGTGTGCTAGTAACAGTGTAGCAGCCCCAGGGGAGAAAAGAGAAGTGATCAAAACCCACAAATGATAAACTGTTTAGTTTTCTTTCCGGCTCGGCCAGAAACTACAAGATTTTCAGGGGACCAGCTCGTTTTGGATATAATGGCTTGGATGTTCTTATTCCTTGAATTGTTGCCGATGTAGGAAAAAAAGGTTTTGGCGATCTTTTACCCGCTGTGAGTTAAGACACGAGGGAAAAGGTATGGATGCACACTCGACTTTAGACACTAGCGCATAATCTTTCTGTATTTCTTTACTTCATAACAGGATTATAACTTTAACTAAGTCATCTTATGTTGTGGGATTAATCAAATCATGAGACTTCATGCTTTCAAATGGTGTGCTGCATAAGTGTGTTCATGAAGATTTAATGCTTACAATTTATGAAAACGTATGAGTGGAGAAAACATATTTGCTTAAGTGGAGAAAACGGTCCCGTCACCGGGGCGGTGTCTGTATAATACCTGTAGATGTGCATGCTTGTATGAACATAATTAAGTGTGTGTTGCACATGTGTGGGTCCATGTCTGGCCACATACATGAATGACAACATTGAGTTTGTGTGTGTGTGTGTGTGTGCCTGTTTGTGTGTGTCTCATGCTCAGCCTACTGAATCCTCAGTGGGGTGGGAGCGTGTAAAAAAGCAGTGGTCCATGAACCTAACTAGAGTTCCTCCCTGATCAAATGTGACAATTATGATAGTGCTCCTTGGTACAAAACTCCCCTCTGACTCCCCCGTCTATTCCTTCCTCCTTTCTCCTAATGCCACCTCCTCTTCCCATCCTTTAGTTTCCTGCTCTCTTCTCTAACATGCATTTTTCAGTTTATACGTTGTTACCGGTCCACTCAACCGTAATATATCTGCCCCTCTCATCTCCCTGGAACTAATTCAGTCTCAGACTCACTTTTCTTTACCTGCATTAGTCTTCAACTTACAATACTTTATTCATCCCTCAAGGCCAATTTAAGGCAAGCAAGTTTTCAAACCCAAATATTCCAATAACAATTTATTCCCAAAAACTGATATGACAATAGTTGAAATACACAAGGTTAAATGACAGTGGCCAATCTATAGCTGTTCACCTAGTGTAATGGCGTCTTGAATAAAAACACCCCTCCCCCTCTCTATTTTTACATTCATGTGATCTAAAACACATCCCTGATTGTATTAGCTTAAAGGACTCAAACGCAATGTAGGTGGGACAATTAAACAGAAGAGTCGGGGGTTCCTCCCCCAGGACATTTTTAAAAGAGTAGATGTAATTTACTGTACTCTGGTGCCTTTTAACATACGGTTTGATACTTTCATCTGGCTGTACTACTATGAGAAAAATAATGGGAACATTTTGTAATTTCATCTAGAGGAAGTAGTCGGCCCAAGATCACACATTTAAAGATCTAAAAAAGCTCAAAGTACAGAAATTGATTCCATGTCTAATTCAGAGCCTTCGTTAATAATAAGCAATAATTGCTTATTTAAATGTGAGGATCTCTTTATACATGAATGTAATAGTAAATTAATTTCTTTCCTGTAACCAAATCAATGAGTAAAGAGGACAAGTGAAGTCAAAGTGCCCCTCCGCATTCTACAGTAAACCCCATTTATCTTCCAATCAGTTCTACTATGGAGAATCAGCACTTGAGGCCTCTGCCTCAAAGCTAGATTATACTGTTAGACTGTGTGTGTAAAAATGTGCGTGTAACAAAGTCGCCAAGATAACTGGCTAACACTGCTCCTGAGAAGCACTCCAGTAGTGAAGCTTACAAGCACATATCACGGGTTTGGGAAGGCGGTTCAGAAAATGACAATGTGGCATTCCAAGTAAACGTTGTGTGTGATAAAGTATTGGACATAATGGCCCTCATTTATGAAACATGCATATGACCTAAAACAGGCGTAGGACGGGCGTACGCCGCTGCATTTATAAACGTACGACATTCTGATGCTCTGATTGGTGCGATGCAAACGTTTCATGAATCCCACGTGAAGCCCGTCGTAAGAGGATTTCTGCGCTCATATCTATTCTGGTTTCTACGTTAGGTTGATAAAATGATTGCCAATGACATCTCAACCTAATGATGGAATCTTGATTCTTGATCTATGAATCTTGATCTAAGATTCTAATCTTATTCATCTACTCCAATGGAGTTCAGTTTACGCAGGCAGTAAAGATGTTGCTGAGCTTTTTTCACAATGGCATCTGTATTTCCGCTAGATTTGAATCTATCATCAAACGCAACACTAAAGTATTTATAGATGTGGATGATTTCTACACATGAATGACTGCACTGCAAAGCTAACAACAACTGACGGACTTTTGAATATATGATAAATGACATAAATGAGAAAGGACACAACTGTGCAGTGAGCCATTAGAAAAACAAAGGGATTTAGCTGCTTAAATAGTAAAATGTAATCGATTTTATTTGTATAGCCCAATCTGTGACATTTTCTCCTTACTATGCCTATAAATCTCTGTCTCTTCTCTTTTTTCTCACCCGTCTGAGGCCATGCAGGGTTGGCTGCAGTCATAATGGTGAGCAAACAAAATCAGGCTCATCAGGAAACATTCAGGTTCCATTCCCCTCCATGCTATAAATCACAATCATACGGGGGTAACAGATAGTGAGTTGTGCATTTCCACATACCCACACACAACCACCCTTACCTTCAGCTCTGGTGTTACATTTCATGTTATCTGAGGGTGAAAGCCCTTTCCTTTGTCCGACAGAGACAGATCACAGGCTGGCCATGCCCCCCCCCCCCGCCCCTACACCTACAGTATAACGTCTCAATGGTCATCTCAGGCCTTCAATCCCTTTCCTCTCGCGTGTCTTCCTAGACATCTATCACGTCTCTCTGGCCTTCCTCTCATATATATCCTCTGGTCCCTCCATCTCATCTCTCGGTCTGCTCAATTCATCCAATTCTCTCCAGCCCCCTGCCCATACATTTAAGAGCAGCTGAAGCCCACAGCGGGCCACACTGTGTTGCCCCATCCATCAGGACTGACTTTAGGCCAAACATGGCCTGCTAAAAAAAAAAAAAAAAAAAAATCTATGATTTAAGTCTACCTTGCTCTCGGCTGGGCGGGCTGCCCTGTGGTGCCCTAGCTAGATCTTAGATCTAATAACCCGTGACAGAAGTAATTTTGGTAAGTCTGGAGTTTTCTTTGGCCTTGCTTATAACTGCTTGCATAATTTTGATTTTCTCCATTGATTGAAAAGATCAATCAATCAAGACAAATACATTCATGGCCTTTTCTGAAAATGTTAATTAGAAACATAAACTGACAGTATGGCTGTTTATTCAATGTCACCTCTAACAAACAACAGACTGCATGTTTTGCATTAGCCTATATGTAGAGTAGAGACAGCACTGACTACTGTGTTGGATATCTTCTGTGCATGACTTATTGTAAGTAGAGGATAAATAAATTGACTTCCAAAAACTAAAATGACATAAAATGATAATCAATTTTCTGTTGCACGGTGGCAGTTTAGTCATGTGACTGTAGTCATGTGACCGTTCTAGTTAACTTAACAGGTGCAGTTTATACGGGTAAAAACCATTGGGAAACAAACAACTTACTTAGGGTTAGGAAAACATGGGATAATGGCCTAAAATGAGGCATGTAAACTACTAAAATGAGGAGGTAATATGTCGGCACAGACGTCCTTGCATCCTAGGTCTGTAAAACTCTTAATTTCAACATGATAGTTAGTAATGATAGCATATAGATAGATAGACTTTTAGTTCCACACAGGAAACAAACCCCGGTCTTCTGAGCAAAAGTCCTGTGTTTGTTCGCCCCATCCACCACGCCAACATCCCTCCTTACGTGGAATTTGTTGATCCTATACTTTGTCAACCCACTTTCATGTTTGCTTTTGCGATAAGTACCATAGCCACGAGATATCGACACCTAAAAAGAAACGTAACTGTGGGTCGTTTTGAGCAGCTTGTATAAATCCAAACTTTCTGGATGAGAACGGACTGATTATGTCTCGTCAGGTAGCTCTCAACGTGGCCTGGCCTCATTTGGAGCATAATAAAGTACTTCCAGGATGTTGCGATGTCGCCAATTCATGTAAATTCAACCAATCACCGTGACTCTGGTGTGACTCGCAATTTTGACCAATCACCGCAACTTTTACAAAAATTTGACCAATAACCGGAGTTTTCTGTGACTTCAACCAATTCCAGCAGTCCCACGTAGCAGACTCTGTATGAGTGTGTGACTCCAATGACCAAGAGGGAGTGAGAACGGGTTGACGTCACACACACGCGGTCATATTCCTTTCCTTGTTTCTGATATGAAGACGAGACGTGTGTGACTCGAACATCTCACATTTACCAACCAAACGTTCAGCGAGAGACCGCGCAAGACATTTCAGACCGTCCTGCCAGCCTGTTTACATTTTAACATCAATGTACGCTGTGACGTTTTTACACTCTGAAGCGGCTGCTGTTTCAATCCTGTCGGCTCTCTGCAGCGGGCGGGGGCTGCTCAGTTCCCCCTGCAACTGACTGACACACACACACGAAAAACCGGAGATGAGACGTACAGGATGACCTAAATTGAAGACAGCTATGCTCGTTATTGTAAATGCAATGATAAGTTAAAGTCAAATAAGTACATTATCAAACTGTATGTAAACTGTGTGTCCCAGCCCAGGTTAGGAAATTAACAATGTAAGGATCAGCAAGCCACTGACACACATGTTCAAATTTGATTAATTCAATAAGTTATTATTTTTTGTCTTAGATCTACATTTTCATGTTATACCAACATTTTCAGCATCCTGAGGCTTTTTGGAAAGGTAACTATTTTTGCAACCTTCTGTCCTCCGCAACTTCATTGCAACAAAAATACAGAAAGACATCGCTACTTTTATTTTTTTTTGCAAAAGTTCCCGCAATATCAGGCATTTTGGGCTGCAACAATCTCAAAAAAAAGCTGCAAAATCCTGGAGGGACTGATTAAGCACTTCACTTCCTTGAAAAATTGCTTCTGAGTAACCCTTGACACACTTTCAATGGAATGTGAGTAAATCCATTCACAAGTCATTGCAGGATTTGAGGTAACTGGTAATTGGCCAGTGACACCAAAACCTGCATTAAGTAAAGTTGAAATTGCTAACTTTATGCAAATAAATTAAAAAAAAAGACAGTCACCTGTGCTTTAGTGGCAGTGTCCCCAGCGCATATTCAATTTGTCACAGATTTTAAAGGGATCATGAATACTGACTTTTCTCAAAACCAACCTACAGGCTGGGGCCCAGTATCTATTGATAGCGTAATTTAAAATTTAATTTTTGCCCATGTAATTTACCTTTTAAACATGAATGATCCCTCATAGAAGAGAAAATCTAAGGAAAGGATGTACAACTCACAAAAGCTCTCTAAACTATTTGTGCATCCTGATAGGGGCTTATACCTATGGCCGCTCTCCTTGACAGACGTGGCCTTAATTGATTGTTTACAGCACATGAGATACGAGGCTTTGTTGTGCTCCATCACGTTAGGTGGGCAGAGCAGGGCGATGAATAAACCCTGCTGTGACAGTAGTGATGACGGTTGATCTTGCCCTCCAGGAGATGAGTTAGCAATTTCATGCCAGCAGAAAACACCCATCACCATTAGAGAGCTACACTCACTGAAGAATTGCAGCTATTTCCATCATTTTGACAATACCAAAAGGGAATCAAGATGGGAGGGAGATTGCTTGCTCTACTGGGATGGAGAGAGTTGGACTTTCAAGTGGATTTAATGACAAATGCTGAATTCATGAGCGGTAGTGTTAAGCGACTAATACAGGTGTTGAATGAGGATGTTTCCCTTTAGTTCAACCTTCGACTTCTTCTCAAGGAGATATGACTGGACAACAAAGAGCGGTTTAGGTTTCACCAACCACTTACCCAAAAAGCATTGCCCACATATTTCCAGTTACTCATGTCTGTCTTCTGCCAGCTCTTTTGCTCTCTCTCTGTTTTTCTCTCCCAAGCCTCTTTGCTCCACTGTTTTTAGCCTTGAGACAGGTCTTCTATGGGCTCTTAACTAAATGGGATCTTTGCTGAGGCCATTGTTGAGAGCTGGGCCATGGCATTGACAGCACGCTCCAATAAGCACTGAAAACACTAAAAAAGGTAAAAGGCCATGGCCCTTGGTCCCACGTCTGGCTGGGATTGTTTGAGTGAGAGGGACATAAGTAAGAGAGAAGAGATAGGAAAAAAAGAAGCCATTATCAATGATGTTACACATGTAGATCTTAGTTGTTTTAGTTATGCATTCTGCTGCACAAGCATGACTCTTTTAAATAGGGTAAGATAATGAGTACATACTGTACCAATAGTGCATGTGTTCTGCATAAAGACCACAACTTAAACTCTCCAGCTGCATGCACTGCTCTTGAAAGTAACTTCCATTTTGCCTGAATTTTAGCCTGTAACAATCCATTCATAATTCATACATGTGGTATCTTTTAATAGGTAGGCTCAAAGAGTCACAGCATGTGCTCAGTGACACAGAAAAAAAAAGTATACTGCTCGCTGAATGCAATTCATACTCTGTGTTCAGTGAGTCATGAAATATAAATTTAAAAAAAATCATACATAGATGTTTTCTGTTGGACAGAATTTGAGGACAGCGTTCCGTCGCAACAAAGCGTACGACTTTGATGAACTCACGTGCACAAGGAAAAAAAGAAACTGTCCAAACAGCACTCTCACATGGTGGTTGACTGTAGTTGAAATTAAATATTTACAATATTACTTTTATTTCCCCTGGAAAGCAGTTTTTAGACTGAAGAGGTTTTAAAGCCACTTACTCCCCGTTTGTCCTTTGGCTATTTCTCTTGCTATAACATACTGATTGTAGACACTGCAGTGACAATTTCTGTTGGCCAAGACCCTGCTAGAATGTGACATATGTTGTAGTCAGAAAAATCCATTGACAGTAAATGTGTCTAACTGATCATCACGTCAGGTCCATCCAAATGTAGCGCACATTTGGACCGCATTTTACCCCCCATACTCCGCTGTGAAACTTAAGCTATCTCATGCCCCTGGTACACCATCATCACTCAAGGTGTTCGACCGGAGAAGGGGCCCCATATGCAGGTAGAGGTCTACGGCTTCTCCCTCCACCGCTCAAAAAAAAAATCTCAATAAAAAAACTTTTCAATTTACACCGGAGAAAAGAAAACGTGAAATAATGCCTGTTTCCATCCACTACAGTTATGCAAATATAAAGGGTTCAGCCCATTGAGAGCCAAAGCTAGTGGTGCCAGTGGCCTGCCTTTTAAAACTTGAACAATTCAATTGTATTTATAGTATCAATTCATAACAAGAGTTATCTCCAGACACTTTACAGATAGAATAGGTCTAGACCACACTCCAGACTGACTGAACAGTGCACGACGAGATGATGTCATTTAAATACTGCCAGAAATCAGTAAAGGTACTTTTATTGTCACATAATGTACACGTAAATGTAACAAAACTCATACTCTGCATTTAACCCATCGCTCAAGGGAGCAGCCATTTACAGCGCCCGGGGACACACTCCAGATCTGAGCCAGAGCCTTGGTCAACGGTACTGACTGGAGAACCTAGTGCATGTTTTTTGATGGTGGGGGAAACCGGAGCACCCAGAGGAAACCCACGCAAACATGGGGAGAAGATACAAACTCCACACAAAGGCCAGGAACCACCCGGATTTGAACCCTGTACCTTCTTGGGCCACATCGCCAACCATTGGGCCACCATGCCAGAAAGGAAGCGTTGATTAGGAACAAAAATAAGTTAGCGCCACTGCAGGCATCGTGCGTGAAAAACCCTTGAAGCCTGTGTGTCGTGGTAACAAAAATAATCTGTTGAAGAGTAAATGCTCCCCAGGTGGCATCCTCAGGGAGTGTCCTTCGCAAATTCAATCATGTTTTTGAGCTCAGGGTTAGGAGTTTTCTGACATTTTTATTTTTACCGGGGTGTTAAAATAAACATGAGGAGCACCTTTATTATTTTTTTCAAAAGGCTAAAAGCTTGAAAAGTTTCATTCATGAACATGCTTCACAGTAATTTCCTGCCTTACAGATCAGTGACCCATAACACACTGGCTACCACTTAATCCCAGCCCCCCCGTTCTGCCATTCTGCTGTTGCAATGCATAACCATAAATAATAAATCCCTAAAATGAAAGTCATAGATCCCAACATGACACATACTGTACACTGACACTAAAACGCAAAACATACACCATCATGCATCATTACTTTATTTAAAATATGCAGATGAGATTCTATTATTTCACTGCTTTACACAATCACATTAGATCAGTCGACCTTGCCTTGACTTCCCATCAGACTTGGCTAGTTTGTAACTAAACTTCTGAAGCTGCTGTATCTGAAACTAGAGGAACATGTTCCCATATTTAAATGCTCATATCATTCATTTTTTATGTTCATACCTTTTCCATTAGGAGCAACAAACCCTGTGCTGTTGCTTTTCAATGAGCAGAGCTCCACCTGTTTCCCTCCGTCGCACACATTTTGTGTACTCGTCGATGTGATCAAAACATCCGTTTTTTGACATTAAGTGGAGTTTTATGACTTTTTCGTCATGCATTAGTCTCGTGTGAGGCCGCCGACGCGGCGGTGGCAACGTTTCATAATCACTGAAAATAAAGGGAGATTCATGTATTTTTAATACTTACAAATGTCAGGAAACAGAAAAGCAAACATGAATCCTGATTTCTTTTTTGTGTGTTGCTGTCTGTATTTCTGCTGATGTGTACGCAACAGCAAAATAAAAGAAACAGCTGAGTAATGTATACATAAAATAAAAAAGGAAATGGGAAAGCAGTTCCTTTATCACCACTCAACCGCTTAAAGCTAAACTTGAATGGCAGTGAGTACACATTGTCACTGTGAAGGAAACACAGTACTCTCAGCAGAGCTTCAGCTACCTATAAGTCTGTGCCAGGCCTTAGTGACTGTTGTAGCAGTTTGTGGCTTCCCAATGCTTTAGAGTCTTAATTATGTGATCTTAATGTTTCCTCTAAGTCTTTTTTTACTCACGCTCATTGAAATCATTTTTATTCCAAACACTATAACAATCTTCTCGTGTCTCTAATGGTCTAATCACAATGTCAAAACTAAAATATCTTTCTTCTCACTTTTTGGTTTTCTTCGTATCAGCACACATTTTTACAACACGCTGCAGTGCTGATCAGAAGCTCCTGTGTCCTGTTCCTGGTGCTTTGCTTACTGAATACTCTTTTTGGCTTCAGCGTTTTATTAAATTGATCCAATACACTGTACCTACTCTGTCCACAGTCATGCCTGCAGCAAATACTAGTAACTTTTAATCAACACACTACAGGTGTAAGGCTGTACTTCGGCACAGTGCTGCTTTGAGCTAAATGTGTACATTACAGTGCTATAATGACAAGTCTGGCACGCTGGTGTTCAGCAGGTATTAAACATGTTTACCATGTTCACTCTTTCTGCGGGTGGGCGTGCTGAGCAGCAGTTAGCACTAAGCATGAACTACAGCTGACGCTGATGGGAATGTCTTTAATATTGAACCGCATTGACATTTTGACCTGATGACGGCACTAGATTAAAAAGTCAGAGGATGACCAAGTTATTACAATTCATTGCCCGGCTCCCATGGATATCTGTCCAAAATGTCCTGGCAATAAATTCAATAGTGGCAGAGAGATCTCACAAGAAGCCAAAACGGTCAAGCAGCTGGTCGCACTAGAGGAAAAGACAAGGAAGTAAGCTCCGTCCTCCAGGGCCATGAATGTCTGTATAAAACTCCACGGCAATCCAAATAGTGGTGGGCCGACCAACTGCCGTCTGTGGAGCCGTGTGTAAAAGCCAAGGCAGCGAAAAAAACACCTCAAAACTACTATTTTCTTTCTCGCAGTCAGCACAAAAACACACACTGGATACAGCGATGTTGTTTGATGTGACGCAGGTAGGGAATGTGAAAAATATTATGTAACTGCATAAGGGTGCACTGACCATTCTTAAGAGAAAAAGGATTAATATCTATGAGGAATTTAGGCAGTATGTAACTGTTTTAATGGTAAATTAACATTGTGCATGCACTTTAGACCAGGGGTTCCCAAAACCTTCAGCCCACGACCCCCAAGTAACGGTGCAAGTGACTTGCGACCCCCCCTCTATAAACGCATATAAACATTGCGCGCAACCGCGCACGCACTATAGGCGTATCCAAACACGAGCATATTGACAACACAAAATAACACAACAGACATTATTCTACAATAATTTACTCACTACTTTAATTTGAACTTAACCTCCCCTAATGAGATGTACACTGACCTGCGACAACTAACTCTGTCGCTAATATGTCGTAAATCTGTCGCAATGACCTCAAGGGTCAGAGAGGTCCAAGAAAATCAAAAGAGCTGTTCCCTTTTTATTTATTTGCTTGGTTTTATTTTAAATTAAGCCACTAGTTTTATCTTGTGTTAAAATCATGGCTAACATATGCTATTTCTAAAAAATTTTAAACTTTTATTTTATTTCTGGAAATCAACTTGCGACCCCCCCTCTCTGGCTCGCGACCCCCACTTTGGGAATCACTGCTTTAGACAGATTGTGCAAAGTATCAGTTAATACCTCTTATAATTATCTAACAGAAATGGCTGATGTAGGTTTGAGCATAACTCCCCCACTGACTCAGAAGAGCAATGGATATAAACCTGAATATTGGCAACACACAAGTTAGTACACATAAACATGTTTAAATGGCATTTATGCACACATCAAGTACACATTTTTCTACATGCGTAATGGGAAAAGAGAAAGCATTTAACATAATAGGCTATTTTTCTGTTGTTAGCCAGTTTCACTGTGTTTGCAGTCTAGACCCTCCTCAATAATGTGCCAAACAGCGGCACAATTATGCTGCTTTTGGAGTTATCACTTTCAGATCATTTTATTTCCATTTATTTAATCCCAGGTGGAACATGAATGCTATAACCAAATCAATCAATGTAATGGTTTACAGCTGCATGTGATCAATTAATAACAGTGTGGGAGCTATAAATAGGCACAGTTGCTCTGGTAATGTTGGAGGACTGTGTGGTCCAAAACTCGTGGATCAGAGATATGTATTAATATGAAAAAGAGCTTGTTTAAATCAATATCTGCATACCAATGTGGGTGATTATCAGGTTTGTTCACGGCAGTTGGTGAAATGTTATTTAATCTATTGATTTGTGTACACGGACGTGTTTATCTTGTTTTTTTTCATGGAGGTCAGCACGTTTTTTTTTTGTATTTGTTTTATTTTTGAATGTATTTCAATGGGAAGCATCTTTTGTGAGGCACAAATCCACACAGGGAGGTTGGTTGGGGTGGGGGATGTGTAAAACAACACAGGACTTTCACCCTGGAGACTGGGGATTGTGTCCCTGCTTGTGTTGTTTCCTTTCCCGGGTTGTTCTTTTCCTAAACACAACTGTCCCGTCCCTAAACCCGACCTCCGCATGACATGCTGACCATCACGGAAAAAAGATAAATGCGTCCGTGTACATGAATCAATACATTAACAATAAGGTGGCCATTACATACACATGCCTTTACAACAGTTTATATGCGTCTACACACAGATTTAGAAATATGCCCCTGGTTTCAGGCAGTGATTTCCTCCTCTCCCTCTCCCTGTCCCTGTCTTGTTGGCCGTTTGCTCAGTTGGATATTAATATGTGGCTAATGTATGATTGATTGGTGGAATAAGAGACACTCCACTGCCCCCGACTTTCCTCTCTCTAAACATGGTTAATGGGCCAGCCAGAGGCAGGTGCAGCTGTGCTTCCGCACGTATGTGTGTGTAAGTATGTTTTTCGGCCTGTTGCATGATATTGATGGATATTTAGGCCAGTGGCTCTGCTGAGTTTTGTCGTGTAAACACATGTAAGTGGGGGGCTCCCCTTGTTCGGAATGTGTCAGTGTGTTTCAGTGTGAGTGGGAGTCGCAGAGTCTGGCCTCGGCTGAGCTAAATGAAGCAGAATAAAACACGTGTTTAGCGGGGGAATGCGATTGAATCAAACGGCCCGCTTATCTCATTACCCCACCACACCACAACCGCCCCATATCCGCCAACCCCTTCTCATAACCCCCACCCTCCCCTCACCCACCCTGAACGCACTCCTCATGTGCCTCCTTATACTTCAGCCTGTCCTTGAAGTGCTGGACATCCAGTCCATCAAAAGGACTTTTCCCAATAAGGATGCCGTCACACATTAGGTAAGTATGCGCCTTCTACGCTCCACACCCTCTTTCCCCTCCCATCTGCGTCACTTTTATACATTTTCTATAATCCTCCCTTCCAGCCTTACAAATAAACACTGAGGTCAGTGCAACGCAAAAGTGCTTCCTGGCAATCATCATCAGTTTAGTGGTTGAATGCATGTGTGTGATTTTGCGTGTGTGGACTTGATGGGGAGGGGGACTAGCAGAGTTCTGTTCGAATGGCCTAATCATTTTATCCCCGTTTTACAAAGGCGCATAATAAGAGATTTACAAAGGATTATCTGAGTAATACATACAAAAGTTGATTTCTTTTAGCATAATCTTGGCCCTCTTCTTTCTTTACATGTGTGCCCTGATGTCCCCTCC
>NC_045746.1:9155716-9167643 GCF_008692095.1 Etheostoma spectabile
TTGCTCCTCTTTAGGCACTTATGTAATGCAGTTAACAAAAGCAGGCCGCTTCACCACGGTTCTGGAAAGGGAGGGGCGTTGAGGGGATAGAAGCAACGGAGAAAAGGGAAGAGATGAGCGGAATTTCAACGAGCTGTCCTTGAAGACTGCCCGGAGTAGCGTCATGGTAACGCTGCCGTTCTGTTGCGGGGTAGTCCTGGAATTGGGTGTCTATGACTGGTCGTGCTTGGCGCGTGGGAGGAAGAGCGTGGGAAATGAGAAATGGGTTGATGTGATGAGAAAAGTTTGCATTTCATTCAAGTTTGAATTAGTGAAGGAAGGCTTCCTAAAACATATCCTCAGATAAAAGATTTCCTCCCACCTCCCTCCCTCATTGCTCTCGTTTCATTTTCTGACATTACACATCAAATGCTTCTCCCCTGACATGTGCAAATCGTATGTTTCTACAACATCAGTACTCGGATGTAATTGAAAGCATCAACTCTGCAGATAATTTAACATTACCTTCTTCATTATGGTCCATAATCCCATCACACACGTGAGACCACCTTTCATCTAATTAATAATTTAATTAATTTCATCCAATCAGAAGCTGGCAATGCCATGCATCTCAACTCTATTGACAAACGGAAATATGTTGTCCACGTCAGCACACTTTACCGAACAATAACGCAATGCTTTTTTTTTTATGTCACATTAAGCAGACATAAATCAATGAAGCAGGTCTGATGTTTGACATTGGCGTTGACCATCCTGGTCTTTCATCTCCCAGTGGGTCCACTGGCAACACCCCTCTGGGAGCGAACGGGAGTACCAGCTGGTAGATTTATGAGGCCCCATTACCCTTTTATTACTGTAAGTAACAATGAATAATTGTTTGTAATCAGGACATTGGGTTGGTGAGAACAGTATTAGGTTCACCTCATACATCATTGGACAAATACTAGAGGTGGGGACAGTGAGCAATGAGGACAATATTGGGGAAAGACCTCTCTTCTTTGTAATTGTTTAAAGCCCAGGCGAATATGGGCACGTACAATAGCATGGAGGCACAAAAGTTTGCCACAGAAACATGTGTGCGAGCATGCAGATATACCGGGTACCTCTGCTGCCAACACACACACACACACACACACACACACACACACACACACACACACACACACACACACACACACACACACACACACACACACACACACACGTAAACTCAAATTGCTCTAGCAGACAGTTGGAGGAATTGCTTATTAACAAAGTGCAATTAATCACAGCCTTGCACTAGTCACCTGGGCAACTGAAACCACTGTGTGTTTAGAGCAGTGGGAGAGTGCGCTCCAGCAGTCTAAATCTAAATGACTTTAATATAACATGCTGGGCTCTAAACGCCGCCATTTGGTTGGTGGTCAGAAGAACCTCTGGTGCACGCCGATACCTGATAGAGATGCTGACGGGAGTGTGAGTGCTAATAAATAATCTCACTCTGTTGTTCCCCTTACGTCCATCCACATCGCTTTGCATTTCATCAACCGCAAACGTGCTCTCAGCTAATGTATTTATAACACATACTCTGCCACCGCACTTCTTTCAATTTCCCCTCCTGATACCGATCTTGCCCAAACCATGACATTTCTGAAGAATGAGACTTTTTTTGGTGCACAATGAAAACTGCAAATTCCCATACTAGAGGCTCCCTAAGGGGTGTTAGCAGGTTTGATGATGAAGGCTGGTGAAACTACACTTCCCAGGGGCCAGAGCTTCATTGCCAGTGCTCCCTCTGGAACTAATAAACTCCCATTGATCCAGTGACAGCCCTGATTAAAATCAATTCTGAGTCCATACAGTAGTGTTGCAGACTGCAGGGACTTTCACATGAGGAAAGATGGTGTGTGTGAGAGAGCTGGGGGGGGGCAAATGCAATTGATGCCACAGTACAAAACAATGCCTAAACAATGCATGTCTATGAGCCTTTCTCAATTGTCTGACACCCTTGTGCCTTTTCCCTTTTTATTTTACCTCCATGTCACATTGTGTCAATACAATAGCTGGGTGTCAACAATCCTGGGAGAGTTTCAGTTCATGTCTCATATTTTTTTTCTCGGAGAGGCTGATGTCCTTACTATAGCAACTCTTTCTCTTCAAAGCGGTTTTGATTTGCAGCTATTCTGCGGAATGACACTTTGGGGAAACATTAATCAGCCCGTATCCTGCAACGTATTAGCAAAGTACAATTGGTTGTTTGTTATGAACAAATCAGAGAAATTCAGACATGCTATTTATGTTGTACACATCAGCAAATGCTTGATCATATTTCACGCTCAGCGTGTTGTACTGACAAAAACAAACAGCTTTCGTATTAAAACCACGGGCAGCCTTACATGCAAGTAAGCATCGGACTTCCACTCAACAAGTGGCAAGAAAAAGTACTCTGATAGGATGTTGCTCTGTCTCTGTTGGATTTTAAATTATGAGGGGCCGTATAAGACATTATCTATTCTTGTACTCTCACATACATACATTCTTCTTACACATACATCCATTCTCCTTTTACATACATATATTGGCAACTTCACAACACATAGTATGTTCACTCTCACACCATACATATTTTCACTCTCACATTACATTTTCACTCTCACTACAATATTCACTCTAACATACATCCATCTATTTCACAACATGTATTTTCACTCTCACACACATTTTCCGTTCACATACATATTTTCACTCTCACATACATATTTTACTCTCACATACATATATTTTCACTCTCACTACATATAATCTTCTTTCACATACATATATTTTCACTCACATACTATATTTCTTTTCACATCATACATTTTTACTTTATATTTCATATTTTTAACTCACACACTAAAAAAAATTCCTCTCATATTTCTATATTAACACATATTCATACATTTTTCTCATGCATAGCAGTCAAACTTTAAATATACATGTATAAAGAAGAAAATGTATGCATGTGTGAAGAAAATATATGTATGTGAGAGAAGAATGTGTGTAGTGTGAGAAAGTATAGTGGAAACGGAAGGAGTATGGTGGAAACGGATGGCAGAACATTTATCGCTGCTGTGATTGGCTGTCAACCTCACGCGTGTATTGGCTGAGAAACTCCAGCAGGGTCATCTTCAGGTCGCGATCCCCATGGACGGAGAAGAGACGAATGCTTGCCGCCAGCCATTGGAGTTTAGGACTATTTTAACATCCTCTGATGCTATTTCTGCCATGGAGTGGCAAGGACGTGCTCATCTGCACCGAACGTTGTTCACAGCACGGCAGGAAGTGAAATGAGAAACTTCGACATGCATCACAAGACCCTGCTATAGGAATGCACCTCAAGAACCAAGGCCAAACCGGAGGATCACGGCAGCCTTAAGATTTCAACTCAGCAACACTTTGGAAATTGGGGCTCTTGTCGATGGAAACGGTAAGAATAAATAAGCTCTATTTTGCTGTTGCTGATTTGTTTAACCGATTTAATTGTATATTGGTAAGCGACCGCGCTCCCCACCTGTCTAGATACCTCCCATCTGTAAGTATGTCAATTACGTACTGTAAATATGACGGGACAGAACTACAGCCATTATGCGGACCGTGTCGAAGTTTTATGTTGGATATTCAAACATACAACAGCTAAGCTCCGTGGGACTCCTGCTGCTTCTGCCGGTAAAACCATAGGGTAAAACTATTAACCAGACGTCGATAAAGAATATTTTTTGAATATCAATCTTAACCATCTTCACGCGGTCCACGCAGTGGCTGTTGTTCCTCTCGTTCATGCAAGTAACCGTCCGCATAGATGTGTAGTCAGTACAATAGTAGGAGTCTTTTGTGTTCACACAAAACTTATCTTTGCCTGATTTATGCTGAACTGGTCATATGGAACATGTATTAATCTAAAAATGAAAGGCAAAAACAATATTAAAAAATAATTATGGATTTTTTCCCACTTTACCTCTCCTTAGCACATGGCAATTTAATGTGTTTTTAGAAAACTCTGTCCTGAAGTATATAGAGGCTTTAGGAATTGAATTTCCATGTGCATAAAACAAAACTACAGATCATCTCACTGTTCAGAACAAGTGTTCGTAGCATTCACAATCTAATATTGACGGTGCCAGATTTTAAGTAAAAAGGGATGACATTATTTGTGGGAAAGCCTTTTGTTGTGGTATTGCTGTTTCATTAGCTTAAGTTAAGCAATCAAATGGTTTAATGTAGGCCTAGCCTACACTGTCACCAGTTTAGTCAAATGTTAAAGGCTATAAATCATTAAATGAAAGCAAACTTTAAAGTTGTTGTTGAAATAAAATAGCCTATTATGTGCCATTTGTTTTATAAAATGATAAATGCATATCAAGTATGTCTGCTTTGTTTTGTAGGGCCAAAATTCAACATCACAACAAGGATGTTATCCTTCTTTCGAAGCCATCAAGCAATGTCGTTGTCAAGCAGCACACTAAACAGTTACATGAACACTGACATATATTGAATGGGTTTGAATTCCAGAAGTCTTGGGACCAGAAGACTGTCACTGAACAAATAAGGGAAGCCTTTAGAGAAAAACTGTCGGCTGAAGTGAGGTAAGCACTTTTAGTTTATTGGCTATATCATGTCCAATCATCACTTAAAATGTGTGTTGTAAATTTTGCCATTGATCACAAAAAGAAGTTGCCCCTCCAGCTTTTTTCTTTCTTTTTTAATAAAACCATTTTTACTCTTCTTTTTTTCAGCCTTGAGTTTCTAATGGCATGTCGCAACAGGTTGATTTCCCCCAAACTGCGTGCTGGACAGGAACTGGATGCAAATCTCATCCACAAAGTATATAAATCGAAAGCAATATACCTCAGACCATCAAAGCCAATTTTGGTAATCTGTTCTTCTTAAACTTTAATTTCAGTTTAGTAACTATAAACATGTTGTGCAACTGTACAAAAGATTTTAATGTTTACATTGTTCAATCTAAGACCAGAAATTGACTTAATTTGGCTTCTTCTTTGTTGGAGTAACATAAGCCTCTTTCCGACCAAGTAGTTACAGGAACATAGTATAGGAACATAGAACACAATTATTGGGCCACTTCTAAACAGTTCTACTAACTACTCTCCCCCAAAACCAGTTTTGCCATTTGCACTGGCCAAGTGGCCATAGGAGCTGACATTTTGTTATTACAACACAGCCATCTCATTACCACTATGCAGAAAAGAGAAAGGACCCTGCCCTGAATCACGAGCTGAAGCAGTTACAAGAACTACGTTCAGAGGAACTTAATAGTCCCCAAATTGGTCCTTTCGGGCACGAGAAAAGAAGGGTTCTAGGAACTGCAAAAATCCCTCTGGTCGGAAAGCGGCTTTTGTTTATGATTAGGAGGGGATAATGGTACTCTTTGGGAGATGTAATTTTAAAAGATGGATGGTAGAAGTAACTCTCAGAAATATAAAGACAAATCTTGATGTTTCCAGGTACTGGATGATGATCCTTTTCAAGGACGATAGCAGCAATGATGACAATTTGAGTTCAGCTCGCCAACTGCAGTCCTCATCTCTAACACAAGCTAGACCAGTCCAAAACTGCCTCCCCATCAAACAGTACTTCTGCAGTTCAGTCTTGTCTCATCACTTGGACGTGAAGTCTAATCCAGTCATACTCCAGCCACAGCCTACCACAGCATATCTCACCTAACACCACCATTTCAGCAAGCGGTTTCTTCTAATCATCTGCCAGTATGTCCTTCCACCAGTCAGCCTTTGCCCTACCTTGGAGACAAACTTCAGTTGATCCAACACTGGTCCTGACAACCAACAGTTCAAGCTACGTTAGAGGGTTTTATATGTGCAAAATACACATTGTTTTATTTTCTTTAAAGGAAGGTTCGATTGTCAGAGTTCAATTAAGTTAAAATATTTAGCAGAAATCTATTGTGGAGTAAGCTTAACATTTTGAAGTAGACTTGGTTTTGTGGCCAGATTATCATGCCAGTAATATTGAAACTGCTTGTTTTCAGTGATAATTCATGCATGCATGCAATTGATATTTAAGTTGATAGGTCTGCTAATTATGTGTGCTTGATGCATTACATGTTCCTAGATTTATTTGCATGGACCATTAAAACAAAAATTGTTGCAAGTATTTTTGAGCTTCAAGAGTTAAATCTTACTGTGGGTATAGCTAGATAAGTGTAAAGCATCCTATAGATGACACACTGGCTGACCTGACATATTGCTAATAACATTAAATATTGATATGTGCACTGGGTAAGAATTGTTTACCAAAACTGATCTACACCACTGGCATTACGTTGAAGATTGTAATTAGGCTTATTAGTGACAAAATAATTAGTGATGCCTTATACTTTTTTGACTTGGTAGTCTTGTTCTTTGACTACTAAAATCTGTTCTCTCTTGATTTCCTTTCTGCAAATTCATTATTGGTAGATTTGTTTATCCTGTTCAACAAAGGACATATGTTAAAGTCACATTTTCATTACATTTATTGAGATGTATAGATCCAAAAGCACGAAAAAATTGGCTTTCACAGTGTTTCATGTTTCACCTTTTCAGTAACAAGTTTCTGAACATAAACATGATACAATTATACCATGACCTTAAAACTGACAGTATCTTTAAGTAAAGTGTTCTGTACATAGGCAGTGAAAGGCAGTTTTGCTTTGTATACACAACTATAGTGAGTAATATGTGCTCTTCTATTGATGTAAACAAAATCTTTGTCAAGTATGCAGTGTAGCTTCTGGATGGTTTGGTTTCTTTTAAGACACACTGTTGCTTGCTCTGGAGGGAACTACAAAAACTGTTGGGTCTTGTAAATTATGGATGGGATGTGGATATTATGTAAAGTGTCTTGAGATAACTCTAGTTATGAATTGATACTATAAATAAAATTAAATGAATTACGATCAATTTAGGAATGCCTCCCATGAAAATGCACAAGGTTGCAATTATAATCTATGACATGATTTCTATCATTTCAAATGGCAAAGGTCTGCTGAAGTATTCATTGTGTGTTGCAGATAGTAATATTCATGATGGAACAACAAATTGTAACTGTGAGAGTGGTCTGTCATCAATAGCAAAGTCACTGTCTATGTAAAACACCATTCAAGTATGGTTATGCATTCCAACATATTCACTATGTTTGCAGCTGAAGTGGAGTTTGCCCCCCTTGTTTTGAGGAACCGCTGTTCTGAAATCACGTCACAGCCCTTTAATTGTGGCAAATAAATACAATGAAGACAAAATAAATGGATTTCATTAAGTGAATCAATACATTCGTTCCATAAAGTTGAAAAGATTAACAAAACGAAATGACACTATTGGATTTAGCTTTGCCCATAATCTCTCTTTTCTTTGATAATGGATGATCTGCCAGTGATAACACTGTCGGTTTAACCTTCTCCTGTTAAGCATGAACGGGCAACACCAGTGTTTGCCATTCCATGGTCACATCTCACCCTGGATGGTAATCCAAAATTCTGAACACCAGTAAAGAAAAGTGACAAAACACTAAAAGCCCTGTTGTTGTTGTCTAGACAAGCAAGATAAATGATGGTTCGACTAAAACGATCTACACAGCCGTGGAACACCATCCTCCATCTCACAAGTTTGTGGTTTCCATCAATGGGCCTAAGGAAATTAGGAAAAGGGGGGGAAATATATTGTAAATCATGCATCAACAATTGTTAAAAAATGTTAAAATTCTTTTTTGCTTTGGATACTCAATTTAGCAGTAGTCATTCCACAGAATGTCAAATTCAGATTCTCAAATTCATAGGACCTCCCAATAGTCCTACTCCAAATTCTTAGTTATTTTTCTGAAGTCTAGCCATTGGAGATTTATTTAATCAATTGCTTACTTTTCAGAGGGTAGGGTTGAAATTTGTAATAAACACCCAAGAAATCCCCAGTTTGTTTGCCTAAAACATCATCACTGAGATTTAGACAAAAGACATCACACCACATAGAATTAATAGAATTGTATAAATAGTTTTGGTTCGAGAGTGACTTCCTGTTTAGGGAAAGTAATGGATACCACAAAAGATGAGCGTCAAGAACATACACATGCTAAAGTGACAATATAATTATATGGCTGAGATACTAAGTATATGTATGTGGGAATGAAAATAGGTATATGTAATAAATAGAATGTATGTATGTAAGAGTAAAGAAATATGTGCTGAAGGTGCGAATATTGATGGAGAGTGATATGCATGTATGTTTTTGAAAAGTAAAATGTATAAATGTAGTGAGGAAAATAGTATGTGAAAAGGAGAATGTATGTCTGTGTGAGTGGAGTGAAAATATATGTATGTGAAAGGAGAATTTATGTATGTGAGAGGAGAATGTATGTAGTGAGATGTGTAAGTGAAAATATTATGTTGTGAAAGCAGAATGTATGTATGTGATAGTTAAAATATATGTATATTTAGGAGAATGTATGTATGTGAAAGGAGAATGTATGTATGTGAGAGTACAAGAATGAATAATGTCTTAAACGGCCCCTCATATTAAATGGTCACAATTCACTAAAGGCAGGTAAGAAAAAAAAAGTCATGGTTAAGGACACTGAAGTCTGATTTGATTCAGTGGGTTTAAAACAAGTCCTCCGGACCCTACGACGATATAGGTAATTTATTTTAACCCTCTAATACACCCAACAGTAAAGCTTAGATCGGGCCAAAAAAATGAAGCCCGACCCGAGCACGTTGTGTCCAAGCCCGGCCTGAAACACTAACTGTAATAATGAGCCTGAGCCCGATTTAAATTTGACAATTGTGTAATACGTGGGCCGTTATAACTGCCGTTCTCAACTTCAGTTCCGAGTTGTGTGAACTACAGAAATCTGTTTAGAATTCTCTTATAGAATTATCTTGATGAGTAATGTAACAAGGACAAAGCCTGTAAACTGCATTGATTGTTTATTCTGAATGGATCGATCCAAATGAATAAACAACGTAAAAAAAACGTATTTTAAAAACTTGACGCTAGCTCCCTCAGCCGAATAGTGAGGTAACAGATCAAGGCAGCGACATAATCAAAGCCCTGGAACCGTATAGGAGACTTTCTTGTCTCAATCACCTAATTAGCACTGTCTTTTGCCACCATCTTAATGCCAACAACGTGCCAGATATAGGAGAGACCATATCTGGAGAAGCACAACTTTCTTCCCACCCATTTAGGCTAATAAAGTAATGATTAATAAACCCCACAAACGCTTGATCAAGGGCCCGGGCTAGGGATAGTGGCGGGAAATATCGGCCCGACCAGGCTCTAGCCCACTCAAGCTTTTCAGAAATCAGTGTCCCTAGTGGTAGCAGGAAATATGAACCACAGGGGGGTTTCCCGTCCTCATATCTGAACCACAGTACTTAACGGTCACAGTTTGGCTAGGTTTAGGCTTAGTTAAATTTAGAAAAAGATTGTGGTTTTGGGTTGAAATCAAAAGTTATGTCCCTTCCGGTTGCATGTGAGACACAGAATGTGACGTGGCTGCGTTTGTTCCGTAGAGTTTAAACACAACTCGCTGTTTACTTTCATTGTCCGACGGAACACACATCCTGGTATCCTGGGTGAAAGTCCTGTGTCGTTCAAAATTTGTTTATTATTAGGATAAAACCCCTTGAGATGTATCATTCTCGTTAGTTTGACCCATCTAGCTACCTTAAGCAGACTTTTGATTACCACAGCCACTATAAATGTAAATATGAGTCGTAATTGCTGATTGAACAAAAAACTTATGTGGGCGTTTTTCGCGGGAGGACAGTCTCAGAGTTCTAGCAGAGACACCTAGGTCAACGTAGCTTTGGATTTATAGTGCTGTGTCAGAGTTCACCTGTTGATGGCACCCCCACACCACTGAGCCATAACCATACCATGACAACCACATCACGTGGTCGGGAAGGGTCATGCTTTATTCATAATTCCCAATGAAAGGGTTTAGCAGCTGTGTCACAGCTTTGGTTGCTTCATGCGCAGCCTCTCTCAAGTCTCTACTTCCTACTTAAGTAGTTATATAGTTTAACTTAATAGTTTAACATGAATATTTCTGCCTAGCAATCATGCTGCAGAACATAACATGACTAAAATCACTGTATGCAAAGAAATCAAATAACACAATTTGTAATGTATTGGCTTACTGAAAAACAAAATTACATTGCTAAGTGGCAAAATTTACTTCAGAAAGTCAATAAGCGTGAAAAGGTCACCAACATTTCATGTCCACAAAAAGGACTAATTTTGATGTATTTTGTCAGCGTTTATGACTCAGCCATTGCAAAAGACAAACAAGTTGCACATAAAATATGCACTCACGTATGTCCACAACCACAACAATAAATATTTTTAATTTCTCATTTTTCTTTTTTCATTCCCTATATACACACACACAGTTCCTCTCACCTTTCACTTTCCCTGGTGGAGCAATGAAATATTGTGGCCTCTTAACATTTGGCCATATGTGGGTTGCATATTAAGGGAGGAGGATAACAGCCACACACATCCTGTGCACCTCAATGTACAATCAGTGTGTAGACGCACGTGTGACAGACACAACATACTGTAAGCAACACGGCCACATAAAGACGCAATTGAATGGAACAAGCTGTGAAACACAGAACACGACAAGACACATTTTGTGAAATTCCTATTTCTCAAACGTAAACTTGGTAATGTGACAACGTAAATGGGACATACCATTTTGATGTGTTCATTTTAAATGATTAGCTTGAACATGAAGGACACTTAATTGTTAGAGATTAGCTGTGAAGACACTTTCATTAAGGTACCTTTAAGACATGGTTGGTTTTCAAGGATGCATGTAGAATCCCATTTTAACATATGATATGAACCTGATACCAACTGTAGTGACAGTCAGATGACAGTCTACATATTTCTCATTATTTTGTCATTGGTATTTAAATTTTACATGAAATATAGGTAGATAGGTATGCAAATAGGGCTTCCTACTGTAACCTGGGAGGAGGAGTGGTGCTGCTGTGCCTTTTAAAAAGAAGAATTCCAGCTAAGTTTTACGTTTATCTTGATTGAAAAATGACCCGAATCGGTGTAGGCAAACTGGAGCTGCTGCAGCTACGTCTACAAGCTTCCAGTTAGCTAAAACGGCAGTTTTCGGGGCAGATTTTAGACACAAAATGCAATTAATATGTCTGTGCTACATGAACAGGGCCCTTACATGACAAGATGTGTTTTCAACTCCGACATTGTTTAAATTCACCTACCGGTAGCTAGCTTGCCCTTTTTTCATTTGAAAGAGCACATGTTCCACCAAAACAAGTTCCTTTCAGAGACGTTTGTAATTGGTTTAAAGAAATGCCGAAAAACCAGAGCATGTTTTTCACCTATAGGGGGCGGCTGTGTGGACTAGCCAGACCTTCCTTCGCAGTGCTGTAGAGATAGGTCTGGCAATGCGAGATTACGGTAAGTGTGACTATTGTATATTATGTCAACTCTTTAAAAAAAAAAAAAAAAAACTTCCTTTTTCTCCAATACTCCTGAATAAACTTGTGGTAAAGTTGTTTTCTTAGCTGCTATTTCCAGGGTAAAGAATCAACTTATGACCTTGTTTTTTAAGACAATAATAAGTTATCTAAGTGGCCAAAGTCCAGTAGAATTCTGGTCACAACCGCACAGTGAAAATAATATTGAACAGGTGCCTTTACTACAAGTTTCTAGAGTTAATATTTACCATCTAAAGTCTTAGCGGAAAAATGTCCTTTCTATGCATGGACAAAAAAAATGAATTTCATGCTTATGTAAATTGCCGATTTATGTCATCAGCCGGGCTCTGACATCAGTGAAACTGAAGAAGACAAACGGTGCTTTGCAGTTGATGTGAAGGAAGGATAAAAGAACTACGTAGATCAATGGGGGGGG
>NC_045746.1:9167653-9169875 GCF_008692095.1 Etheostoma spectabile
GGGGGGGGGGGGATCTATGGTATCCAATTCTCGCCCAGATGGGGACGAGTGTATCCAGCAGTGATCCAATACTGCTGATTGTCAGCAAAATGATCAGCATGAGCAGAGTACATAAAGCTCCCAATAACTCTTTCAGAGAAGCCTTGCCCAGGGCCTCAGGACACCACATTATTCCAACCCCTGCTGGTTTCCTCATGCAAATTATTCAACCGCGGGACATAACACACACCGGTGCCAGCCCTTTGGTCAGTGACTCATCACCAGGCTGGATCCAATACGGCCTCTGAACTGAGGCAGTTGGGCTCTGAAACCCGATGGCAATTAGCATGACACTTACCACTAAATGATGCGATTGGCCGCTGAAAGGCACAGGAGAAAGGTCCATTTGATTTTTGAATAGTTATAGGTGGATGGAGCAAAAAGATGCTGCAGTTTCTCGAGGTTGGAAACCCTTTTGATCTGCATTTGATTGGTTTTTAGCAGTCCTGGTGCTTTTCTGCTTTTGAGAAATGATAACCCCGCCGACTCTGCATTTCCGTGATCGATAGACATGCGTATTATTTGCTTTGGACAAGGTAATAGAGCACACTTTCCAAACTGATTGATTTTAGACCAGACAAAAGGAGAATATTAAAAAGGTGTTTCAATTTGCTTAGAATTCTGCTGGAGTACCTATTTTGCGAGATCAATATCACTATACAGTTTACAACACCAAACTCCAGCAGTGTCTTCCAAAGACATTGAAAAATGTTGTAATTAAAATAAATCCGCCTGTGACTCATACTGAATCAGGGTGGCATTGTTAGTTTGAGTCTTTCTGGAGAAATCTGGGATGACACACTGGCTCAGGTACATGTCAGATCAATCTCAGAGGCCATCAGTCCGAGGATGATTTATTCTCTGGGGACAACAAACTATGTTTTGGGGGTTCTGGTGTAGCCACAGATATCCCTGCCAAGATTTCCTTTTTCGTGCACCGGTCTGCAATTTGTGAATGGAGTAGAGTTAAGCATCAACGTCACTATAAACTGCATATGATTGCAGATAAATCAGCAATTGCATTCCACCTCTTTTGCTCTCCACAGACTGCAACCAAAGGCCGCTCAGATGTGATTGGTCAATAAGAATCAGACTACAAACAGTAATCAGAACACTTCCGATACCAAAATCTTTACCAGTTGCCCACAGATATGCGGCTATCCGTTTCTAGAGCTGTATGTCAGAATCTATCTACACACTGTACAGATTAAATCCAGTTTTTATCCTCAAAGATTGACTAATTCATTACATTACATTCGTACATACATATACATATATACATACACATACATACAAACATATATATATATATGTATATATTTATATATATACACACACACACACACACACACACACATATATATATACACACACATATACATATATAGATACACACACATATACACATATATATATACACACACACATATACATACATATATATACACACACACACGTGTACATACATATATACACACACACATATACATGCATACATACACACACACACATATACATACATACATACATACACACACATATACAAACACACACACACATATACATACACACACACACACACACACACATATATATATACATGCGTACACATACACACACACACACATATATATACATGCGCACACACACACACACACACTCTATTTATATTTAATGTATGTTTATAAAATATACAGAGGTGATTACAGAAAGCTCTCTGCAAAATGCATGACCTACACATTCTACGTTTGAGAAAAAAAGCAAACAGTAACTTTCAGGTGTAAAATGCAGAACCTCATCTGGATTTTTAAATCTAAATACTGCTTTCCTTATGAGGTTCTACATTCATGTTTCAAGCTCCACTGCAACCAACAGCTGCTACAGGAAGCACGCCAAAATGCACATAACATGATGTTAAACGTGAGGTGCATGCGAAATGCTCCGTTCCACTACTTGGATCAGAGAGGCTCCAAAATCATGGTAGCTGCTGTCGACATGGTCCCGCTACACGTCCTGCTGTGCCCTACTACGTCCTGCTGGGCCTTGTGATGCCGCACAGTGCCCTGCTATGCCATGAACCACTACAAAGAACTACTACAAACTACTATTTTTTGTGAATGTTATTGCCACTCTTCATTCTAACCCCACCCGGTTCCGTCAGACACCGCCTACCAAGAGCCTGG
>NC_045746.1:9169885-9170980 GCF_008692095.1 Etheostoma spectabile
GTCCCAGGTTTCTTCCTAAAAGGGAGTTTTCCCTCGCCAGTGTCGCTTGATCTGAAGGAAACTACTAGAACTGTTGGGTCCTTGTAAATTCTGGAAAGTGGACTAGACCTGCTCTTTCTGTAAAGTGTTTTGAGATAACTCTCGTTATGAATTGATACTATAAATAAAATTGAATTTGCTTTGGAAGTCAGAGCTGGGAATGACATTGAACCCGAGATGCCGCGTTCCAGTACGAGATAGTCGGGAAAACCGTTATTTCACAGTTGGATTTGATCAAGCCATGTTGACATCAACGCATTAAGCTGTGTTCTGTGCGTTTCAACAGTGTAGCAACATGATCTCAGACGGAGGGTATAGGCAGTGCTGTAAGTACAACTGGTTTAATTAGACTCAAATAAGTTGCTATCAAACTGTATGTTACTACAGCGTTCACTACTGTTGATGCATGGAGCTGCCGTGTTAGATTTGGAGGTCGGCTTTGCTCGGGGTACTGTGAAGTTCCATGAATTTCTGAGTTGAAAATCTGACTTCCATTTGATGTCCAAGTGGGAACATGTAAATTCAAACTTCCGGGGTTCCACTCAATGCACCACATCCCATGCTTTTGTACCCTACATTGATCCTGAATGAGAGCTTGTTGTCCTTGTACCATGTGTGCTACATGCAATCGTAGCTAAATGAGTTGTTGGCATTTCTCCAACAATTTCACCTTGACAAGCTCTTGTATATTGTATAGGAGGAATACAAGGACTGCGATTCTGCCCTGTCGCTGTGTGTGTGCGCATTAGTGTGCGTTTCTGTGAATATACACAATATGGAATGAGAAGCTGTAACTAGACGTAAGCAAGAGAAAATGTTATTCTTTGATCAACACTATGACACACACAGTTCCACAGTACACACTTGTAGCTGAAAAGCTGCTGACTCCATGTAGCTATTTTCTAATAAAAAAATGACACAATACAGGGTTCTGCAGTCAGCATTATGAAATCCTCAGTCACAGTCCTATTTAGTGCACACAGACACACTGGAATGGTTGGAGCACTGATATCTCCCTGCCACTGTGTGTGTGTGTGTGTGTGTGTGTGTGTGTGT
>NC_045746.1:9170990-9173245 GCF_008692095.1 Etheostoma spectabile
GTGTGTGTGTGTGTGTGTGTGTGTGCGTGTGCGTGTGTGTGTGTTGATGGCGACAAAACTCTTTGAATCCTCTAATACATAACAGATGACTAGACTTTAATTTAAGACTCCCAATAAGCAAACACATGTACCTCTCTAACTAGGCTTAATCTGCTCATATGGTTACTGTAGATGTGTCAAAATAGGGAAATGCTTCATTGTTTCTGTCATCAGTATGATCTATTCAAAACAGAACGTCAAATCCTCGCTAGGTTAAAAGCACAGAATTATTTTATATGTTTTTTTGGATCCGTGGTTGTAGTTCCATGCAGGTTGTCGCCTAGGGCAACAAGCCTGTAAGCCAAGCAGGATTGATGTTTAATGAGGATGACTCTCACTGGATCCTTATCACAGCCATGTCAGCCAACACTGACACTTTTAATACCGAACGTCACTCAAAGTGCTCCACGGAACGCCGGGAGGACTGTCAACAGCCACTTAAAAACACGCACGCACGCACGCACGCACGCAATATGCTCCAGATTGCACGTGCACACAAGTACACACCTTGAGGCGAGACGAGCCGCGTGTAGTTCATCATTGCAATGCTGCAGTAGAGCAGATGGTTAGATACAGAGCCCAGATCCTTTCAGAGTTTTAATGGAACGGCGTGGCATCAAAGGGGATCAGAGGCCAGGCAGACTGATAGAGGGTAGGTATTTGGTTTGAGCCACTCCCCGGGACATCATGTATTGTTGACATTTCGCTTGGGAAACACAAAGAGAGACAGGGCGCCTACGTCCACCTTATCTCGGCTTTGTGTCCAACAGGTTGGAGGCTGATCCAAGCGGTCTCGGTAAAATGGCACAATGAATGGCAGAGCACTAGTTTGTATGCGTGCTGGAAACAGCGAGAGTGCTTTTTTTTTTTTTTTTTTCCTGAGTGCTGCGGTAGAGAGGTAATCGTCAACTGTGCATCAACTTGTGACACGTCAGATCAAAACATTATCAGGTGAAGAGGCAGTCTAGGCCCTCGTCCTCGCTGAATCATTGGGCTTTCTCTCTCATTCATGTTCAACTGATCTAAAATATCTGAATTGCAAAGAAAAAAAAAGAAATGGACCAGTACATTATATTTCTTAACACTACCAAACTAAAAAGACAAAACATAAAATGTAATGGCAGTGAAGCACGGATGACATTTTTATAAAAGCATTTCAAGAAAATGAGAGGTGACATTATCCATAAAACAAAACCTTTTCCGTCTTAAAATGTTCCCGACAAGTTGGACATTCTTGGCAAACCAAATCACCCCCCCCCCCCCCCCCGTTAATCCAAATCAAGGGCAAAAACACAGTTGCCAGACATTTCCCTGAGTAAGCGGAAGAGATAAATCAATGAGAAACATAGTGAGGGCAACATAATAGCTTTGATGAGCTAGAAGGTAGGTGGCGGCAGGGTTTGCAGGGAGGGTAGACATGGTTAATATTTCAAGTATATGACAGACACACATATTATATTACACACGTCTCTATTTTAAGCCATTCAGTCCAATTACACTGAAGAAAATCATTTGGTCAGATTTTCAGAGAGAGGGACTTTCAAGGCTTTTTAGTAGTTTGACTGCGTTGGAGGCCAGGTGGTTACAGAATTTAATAAGTCGTATGTATGTTAGAGGAAAAACGTGCAGGCATTTGTATTTTTTTTTCCTTCCTCTTGGGTTATTGCCCTATGTTTGTTTATATCTTAAATAATCCTCCAAAAGATACAGTAACGTGAAAATAGATCCTATAGTTAGGCTCTTCTTTGTATCTATTGTGTGGCAACTTATGATATAATACAATGTCATACCAAAGTACTTTAATAAAATATAAATAATGTTACTGAGGTGCTACAGTATAGCATATTAAATCAACCTATTATCCACCAGACAACAAATGTGTGAATCAAGTTTTTCTGCTTTAAAATGTGATTTTAAGAGTGATTTCACACTGCGGAACAGATCAGAGATTGTGCTTTAAAACTGCACTAAACATTTCCGTACTGTGCATAACAGCTGATCAAATGGCAATGCGTAATGTGAAAAGAGTTCCTCGTAGTGATGAATACAGGATTATCACCCAACTCCGCAGGCCTTTTGGTCTATTTTAACTCATACATAGCTAGCGAGTGATAGATTGCCATCCATTTGAAATGCCTTTACAATCTAAATTGTAATATCTCTTTCTTCACACAACTTCAAATGTCATCAAAACCTGTCAAAGAATTAAATCCCCC
>NC_045746.1:9173255-9174983 GCF_008692095.1 Etheostoma spectabile
CCTTTTCCCCTCTCATCACTCCCGCATGCATCACCTCTTTCCCTCCCAGCACATCGCCCTACACGTCCCCCGCCTTCTACTGCCGCGCTGTTTGTTAAACATCTCGGCTAATGAAGCCGCTTTTCCTCGGATTTCTAAATACACTGGTGATTAGCATCCACACACACCTGCAGGCGGCCACAGCTCGTGTGTTGTTGGCTCGGTCTGCCGCTGCGTAAATAAATCTGTCGACGATTTGAATAACTGTTTAACAGCCAAAGATTTAGAAATTCATTGTTCATTTGCTCCTCTCCCGAGGCGGAATGAGAGTCGGGGGAAGACTGGGAGAGAGCGGGAGGGGGGAGGAATTTCACTGGTGCCATGCTACATTAAAATCATTTGTGACGCTAATTTTTATACATATTTAAAAAAATGTCAATTTATAGCATTGTACACAGGAGGTCTCTCTTTTCACAAACTTAAAAAATAAATGTGTCCAGACAGAAATGTTCCTTGGTCCATTGGAAAATGGGAGTCGCTCTGTGACTGACTTAACGTGTTGCTAATTATAGCTAACTGCTCTCTTTACCCTTGTTTTCTCCCAAACACATCGGGCACCATTTAGGCAACATTATTCCAACATTTTCCGACAGCCGCTGTGTATTGTAGATCTCACTGTATACACACTCCTCGATATGAAACTTCCACAAAGCTCCCTCACCAGACACACCGAGTGACGTGGAAGAGTACACACTGGATTGGACTTGAGTCAACATCATTACGACTCGCGACTCCTCTCTGGAGTGATGTGATAGCCGACAGCTTTGAGCCCCAGATCTACAGTAAGGAAGCCCCCCCCCCCCTTACTCATATCCTCACCGCACGTCACGTTTGGCAACGAGGCGTCTTGGGTCAACAGGAGAGCAAACACTCAGATGCACCCAAACACACATGCAAGCCACAAGATAGAAACATACATATTTATGAGATCCCTTTTACTTTCAAACCACACGCAGCAGTTCATGTCTTCAGCCTACTCTTTTCTTACAGAACACTGAGAAGTCAGTGATTTTATTCTAGCCTCTGTTTCAGTCTCGGTCTAGCAAGGTGTACCACATCTTTATCTTGCCCGTTTTCCTTCAGTCCTTTCACCATGACTAACATTCTGCCTGCATGTCCCTCCTCTCCTCCGTGCCATTTTGGTCATATCACGTTCTCTTCATCTTTTCAATAGAGAGATATGGAGAGCGTGGGGAAGAGGTGCTGCAGTTTCCTTTGACAATTATTTACTCTGTCCCTGGGGACGGAATGTATTCCAATAACGCTTATGCAACAATATAAAGCCATATTGTTTATTTCTAGGTGTATGTATCTCAAGCCCTTTCCCATTTCCCACATTGTGCAACCCCAATTCTTCTCCTCTCCTTGCGTATTAGTCCCGCCCACAGGAGGTTTGAGCTGAGGAGGCGAGGAAGAGACTTGAGGAGAGAGGAGTCAAGGTCGAAGGTGTTTAAAAAGAAAAACAAACAAACATGAGACATGACTTATTGGACATAGAGCCGGATTTTAATAGCAACGTCAATTGAATATGGACGTGCAGCACAGCTGTCCATTGTTCAGCAGAACAGTGTCCATGACAACTTCTATATTTACTTTTCAATTCACTACGTGGTGAGAGAATAATGAGAATGCACGGATGACTTACCTTTTTGTTGTATCTCTCACACACACACACACACACACACACAC
>NC_045746.1:9174993-9176537 GCF_008692095.1 Etheostoma spectabile
ACACACACACACACACACACACACACACACTACATATATAGGCCACTTATTGTAAACACTACAAAAATAACTATACAAATATGTAGGCTATAATAAACACAAACTCATCTTCTCGACAGTATTATTGATTGGCTCTTTATCTGAATCACGTGTTGGATTAAAATCCTCCGTCCTCCACCCCCCTGAATGAATTAATTTCTTCGATTTAAAGACCCACATGGATATTTAAATGCCTCTCTACAGTCCCTGCAGGGTGCATTACTTTTTAACGATTTACTTTAATGAATATTGGTACGTCCCTGTTTGTCTAGGGGTGGAGGACGAGAACAATTTAAATAATAAACCCGGGTGAGGGAAAAGGAAAGTCGGAAACGCTTTCATCCATACTTAATGGATGTATTACTCAAACTAAAAACACAAAACGATCCTCAAAAGGTAGACGACTAACCACCAACAAAATGGACCACCTCTGGCCCTGTGGCCCTGGGACACTGGTGGCTCCTCTGTCTCACGCTGGCTTCCACTGAAGCTCTGGCTCCTTCTCACTAGCTTGGCCCAGCCATTTAACACCTTCCCTGATCAGCTGATCAGCTGATCAGCACCAGCTGTGGGAGTGACGTCACCGGCACACAACTGAAGAGAGTCACACACAGAACACGGCACGTGACTATATGCACGTTCACGTAAAATCAACACAAATTCACACATCACTTACGAGGTTCACTGTATCCGTCCTACGTCACTATTACTCCCTCCATGATCCACCAGTCTGACAAAAATCTATCTTATGTTCTTCAAAGTAGTCGCACCCACAGGACGGAGCATCAGCCACAATGTTGGCTCCCATCTTGTGTTTAATGCAGAAGTAACCCTGGGCCAGGAAGGCCCAGCGCATCAAACCCTGATTGGTGTTGCACAAGATAATGTTTGCATAATATTTGTCATTTGTCACACGTTGTACATCTGGGCTAATAAGACAAGCACGTTATGGCCAGTGTGTACAGTGACTGGATATTAACTGCATCCTACATACACTTCAAAGCGCTGTAGGGCAAGGAGCATGGCTACGGTGTCTTTCTCACTGGTAGAGTAGCTCAGCTGATGACCTTTGAACTTGGTGGAAAAAGATGACACATATCCCCGTCCTGCAACAACACCGCACCAGCTCCACTGGCACCTTCATTCACCTCAAGCTGGAAAAGGAGAACAGGGTCAGGCGCAGCCAGCACAGGAGCACTACAGAGGGGAGACTTGGCCGAGTTAAAAGCATGGTGGCACTCAGCATTCCACACGAAAACAACCACAAGAATACGCAACCTGGTGAGACGAGCAACTACTACTGAGACGTTCTTAGAGAAGCAGCGATAGTAACCTGCCATGCCTAAGAAACCATGCCTAAGAAACCCTGCCTAAGACACCATGCCTAGGGCCAGTCACTGGTGAGACAACAGCAGCCTTTTTTATGATTTATTTGTGGGATTTTGAGCACAACAAATACATATTACACCTCATCCATGGAGTGAAACTAACACAGACAAAAAAAA
>NC_045746.1:9176547-9194829 GCF_008692095.1 Etheostoma spectabile
AAAAAAAAAAGTCATTCTGTGAGATAAGGTACTTAAAAATATGTTTTAACCCTCCTGTTGTCCTCGGGATCAAATTTGACCCGTTTTCAAAAAGTTTCTAAATCAGAAATTTGAGTTTCCTTTAACCAAAAGTTCATAGCATTTTAAGATGAAAAAAAAGACTTACACAGAGCGAAAAAAAAAAGTATGTTAATTATTAACTATGTTTTTCTTTAGTGGATGATTAAAGTTGCAATCATTGTGATGTATTGTACACAATGCTGCCAGTTCTACACTAATCCAGGTTAAATTATTTATTTTTTTCAAGTGCATTTCCAGTGAGATACAGTGTGTAATGTGGCTTCTCTGTATCCAGTGGCTTCTAACATCTTTGCGCCCCCCCCCCCTTTGCCCTTCATCAGCACCTCCTGACTATCTTCCTACCCTGTTGCCTCCCCTCCTTCCTCTCACTCTGCCTCTCTCAGATTTCACTCTACCATAATCCAAATCAGTCTCATTTGACATTTAAATTGTATCTCAGTAGGGGCCTTTTGGACGGAATGGTAGGAAAATGAGGAGGGAGCAGTAGTCATCCCGACACTTTTTTGGTTAAGCTTCCTTTTGTTTTTGTCATGATATAATGACAGAGAGAATGCTGTGTGCGCCCATGTGTCCGTTTGTGTTTACCGGCATATATATATGTGTGTGTGTGTGTGTGTGTGTGTGTCGTGCACGTATTGTGTGTGTGTGACAGGCATGCCTCCAGCGCATTTCAATGACAGGCAGCCTAATGAAAAGCTGGGTTCTGATTGACTGGCTGACAAAGCGGCCCACCACATAATTATGTCTTGAATAATAGATGCCCATACTTACACTTCCATGGTCGCACTAGCCTAGCCATCTCAGTCTAATAGGCCAGCAAAGCTCATGAAGCTTAGCTTGGTAATGGCAAGGCAGGCTCCACATTCACAGATTGCAGACAACAGCGTACACATGTTGCAATGTTAATCTTGTCTCAAAGAGTATGAGAATTAAGAGTTGTGCTAGCCGATACGTATGTCAATCACCATTGCCCCAAGCAAAAACCCATTCTCTAGCAGCAGAGCCACAGTTGTAAGCCCCAGCTTGACAGCTCCCACTAATTTCATTAGAGCCTTATTCTCCAGTTGCAGTATTATTGTGGACAGTGTTCGGAGTAATTTGTTGCAAAAGTAATCCAATTACAGTAATGTATTCCTTTTTAATGTAACGCAGTAATATAATGCATTCCTAATAAAATGTCGGTAATATTATACCCGTTACAATCTCAGTAACGCGAGTTACAATGCATCTTATGAGGTCATAAGGAGCCGGGTAACCTCCCCTTCCTCGGCTTTGCCCGCCCAGAGAATTTGGCCCACCCATATGAGAGAGAGAGAGAGACATCATGGCTTTCAATTGAGCAAAGTGGCAGTTGGTCAAGGCCATGATGCAGTTATCCCCATGACTGGTTGCTGGATTCGGTGGTTAAAATGACTGCAGAGACGAATACGTTTGCGACATGGACATTATTTTCACAAGTTTTTTATGCTGTGATGAAGCAAGGTGCTGTCCCGTCACTCTTCCCGTGGTCAGAGCCAGAAACAGAGACGTTGACTAACATGTGTGTCCCGTCAGTGTCGACAGCAATGTGCCCGAGCGACAGATAACACGCAACATTACATTTTATCAGCGTTGGAAAGTAACTACACCATAGGCTACTTCGATTCAATTGTAAGATGCTTTTAGTCGAGTATTTTTTATTTTCTCTTACTTATTAGCATCAAGATTCAGAGTCAAGTATAGGCTATTGTACGTTTTACTTAACTATTTTATAACGTTAGTTACTTTGCAGATTCAGATTGATAATACAAAATATACATAAATGAGGAAAACTTGTTGATCCCGGGGTGAAAAATCACAAGCTACCTGCTACTTACGTTTTTATTTTGGTGAAATTAACTCAAAAGTAACAAAGTGTAAAGCATTACAGTTCAGAGACAGTAATATTGTAATATAACTAATTACTCCTAAAATGACAGTAACTGGTAATCTATAATGCATTACATTTTGGAAGTAACGTGCCCAACACTGGTTACAAACCTCTCACCTTTCTTCTTTTGAGCCGACAGTTTTATATATTAGTTACATATTAGTTATCTCAACTGTATATATTCCCAGTGATTCCAAATTACTTCCACTTGGAGTACTCTGACAATAGCACTTGAGCACGCAGTAGCGCTAGTTAGTAATCCTGCAATATATGCATTATTATTGCTTCATAATGCTACTTTTTAATAAGGTTGACTCCCTTGAAAGCTACATTGGCATAGTAGTAGTACCTTCATGATTTGGAACATTAAAAATCATCACGCGAATAAGTTGAAACGGTTAACATGTTAGCTAGCAAAGGGTTGCATATGTACACATCCAGAATCAGAAATACTTTACTGATCCGGCAGACAAAGCAACAACAGAATTCCTTTGGAGACACGGCTTTGACCACCTAGCAAATATATACGTCCAATATTCCCTCTCCGGTTTGCTCTGTTTAGGCCTCCATCTCCTGAGGGAAATATCTAGCTCTGTAGCTGCTAAATCCACTGTGTTGCCCAGCTAGTCGCCAACTTAAGTCTGTCGTTGCTGGGCGTGCAATGTACAGAGTTTTCTTTAACTACCCTTCACATCTACCTACTGCGTGAGGAAATGAGATTGATAAAAGTTGTGGGCCATAAAACTTTAAAAAAAAAAAAAAATAGTTTGTAGAGCTAAGGGGAACTGCAAAGGCCAGGAGATAATGTTGTGGCCATGTTACTGTGAGCAACACCTTTTACATTACACTTAATCACCTGATCCTTGCATTACATAATTATTTGGAGTTAATTCCGTTTTCTTCATGTTGCTAGCCACATTGGCCACTACACATCTTGATATTGTGCAGTATTCTGCTGATAGAATCTTGACATCCCCGTATCCTTCCCTAACAGGCTGCCATTCATGTGACTTTAATGTGTGTCTAAGGTAAAGGTCGCACAAAAGATAAATGCTTTAAAACATTTAACATAGTGCAGAATCAGGCACAGAGGAACTTGAGGAAGGCAAAAGTTTGGCCTGAAACGTTGTATGTCTGATTCTGCACTACTAAATACTTTGTTGGAGCATTTAACTGTTCTGTGGACATTACCTAATTTGAACATTTACTTTTTTGTCCTGCAAAAGCAACAACATGGATGTGCACAACGTTTAAAAAAAACAAAAAAACTCAATGTCCATTTATCAACACACATGACAAAGTGTCTATCTATGTGTCTCATTTTCTCTGCAATTTACCTTTTTGCAACGCATAAACTACCAAGCAACCTCCAAACACCCCATGTTGGCTTTTAATCTATCACTGCAGTGAATAACCAGTGTGGGTAAAGATGTGCTCCCTGCTGCGGATGAAGAAATTGCACTGATGTCTTCAAAAACAGACTTAAAACCAATACATGTGTCTCCATTGATGGTACTTTACACTTAATCTCCCAAATACTGGGAGCAGCTGAGGCTCTAACATTCAGCAAGTTGAGAAAGTTACTACCATCTCAAGAGGTTTCTTTTGGGTTTATCTCAAATCGGTTAGTGGTCTTTTTATGCTCTCCACTTTTTTGCCTACCCACCTTTCAGTCGTATCCATGGTGACAAATATATGCCACTGACATCACTGGAACGCAAGAATGACAATAAAAAGGTGATGAGTAATTTGGCATGGATGTTTTCACAGTCCATCCATTAAATGTCCCATTTTGTAATATGTGAGACTTTCATAAAGAAAGAAAGACCCTTGTACTTTAAAAATCAAGGATTTCTTATCACAGCTTACCCACAGTCAATGTATGGTTCTCACTAACAGACATCTCTAACACAGTATTATTAATGAAAGTAGAAAAAACACATTCATTTTGGTATCAAAGTTGTGGATCTTGTCACTCCGTGAGCATATTGGACAGGATATTTGAACACGGGGAGAAGTGCACAGCTCCCACAGGAACAATGCTGACAGGTGGATGCTGGGGGGGGGGGGGGGGGGGGGGGGGGGGGGGGGGGGGGGGAGAGCAAAGGAAAATTCATGCAGAGAAATGCGCCTGAAGAGCTGCAAAATGGCATCAGCACGAGCAGGTAAGCACTGGGGCAGTGGAACCATTAGAGAACACAGCTCACATGGAAAACATCACCACACGCCAACATTTAACTCAAGTCGTGTGCCGTAGCAGTCACAAAGTCACGGTGTGAGCAAGGGATCTGCAACAATGGACACTGGTATGAAAAAAATAAAAAAAACATCACCTGTAATACACAGCCCATGTTTATTTTGTTCAGTCACAACTCATAGCTTATATTTTCAACAACTAACTGCAAGAAGCTTGATGCTAAATTTGCCAAGTACAGCAGTCAGTTCAGCACCTATAAAAGGTAGAATTTACCAAAATAAAGTTGGAAATATAAGAAAGATCCATCTACAACATACACCGAGGCTGGCCTGCCACTCTTAAGCACGATGACCCTCCAGTCAACTAATCAACCCCCACTTCTCCAGATGGCCAGTCCACCCTTGTTGCCATTAGAAACCCATACAGTATCCTTCAAAAACCAAGCTAACCTAACACTTGAGCAGCATGTACTGTGTAATATAGTCAGTCGTATTTAACAAAGTCCTGTTGGAGTGTCCCGTTAGTCCCAATCCTTTCCCTATGTCCTTTCCAATCCTGACACAGCCCCTGTGATTAACGCACTACCATCTCAGTGCCACGTCCGGGGTGCGAATGTGTTCATGATGTGACTCAAGATGATGAAACAGGCTTCATATCTCGGGGCTCTGCTGAATTAATGCAGTCAAACACATTTAATTGGGCCAAATCTAGGAGGGAATCTCCTTGAAAATATGCAGGCTTCTATGTTATGACTGGCAGTCATATCTCATATTTTTGTCTGTAAAATAATGTAATTCACTTATTAGGGCCCTATCACCCGGCGCAGTGGAAAGCTCAAGTGTCATTGCTAGTGTAAGACTAACGCAGTTTTCAATTTTCCCGTCCAGCTCCCACGTTGTTTAAATAGCAAATGCACCTGCGCCCATCTTCGCGCCCATGGGCGTGCTGGTCTTACATCGAGGTGAGTTCAGGTGCATTCTCGGCGTATTGCTATGCTGAGGAAGCGAGACGTGATCGCGCAATTGTTCAACAAAAACCTGGTCTAAAGTCAAAAGTGTAGCATTTTATAGTTATATAAACAGCAAATTAGTAAAATGCGCCTACACACACACGCACATCCGCCATCATAATAGCAATAGTCCAAGGTCCAAACGCGCCTGGCTTTTAAAGGGAATGGGAGATGACACTGATTAGTTTATTGCATGTTACCCCCAAAACACACCTATGACTTAATGAAGACACTAAGTCCAACCCTTTTGACAACTACCGGTGCACAAACCCCTTTTATCTGCCGCCAAACTAGCAAAAGTTGATTTAAACACATCCTAAATGCACCTGTGCCACGCGCTTCACGCCGTGCGCTTCGATCAACTAAAATTAAAATAGGGCTCCAAGAGTGTAGCTCCTGTTTATTTGTCCCAGCAACTGTCGTTATAGTTAGGGTTCATGTCATATGTCCCATTTGCTCTTCTTCAAATAAACCTAACAACTTCGTAGCTACAAGCCAGGCCACCCAATATCAAATCTAACTTCAACACCAATCTGCCCACATTAGAAAGTCAGGCTTGATCCCTTTACTCTCCTCCCCTTCAGCCAAAATTAAGTCTTGTGGTTCAGCTTTTAAAAAGGGGGGCGTCTTAAACATTACAATTATTATTAGTTATTTAACTCACCTTTAGGCATAACAACCAAGAATGTATCTTAGGGACTGTTTGTTTTTTATTTTTAAAAAAAAGGGGCTACCAGAGGAGTTTAGGGGTCTTTAGTAAGCAAAACAAAAAGACTTGAGCCTCCCTTTGCCAGTAATACATTTTTCTATGACCCTCCAACAATTTGAGGCTTTCTGTTCTGGTTTGCACATGGCAAAGATGGACTGATAACCATTGTTTTTTACAACCATGACATCCATGACTAACCTCTGCCTTCTTACACCATCCCACTCCACTGATATGATGGCCATTTCAATAGAGATACGCACTAACAGGGTTGTGGAAACACAATAAGCATGGAAACTAAATGCACACTCCCAGCATTACTGCAAATACTAAGTACCAGGTTTAGGATAATTATTTATTAAAATAAATGCCAATGGGGTGATATAACTATACTTGCTTCCAGTGCAAACAAGTTTGTTTCAACTAACCAACCCCAAGAGTTGTCTTCACTTCCGGGACCGGAAGTGAAGACAACCGTTTTAAAAACAATTCTGAACTAAACTTTGACTTCATAATCTATTAACAGATATTGTCTTTATCTCAATTTCAAACAACTGAGATAACACACATATGTTTAGGGAATGCAATCAGTCTCTACTGGAACACAATTTTAAAAAACGGAAGTGTGAGTCGTTTTTTTTGTCATTCATGTTAAAAACTTTGAAAAAAAAAATAAGTGGTCATATCCAGAATCATTTTCTGAATTGAGACAGGAATACATGTTTATGTTGTTTATCACAGAAAATAAGGTAAGGCCATCAATTTTTAGGTAGAAAAAAAAAATGTACTTTCATCTTGTAAGAATTTGAAATGGGTCCATTTGACCCGAATACCATACAAGGGTTGAGAAAGGCGTGATTTATTACACACAAGAAGCTCCGTGTGTCAAGTTGTCAACACATAGCTCAATATCCTGAATATGCGTTGGGAATTAGATTTGTTTTTTGTCATCTTTAATAAAAAAAAAAAAAAAGAAGAAAAAAGAGAACACTTTTTTTTTTATTTATTTTTTTACTTATATGCCCAAGAATGACTTGGCAATTTGGACTTTCAGTGAAATCTCCTGACCTTTACCGGTAATCTACAGCAAACAACATCGACAAGACTCGACTCTCCCAACGCGAGCCTCTGGCGCTGCTTCAGCCTCCCGGCCCTGCCGTCTGCTCGCGCTTCACCGACCTGTAACAAGCAATGAAGTCACAACAGGGACGAGGGAGCTAGCTAACCAGAGAACAAAATGTCTGCGTTCAAACCAGAAACGGTCGAGTGTGGAAGTGGTCACGACGCGTGACACTGCTGCTTTGTCATTAGCTGTAGAATACGGCTTCTTCAGGCCGCTCACCTGAAATGTCTCACAGCGACCTGTGTTGTAAAGCGACTTTGAGCTTGGGAAAAGCGCTATACAAATTTATTATTATTGTTATTATCATTATTATTATTATTATTATTATTATTATTATTAAAGCACATCCCTCCACCGCTGTGGAGATCAAGTTCTGTAGAAGTGGGTGGGTGCAAGATGGGGTGATTTCCCCAAAGGTGGAGGCTCAGGAGTACATTCTGAAGGTTAGAAATTAGAGCACATGGCAAATTAATTGTCGCGTCATCGGCATGAGTCATTAACCTTTTCAACCTGATTCATCATTCTGTGTTACTCTGTGGTGTTTTTTTTATTAACATTTATCTCTAGTTTCTCCTCTTACAGCTGGCTTGGCCTCTGTCCATGCCCTAGTGTCACTCGTTATTGCCGAGATGTGACACCAAGGGGCTTTTTATCCTGGTGTGGTTGGCTACTCATGGGTGACTAAATGCCAGATGCGAGCGTCATTAGGACTGCATCGCCACAGACCGGATTACTAACTGCTGTATGATTGTCCCTGTCTGCTTCCGTAAGCACGGCTTTGTGTGCGGCGCTTTCTTGTTCTCACATGTGCACATCTGTCCGCGCGGACGGGGGTCGCATAAAGAGCAAAAAGGAGCATCTTTCACTTTTCGTTTTTTTCTTGCACTTGTCTTCTTTTGTTTACGCCGTGCGTTTGCTTAAGCGTACACAAGTGTGACAAAATGTCTGTGTGAGGATGAAAGACCCGGTAAGACAAAGAGAGAAAGAGACAGATGAGGAAGAAAAACATCAAGTTACTCATGTCTGCCTGTTTGCTTGCATCAGTTTGTCTCTTTCCTGTCTGTGTGTAGCCCACACAGCGGGCGGAACACATTAGTGACAGTTTTTGGTGATGAAGACAGGAAAGGCGAGATAATTTGCATAACGGTTTCCCACAACTCGGCTGAAAGGTACCTATAAATCGTTGCTGTGTGACACAGGGTTATTAGTCCTGAGCCCTTTTTCCAGGTCTGCCTGACGAACAGTATTGGGTCAGAACCTTGTGATGAATGTACCCTACTTTGAGCGGCCTTTGCACATTTCGTTTTTTTCCTTTTATTTATTTACCATGACTGTTCCTCTCGGAGTGCCCAAATTAAAATCAGTCTCATTATGTGCTTTTGAATTTAAGTTATTATTGGTCGGGTAGTGCATCTACCAGCACTATAATTCACTACCTGCAGACTCCATTTCCCAGGGCGAACTCAAAACTGAACTCACTGGCAACGAATCAGCACAAGATAAATCAACTGGTTTGTCGTCACCATGGTAACTATGCATGATATGATTAACTTTCCTGTTTTCAATACACCCAGGTATAAAAAACAACTATATAAAATGTGAATTAATACGTTTGTCCTAACAATATGTAAATAGATAGACGTACCCACGAGGCTGGGGGGGGGGGGGGGGGGGGGGGGGGGGGGGGGGTTGGCAGAGTTTGCTTGATGTTTATTTTCACTGGGAGAGCTTTATGAATGATTTAACTTTACTTTTTCAAATTCACATAACACACCCACTCATACACAGTCCATCCTCATATACCAAGAGGGCAACATGTTTTCCACAACAAACAAGTCCCTGTAAAGATTTTTTTGAGATCTTTCAAAACATTGCATTTTAGCTGAAGACGAGTCTTACTCAGAGTGTAACCGTTTTCAATGAATCAGGCTCATGCGTTTGTTCCTCTCCCCCTAATCATATAATGAAAGCTTTTCCAACAATCTAAATGATAAATTACACCTCAGATGTGTTGCAACAGACACACGCGTACTGCACATTTTCACACAACCCGATCTGTGATCACACCGTAATGCGGATTAGCCGAGAGCAATTTGCAAAAAACATGCTTTGATGTTGCTAATTGAACGTACAGTATTAATGACAGTGTTCACACATTCGCAGACAATTGAGCACACTGTACTGTATCTACAAACGTACTCAAATATTTGTGAAGAACAAATGTTCGCTTTGGCCTTCGTCATGACAAAGAGCTTTTTCCCCTGAGGGACAAAAAGCATTGATGCAAGAAAGTTCACTGAGATTTCGCAATAACATGGTTTTCTGTGTGTGTGTGTGTGTCCACACTGGACGTTATGTCCCTTAAGGAGATTCAGCCTTATGCCACTATAACTGGAGCAGTGCACGTAAGGTAGCATGACATGCATGTGCACGCATTCATCCATATGACTTGTTTCAGTGTGTGCACCAGCGATTGGTATTTACTTATGTGTGCATGCAAGTCACAGGAAAAGGTCAAGAGGTCACTGGCAGAGCGGTGCCCAAGATTGAGCACGTAATGCTACATTACCTGAACCTCATGAGAGGTGAAAAGGTGAATAGGGAGCAGAGAGTTATTACCAGCTCACATAGGCAAGCGGATGGGAGGGTTAGCTGGGGGGGCGGGGGGAGGGGTTATCGAAGTCAAAGGAAAGTACAGAAAAAGATCTTTAAAAAAAGAAAAAAAAAGATGCACGTCATCTGTATTTCCCCTTCACATTTTCCTACCGGGAACAAAAACATTATTGCAGTGAAAATTCAGTTGCTGAAAAGCTTAAAAAGAAGAGAGAAAGTTCTACTAGGAGAAGAATGTAGCGTGTGTAAGAGTATAAGACAGCGGAGCAACCACAATGAAGTTTACTCTGCAGACAACAAAGAACCAGCTGAGTGTTCTTCCTCTGAGTGTATTTTTTTTTTTTTTTCTGCCTTAGTCATCCACTGCGCTAACACACACACACACACACACTGATTCCTTTGGCAAGTGGAGCTGTTATGCTATTCTCCATGTGTGGGCTGTGATCAGGTGCACTGTGGCCAAGATGGTGGGTGGGTGGGTGTGTGTGTGTGTGCTATTCTCCATGTGTGGGCTGTGATCAGGTGCACTGTGGCCAAGATGGTGTGTGTGTGTGTGTGTGTGTGTGTGTTGTTGTTTATGTTTTTGCGTCCATTCTGGCACTGGTTTTATCAGGTGTGTGGTTGTGTGTGTGGGTGGTGTGTGTGTGTGTGTGTGGTGTGTTGTGTGTGTGTTGTGTTTATGTTTTTGCAGTCCATTCTGGCACTGGTTTTCACAGGTGTGTGTGTGTGTGTGTGTGTGTGTGTGTGTGTGTGTGTGTATGTGTGTGGCAGAGGAAGTCACTGGCATGAAAAGCATTGGTTCAAGTGGACATATTTACCTGGAATAATTAGTACAAGCAGGATGGGCACAGAGCGACTGCTGTGGCCTTTTATAAGCTAGCAGCGGCTCTATATGGAACATTGTGTTTGGCCATGTCTATATCAGCCAGCTGTTGAGATATGAAACCAAATTATTCCTCAAAGTTTATCCACTAGTGATTTAAATTTGTAGCTTCACCATCTGGGTTTGGCTAAAAAAAGGTCAGCGTATCTTCTACTAAAGCACAAAGTTTCGTCAGTGCATTAATAATTTAACTTTTGCATTCTTACGTATAACCTTTTTTTTCCCACACTGTAGCAACAGCAAGCTCTTTATCAGAGTATCTGGGTTGATTTTTAAAGCACATACATAAATAACTAACTCAAATGACCTGTAGACCTCTGTATATAACGAAAATACATAATAAATCAACTGGGCTTTGTATCATTCAGGACACACACACACACACACACACACACACAATAACTAACTATTCATATTCTGCATAACTAATGCCAGATCATGTGAATTGCGCTTACCTGTCCAGAGGAACCATAATGGGTGTAATCAGCACTTTGATTATAATTCCCCAGGTCTGCCTCCGGGTCCAGTGATCCCATTGCGTCATGGCCACTGTTGAAAACAAAATAAAAATCAATTTGAGAATTAAGTCAGTGGAGAATAAGGTGGTATTTTCAAAGGAGAAAAACAAAAAAAAACGTACAGAAAACAGTTGCAAAATTGGTATTGGAAAGTGTGCATGCACACCTTTAATGCAAGATCCTATTGCTTAATAGGATCATCAACATCAATTGTAGGGATTTATGCAATAGGAAACACATCCAACATGTAAGAACAGAGCGCTGCTTTCCTGTCAAAAGAAATAGGTGGATGTTTTAATTGTATTTGTTCATTCAATCAAGGACCCACAGTGGAAAACACAGCACAGCATGTAATAACTATAAATAATATAAATAAAGGCCAGTCAAGGGGATTTAACTAGGTCAGGCTGTTCAAGGCTCACCAATCTGTTAATATTGTGAATAAAAATACATCATACTAGTCCCAGATCTCCACTCCCGCCTCCCTTATGACTCACATGTAAATACAAAAAAAAATCCCATTTCTGCACTCCATGAATTCCCAGTGGATGTAGCGTAATCAGCAGCAGAGAGCAGCTACACAGCCCTCCTTGTACCCCGGAGGGCTTCAGAAATGGCAGAGCACAGAAGGAAGTGTCAAACGTTTTCTTCTCCTCCTCGAAAAAGAATCCAATCCAGGAAGTCGGTTTCCCCTCTTCTTCCTCTGCTTTGAGAAATTTCCGCATCTCGACGTGGGACTTTTGATGTCGGTGAGAGCATCAGATGTGACATGACCCAATGATTAGAACATATGTCATCATCGGAGGAGTGCTCGGATAGGGGAAAAGGGATGGTGCTCGATGTTTCAGTCAACAGTGAAGCTTTCATCCGAGACTGACGCTTCCTCTTATGACGCTGAAGCCTTTGAAAGGTGCATGCAGGCAGTTTTTTTATCCAGCAACGTCGGGGACTTGGAACAGAACTGAGGAATACTGTATCTGGATGGAAAACAAACCCATTCATCGGAAAGTGCTGCTGGAGTTTATTTGACATTTTGAGCTGCTGTGGTCACGGAGTGATCGACGTGTTTGGGGAAATGGGGCAACTGTGATTACGGCTTGATCAACATCACAATGGCGCCAGTAACCTGTGAGACCTGACTTTATTAATATCAATACATAAAGCTTCCAGCCTGCACACATGCATACGAGTGGTACATTATTCTTGTGAGACACTATGGATGAAATAAAGTCAGAAAATGAAGACCCGACATGCAGCCAGAACAGCACAATATGAACTAAAGACTATGCTTTCAGACAGTAATCAATATGTCATTAATAATCATAATAATTTTCCTCCTAATTCCAATATTGAAAATCTACCCTGTACGCAACTAAACTATATAATCGGACAAAAATTGCCAATATTAGACCTTCATTTCATTCAATAACTCACTTTTACATCTAATGCTAACATTTTTTCCCTCCATTCTCACTTTCTACGATAAGATTTTGTGAATATTGCATTTATGGTTGTTTGTCTGTTCCATCCAGACTCAATATAAAAAAGGGAAAATTAATCTTTGGCAACCGACATTACAGCTTTCCCTGGTGTTAACATGGAGCAGTGTATGTGACGTAAACACTGTATTAACATGCGCAGAGCAGATGACCACATAAAGAAATCTGACAAGTTGACGTCAGATTTCCATTCGATTTCAGCCGCCTTCAGGCTGAACAGGAAGCAACAAAAACACTGTTGTGAGATTCCGATTCAATGAAATGTAATCCGACCCACATATCAGCTGGTACACAGTCTCTAGTTGTTTTAATTATGACAGAGTTGCTGTCAAAAGGCTCTAAACAAGATCTGTTGCTAATTTTAATAACACACTGTAGATTTGGGTTGGCAGTAGCTCAGTCCGTAGGGAGTTGGGCTGGGTCGCCGGTTCAAGTCCCCTTACGGACCAATGTATGGTGGTGGACTGGTAGCTGAGAGGTGCCAGTTCACGTCCTGGCCACTGCCAAGGTGCTCTTGAGCAAGGCACCGAACCCCCAACTGCTTGGGGCGCCTTTCCATGGGTTGCCCCCTCACTCTGACATCTCTCCATTAGTGCATGTATAGGTCCAGAGCATGTGTGTGTAATTCAGGCCTGTGTATAATAACAGAGTGTAAAGTGTAGTTTCCCCATGTGGAATTAATAAAAGTATAATAAATTAAAAAAAAACGTGAAAATGGTCCGTGATCTGAACGGATTTAGTCTCCCTGACTCCTTAACGTCACTATCAGCCACAAAACTTGTACAGAATATGCCTTTAAATCAGACAAATAGCAGTTAAAATCCCTCCGATTCAAAAACAATGAAAAGTTTATATAAAAACGTAATCATGTTGAGTCGATTGTCAACCAATCAGCTGTTAAATCAGCTGAGCGGCCGATGTTTCCCAGCATGCTATGGGTCTGTCTGGGTCACGCAGTCGGTGAAAAGCAACTGCGGCCGCCTTGCTGTCGTGAGATTTCCGTTGCCTACGTGTGCATGACGTCAGAGCAAGTCGGGATCAAGTCGGACACAAATCTACCCAGCATGCAACGGCCGGTGATCGAGTCTGCGCAGACCTGGCTCATCTCCAACGAGCCTTGTGTGTTCAGAACTTATTAAGTAAGTGTCATATGATGAAACTTTGACTTCACCATTCTAGTTGGATTTAACCAGCGATCCAGTTGGAAACTTTTTCCACAGGGGGGTTAGAAGACTGTTGGGTATTCTGATAATTCCCCAGAGGTGCGTTAACCAAATCACTCTTTCCAGCACTCAACAGAAGACAGAACACAAATTAAAAAGTGTTCTTGCTGCAAGGGAAGCCTCCTAGTGTCACCTCTGACACTCTCTGAGCAACTTTGACAGCAGTGTCTTTAGTGAAGCAAGTTCCAGTGAAAGATTTACAACATGGGAGTGGCAGCAGTTGCGTCTGGTGTGTACATTAGCAGGTGGATACATTGAGAATTCCTTTTAAGGGAACAACCTGCAGAATTTTGCAGAGTGTGCAGCCTATGTCTGACCACACACACACACACACACACACACACATACACACACACACACACACACACACACACACACACACAGAAACTCAGACATGGTGTTCCTGTTTTGCCAAGGTTATACCATATATAGTAGAGAGGCGGTTAAGATACAGAACCAGGCATCATTACTCATATGAAAACATATTCGAACCATATTTGAACTTCACACCACACCACACAAGCTAGCAACAGTAATCATAACAAACTAACAAGGACACACCATTTAAGGGAAAGAGTGTTACAGTAGTCTACAGTAACCGTGAGTTTTGAACAATTATATGTGAGAACCACATGCAGATCATCAACTATAGTGAGCAAAAAAATCCCTTGATCTGAGACAACTGCAGTTGCAAACTACACAAACGTACGACCTAACTAAAGCACAGCGTGTCGCAAATGCAAAAGCTGCAGATAATGCACCTTGCCTGTGATTCAGTTGCAATCTATCACGGCCTGACAGGAGTTATTGAATTATCAATTGTCCTTGCCAAATGTCAGCGCATTGTGTCAAGTCCAATCAAACCGGCAAACCTGAGCAATATCTGTCATTGCACTCATGTTCACCTAATGTCTGTGTGTGTTGGGCAACGTTACACACACACACACACACACACACACACACACATACAAACACACACACACACAGTCAAAATCACATCTATGTCAAACATGCAAATAGACTGAAAAAGTTTATCAAAAATAAAACAGGAAACAGAACATGCAGACACTCACAAAGGAACACAAGATATAAACTACAACACAAGACCGGGGAGAAAACACGGAGAGTAACACAAGGCAACAAATGCAGAAAAAAAAGCAGGAACAAATCTGAAATCATAACAATGGTGATATTGTCCAATATGGAAAATTATTTGAAACATAAACACATTGTAAAACAAAGTCAGAAAAGGTCAGCAAGCAGCTTCTTAGGCAGCCACAGACAGTTGCAGCGGTACCAATAGACGCAGAATATATATATATATATATATATATATATATATATATATATATATATATATATATATATATATATATTCAACTGCATTCCATCATCAATCCAACTTGTAGGGTGTAAACTTGTGAAACTCAACTACTCTTTGGCTCAGGATGTTTTTCAAACTCCTTCAACTGCTGCCAAACCGGCAATTTATTAGATTTTACTTAAATGTTTTAATTCTCAAAAGCAACCAGTGACCAAAAACTGTCTATGAAAATGGTAACAGTGTTACTATGGTAACTTCCAAAGTACTGGATGAGAGATAAGTACAGCTGAGGCCTGTTCAATCCAAAGATGGCTAATGATTACTGCGCTTCCCACAGACAGTGGAGCCTGGACTGTGACACTGTTAATATGCAAATCAGGATACTACATAACCTGCTGGCATCTGGTGCCTTTTGAGACAGGAAGTTGGTACTAAAAAACGGCCGCAGAAAAAAAACATACAAAAACAATTACAAAATACAAGATACAAAAGTAGGCTAACAGGCATGTTTCAGCATTGTTGTCACGGCTGTTTCATTTGATTGTGCAAGTACTAAACTCCGTGTATCAGTTCAATTTACTGTCCTCACACATATGCATTCCCATGTGACAAAATGAGACCCGTTGCCCATAGTATAGTACATATACAAATTATTTTGTTGTGGATTCTGGAGTTAGACATGTTGCATAAACTACCAATGTTTACGTGCACATCACCATTTGCCCTTTGGTCCAAATTGTCTCTTCCTCTCCTGACACATGCAAGTACATCATATGAGTGAAAACCAGTGGGACTTCCTTATTTCTTAGGGGCTCATAAATCCCTTTTATTGGTTTTGGGGGTGCATTGCAACATGCAATATCGCAACCATTAATACAACAATCATAAATACATGCCCGAGCAAATTAATAACTGATAATTAAAATGCTTTGAAACAGATTTTTTTTCTTACCTCTGATATGTATTATATAAAAATTTAAAATACATTTTGACCTGTACATCCTGTCAGTAATACTGTTTGCAGAGTAAATCATGTTAAACAATTTGTACTTCCACTTATTATTTACAGTAACACCTATCAGCAGTTAACTAAGTACCCAGAGGTTAATAGAGACTGTCTGCTTAATTAAAAAAAAAAAAAACGGACCCACACCCCCCCCCCCCCCACACACACACACCCAGACCACACACACACACACAACACCCCCCACCACACACACACACATCACAACACACATCATTAATGATACACACTAAATAAAACAATGATGTAGGATATAAAAATGCATGGAGGTGAGCATCTCCCTTATTAATATGCCGACCCAGAAGTGAACGTGACTTTATGTTCAGTGATTGGACATAATAGGGAGAAGGGTAATTGATGTCAAAGTACTTCTTCCTCTTGAGTTCATGGAACACCCTGACCCGGCTTTAGCACCCTGCTCACCTCAGGCAACACAATCACTTCTCTCTGGGAAATCAACAGGCCAGCACCTAGTACAGGTGGGTGACTCCTGATCAGTCCGAACCTCGACACAAGAAGCTTCTGATAGTCAACAAGAACGCCCTTCTATTGTAATAACAACGGTGGTGGTTAACCCTTGTGTTGTCTTCCTGTCCAAATTGAAAACGCAACACTTTTGTTGTCGCTTTTTAATCAACAAATTTTACTTTTTCTCAGGTTTGTCCCTTTTTCAACACTTTTTCCAATGTGAAACACTACGTAACACTAACTTATTAACTTTAGTTTTACGTTTTTGTTGGAATTTATGGTCAATAAACCTCATTTATAGGAAATTCTACCTAATGTTTTAATTAGAAAAGCAGAAATTAGGAATTATTTAGATTAAAATTAAAGGAGTGGATGTTAATGGATAATCCCATACTGGAAGATGTCAACTTTTACTCAGTACTATTTGGAAACCATTTCAATAGTATTTTCAAAATGCTATAAAATGGAATAAGACCCCCCAAAATGAATGAAAGTAGAGATTTGGACTTGCCAAACAGCGTTTTGTAAAATAAATCATGTTATTTTGGGTAATTACAATTGGGTAGTTAAAAAGAACACTGATAGGAAAACGGGTCAATTTGATCTGAGGACAGCATGAGGGTTCAGAAAAGCTATTAGAAATTAAGATGGAGAAATTGGAAAAGCTCAAACAATACTGCAGCACAGGGATGATCAAACAGCATGATATATACAAAAAAAGGCACAGAGATACACGGTCACCCATGTATGCTCATGTTTTTGTCAAGTAATTAGTGATAATTGTCTCCTGAGGTACTACAGCATACACTTTGTTGATAAGATAAGGCTGTCATAATTGTATGTCATTAATAAATCCCATGAAAAGGCCAAAGCCAACAACAAATCCTCCTACTACATTCTGTGTTGCTACAAGGTGACACAGCACAGACGTGTATGCCACATATTACACCGTTTCATGTGGGTGACTCCTTCTCCATGACACACACACATCCCAAATGTCATATCCTCAAACATGTTGGCTGTGAAGCAGAAACCAATGACCCAATGGTATGACTTCTGGTGCTTGTTGCAGTTTCTATTAAAAAATTCATAACCCAAACCGACAAAGCAGACAGGTACATGTCAGGGATTATTGTCAAAGTGACTGTAATAATGCTGTATATATGCTTACAGGCAGGCAGGAACCGTAATCATGACACAGGCAAGGGTCACAACCTGGAAGGTAGTCCAACCCAGCAAATAAAAACTTCAAAGGGGGCAAGACGGAAATCCAAAGTCCACAAGCTCATAACAGGAAGGAAACTTTGACAAACTGGCTTACAGCCGGGGAAACAAGCGCCGGTATGTGTGCTGCAGGGCTGATGATGGAAAGTAGAAACAGGTGAGCAGGTGATCGAGAGTCAGGTGACTGGGACCAGAGGGAAGGTGTGAGGGGACAACTGGTGGACAGGTAGAGAGAATGGCAGGTCTAGGAAGGTAGAGGAGAGTTCATGTCTTAACCCTCATGTTGTCCTTGGGTCAAATTGACCCGTTTTCCTACATCAATGTTCCTTTTAGTTACCCAAAATAACATGATTGACTCCACACAGCGCTCTTTAGCAAATAAAAATCTCTACTTTCATTCATTTTGGGGCGTCTTATTCAATTTTACAGCATTGGAAAAAAAAATTGACGTGGTTTTGAAATAGTATTGAGTAAAAGTTGA
>NC_045746.1:9194839-9203288 GCF_008692095.1 Etheostoma spectabile
TCCATTCTGTGATTATCCATCAACATTCATTCCTTTAAATTTAGTCTAAATAATTCCAAATTTTCTGCTTTTCTAACTCAAACATTAGGTATCATTTCCAGTTCATTGACCATAAATTCCAACAATAAATGTAAAACTAAAGTTAATAAGTTAGTGTTACCTAGCATTAAAAGTCAAAAAAATGTACCTACATTGAAAAAAGTATTGAAAAAAGGACAAAAACATAAGAAAAAGTCAAAAAACATTGATGAAAAAGTGTTGATTTTCAACGGGATTTTGACGGGAAGACGACACAAGGGCTAGGGGGAGTAAGCGGGGGCTGGAGACAGGGACAGACTTGTTATCTTAGAGGACTTTCAAGTTTTGTTAACATTTTACATCACTTTGTTTTATTCAGAGTCCATTTAGTCAAAGAAAGCTTATTGTTTTTAACAATAACGTCGAAATTGTTAATGTATTGCATGGAGATAAAAAAAGCACCTGTGTGTCTGCCATGCTTGTCTTTCTCGCTACCCACAACACATTGACTTACACATGCACACACACACACCCCTATTGTGATTGCTGTCCTGCCCCCCCCCCCCCAATTGGCAATTAAACAACATCCACAAAGCAATCAGGCAATGGCCAATACTGATGTGATGCAGAGGGAAGAAGCTTGTTTATAATTTACCCAGCAATAACTTTCAGATCACTTGTTGAGGAGATTAATCATAATTGGAGAGGAGGGGGGGGGATTGCCGTAGTCAATTCAGCGTGTTAGATAGCATCCTATGTGTGGTGGTTTCTGTTGGTTTTGAGGTTCTGTTATGGTTTTCTGAATACTCCTAGTTTCCTCCCTTGTCGCCTAGGGTTACTTCCTGTCTTGCGTCTGTTCTGTTTCCTGTTTTATTTTGATAGTCTGTTTCTCCGTCTGGTCCTGTCTGGTTTTACTACCGGCCTTGTGTTTTTACCGCCTTTGTTCCTTCTCTGTTTTCTTCGTTTGGACTCCTCCCTGAAATCAGTATTTCCCAGCTTCTGTTTTCCAGTTTTTTTTTAATCCCTTTTCTCTTTGGACTTTTTGGAATTTTGTCTTTTTGGAGTTGGGACTTTGTTTTTCCCCCGTGTCGTTAGTTTTTGCATTCTGGATCCCTGTGTTTCCCTGTGTAATCTCTCTCCTGCCTAACTGTCTCATCTCTGCTTTTGGGTCCTCAATTCCATTAATTCTGACACTGTAGAGGTTGATGAATACACCAATGAAAGGTCCCAAATGATTAGAAACTTTCCCTACCTGAAACGCTTATCTTACTAACCCTTGTATTGTCCTCACTTTTGGGACCCTCTCGTGTCCCTCGGGTCAAATTGACCCGTGACTTATTTGGGTTTTAAAAACAATGCTGAAATCCAATTTACTTATAATCTATTAACAAATATTGTCTTTATCTCAATTTCAAACAATTTAGATAACAATATGTTTAGGGAATGCAATCAGTCTCTACTAGCACCCAATTAAAAAGTGGGATTTGTTTTTGTATAAGGTTATAATTCATGTTAAAAATCCACTTTGTTGTCATTCTTACCTTGGAAAAAAACATAAGTGTATATCCCCAAAAAATTCTGAATTGAGTCAGGAATACATGTTCATCACAGAAAATCAGGTAAGGCTGTTGATTTTCAGGTAAATTTTTTTTTGTATGTAACATTTTTCTTCTTGTAAAAGGGTCAATTTGACCCAAAATACCATACAAGGGTTAAACAATGTTCATGGCTGTAGTTATATAACCATATAGATTTGTGTGTGTGTGTTATTTCATGGCAAGACAGAGTAGTTTATTTCAGTTGCTGCTCTGCTTAGTATTTTTAGAGCTTACGTTTTTCTTTGAAGTTATTTTTAATTGCATTTTCCAGATGGGTGTTAATTAGGAAACAGTCATTAATCGTAGGCTATGCATTAGTAATACTGGAGCTTAGTCACAAAGCTGCTATTGAAGAATGGAAACTTCACATCACTACGCTCCACTTAAATACTTCGAAAAGCGCGGGGTGGGGGTGGGGGGGGGGGATGTACAGTATGTGTGCTCGTTCCTAGTTTCTGCCCTCATATAAGTGAAAAAATCAAAATAATAAAATACAGGATAAACTGAGGCGTTGGGCAATGAATACAGACTTTTTAGATATCTTAATGTACAACTAAAAGTAAATGCATACGATAAACATACTTTTACTTTATATGTATCGTATTCTGAAGAAGATTTAACCCCTTGTAAGGTATTTGGGTCAAATTGGTCCATTTAAAATTTTTACAAGAAAAATGACACAAGTATACTTTTTTTTTCTACCTGAAAAGCAAGGGCCTTACCTTATTTTCTGTGATAAACTTGTATTCCTGACTCAATTCAATATGAACACTTGTGTTTTTTCCACAGTGTATTTTTAACATGAATTATAACTTTAAGACAAAAAAACGAATCACACTTCCATTTTTAATTGTGTCCTAGTAGAGACTGATTGCATTCCCTAAACAAATATGTTATCTCAATTGTATGAAATTGAGACAAAGACAATCTTTGTTAATAGATTATGAAGTAAAATTTTACTTTGTTTTTAAAACCCCAAATAAGTCACGGATCAATTTGACCTGAGGGACACGAGAGGGTCCCGGAAGTGAAGACAACCCAAGGGTTAAGTATTTTAAATGCTATGTTTCCTGGGCTATGATGACATTACTCACCAAAGTAATAATAACATGCTGTTATAGTTAAAAACAGGTATCACGGGGCCAGAAACACAAGTGGATAGCGATGAGACAACGAGGCAACACTTTAGCTTGGAACAACTGAAACCTCAACACCATCCTGATCACCAACCTAAATAATCCCACTGTATTCTTCCTATTTACAACATTTTCACATCTGGTGGACACACACATGCATTTCAAGTGATACACATAGGCACATGATTCAAAGAGCGAGTTTAACACTCTATGACGTATGGCTTTGAGAGATATCACTGTATTATATTGGTTGTTGTTTTTCTGCCTCTCAAGGTTCAGGATCAGTCGTTTTTCATTACATTGCAGTCCGATGCGTTTTCTCTATGCTTGGTATCTCCCTACTTTTTTATTACCAGTTCTAAAGTCGTTCATTGTTTTGTTTGCCAACGGCTAACAGAGAGAATATCCATAATGTCTTGAGATATTTTCTTATTGTCAGGCGGTAATGCACCAGAATACAAAGATTATTACACTCAAAAAGTGCTTAGAAGTCCTAAAATACATTTCTCTGTACTTACGACAGCAAATCCTAACTGAAGAAGATATTAAAAAGACTAAGACCACTACTTTATGTTATACACGTCACTAAAGCTCATTGGGATTGCAACCAGTCAGGGTCTCTGCTCTCCACTGGTTTTCTGGTGGTATTGGATGTCCTTTAAAGTCTCGGCAGCCTTGTATTAGATGAGGGAATATTGGTATGAAAAATGCCAGGCAGTCAATCAAAATTTATTTGAATAGCACTTTAAAGCAACCAGCAGGTACACAAAGTGCTTTACATCAGGAAGCAAGTACAAAACAACAATCATACAATAAAAAAGTGTCAAGAATGCAGAGCAAAGTTGAGGCTAACTTGCTGCCACAAACAGGCTGATCCCTCAGAGAGGGCACAAATCTCATTTCCTATTTCCCACCTCTGTGGCAAGATACCAATTCCGACATCAAACAGTGCCCTGTTGGGCACGGCAACACCGGTGGATGGATAATAGTGGACAAAACAACACCACACAGGAGGAGAGAGGAAACAGATGTGTTGTTAGAGAATGACCATTTTACACTGGCCCGAGTTAAAGAACAGATTCTTTTTTTTTTAACTCCAAATTTCCTGGACTAGATAGATAGATAGATAGATAGATAGATAGATAGATAGATAGATAGATAGATAGATAGATAGATATTTATTGAGCCCAAAATATGGGAAATGATTGTGTTACAGCAGCAAAATCCGTCACACTGCACAGAATATAATTATAAAGGAAATACTAGGATACAATATACATACATACAATATGCATGAAACAATAATAATAATAGGAATAAAATATAAGAACAAATATTTGAATATGTACTGTACAGGATGGGAAAACAAAATCAGAGCGCTGGTCACAACTGACTGGTAGAACATCTCCAACATCCTGCTGCACACGTTGAAGGACCTCAGCTTCCTCAGGAAATAGAGTCTGCTCGTCCCCTTCTTGTGAACAGCAGTGCTGTCGATCTTCCAGTTCAGCCTGTGTCTCTGTACTCCTCCACCATGTCCACGTCTCTTCCCAGGATGCAAAGGGGCTGCGGAGCCGTTCCCTTCCTCCTGAAGTCGATCACCATCTCTCTGGTCTTCTCCACGTTCAGCAGCAGGTGATTCTTACCAGGCCACTCCACAAAGTCGTCCACCAGTGCCCTGTACTCCCCCTCCTGTCCATCCCTTATACACCCAACAACTGCAGAGTCATCAGAAAACTTCTGTAGGTGACATGACTCGGAGTTGTACTGGAAGTCTGTGGTGTATGAGGTGAACAGAAAAGGAGACAGCACAGTCCCCTGTGGAGCCCCCGTACCACTCACCACCACATCAGACAGAACACGGTCCAGACGGACAAACTGGGGTCTGTCTGTCAGGTGGTCAGTGATCCAGGAGACTGTGGACCCACCGACACCCATCACCCGCAGCTTCTCACCAAGTACAAGTGGCTGGATGGTGTTGAATGCACTGGAGAAATCAAAAAAATGTGACTCCACCGAAATCCAGGCGCAAATGAGCTTGCTGCAGAAGACAGATGACAGCGTTGTCCACTCCCAAACGAGGCTCGCAGGCGAACTGTAGAGGGTCCAGAGAAGATCTCACCTGCGGCCTAAGGTAGGCCAAGACTATATTTGAATTCAGTGAGGCAAGCTCCCATTTTTGAAACACAACTGTTGCTAGGTCATGTAAAAACTTACCTGAAATGTGCAAATGCGATTATGTCTGCCCCCTGAAAGTCCTATATCCGAATCATCAGTCAGTGACCCCCTGGTCCACTGGGAGGTAACGCTATCATCTGCCTTGTGCTAAGAAGTGGTACAGCTCACAGCAACTTAATACCATATAGTCTTTGGCTTTCTGTTTGTTATTTAGTGTGGGTAAAAAGGTTGTTTGTGTAGTGTAAGCTATTTTATTGAGTTGCCTCCCAGTGAAGGGCCCTAATGAATTTAGGTTGGGCATTCAGAGTGATGGGCAAAAACGGTAGAAGCGAAGCTAGCATTTTGTGCTGTGTGTTGGCCGTCCTGGTATACGCTGGTTCAGACTACAAAGGGTTTTTATTTGGCTAAAGTGGTTAGCATGCATTAGCTCGAAGGGCTAACTTGGCTTGTCTTTGTCATGCTGAATGTCCCGCCTAACTCACGCTTAGCTCAACATTTCTGAATCCTTGAAATCCATGCTGTAGACTTGTGCTCGTGCTGTATGTATTATATGTAAGCTGCGAAGATCACTCTTACTGTTGTGTTTTTATTATGTTTCCCTCCTCGCCGTTTTTGTTTTTTCCTGTCGAGTTCTCATGTTGCAGCATATGGTTCGTAATTTTTAAATAAATACATTTGATCAGAAAAAAAAAGCATCCCACCAAACTTGTTCATAAATCTGGCAGTTCAATAAAGGGTTTATGAATAAAAAGAAATGAATAGTTGAAGATTGATATTGGAGAGCCAAATCTGATTTTAATGACACAATTCTGAGTCGGCTACAGCCCTAAATGTCACAATAATAGGCAAATCATAAGTCAGATGTTGTAAGGTGCAAAAATTGATACAGGACCATTATGCCCTCCATTATGCTCTCCTCTATGAGAATGACAATACATGTGGGGGAGGTTCTGTAAGGCAATCGCGATGATGCTAAACATGTAGCGTCAATACACTGATGAACACGCAAAAGTGGACAACATGTGGATTGGGGAGGTCACACCAAATCCAGAAGCTGAACTAAGAATAAGAAAAGACTAGATTTTCAAACTATAAAACTCATTAAATCACAAAGGTGTATCTGTGTTCTCTTTACAGGCATTTGTAAGGGTTTTCCTTGATTTCCATTTTATTGACGGGCACATATGTTCACACTTATTGACAATTTTCCTGAGGGGATGAATATCGGCCCAATGGACAAAGTGCCCTATGGACCAAAAAATAAGGAATATCATCTGTCTAATATTACAGCTACTATTGTTGTTATTGCCACTCTTGCTAATGACAACTCCAATGTAACAAAGACCATTGTTTTTAGTGCTGGCATTCTTTTTCTTGATAAACTGGGTTGAGAAGCTAGTTAGCTATGCTAGGGGCATTGCTCCATGGGTGGCAATGCCAGTCGTTTCCCACACTACACATTCTTACATTATTTGTGCATTATATACATACATAGATTATATTTCTTTTAGGTTTCGGAGGGGAGCTGATGACATGCCAGGTCAATTACAAATATAGCGTGGGGGAGGGGGGGAATTTGGAAGGACATGACCCCCCCTATTCCTCACTGCAATTATATGCCTGAGTAGCTGCCCAATAACATGTCCGGTCTTATTGCTGTGGTTAGCTGAGATTAAGGATTGTTTAAAAACGTTGGGTCACATTGTCACTGATAACAAATGGGTAATGATGTGTTTGCACACTAATTGTATAGGGGTTGAATTAAAGGTTGAAATAGCTCAATTGCTTGAGTGTGAACATGCGTGTGATATATTCCTTTCCTTTTTTTGTAATTCTGCTGTCCATCTAAATGTCTGTGTGTGTCCCTGCTGATGGAAAATGACTATACATTACGAAGAAATATGACGGTTAAAATTCATACTTACCTCAACTCCTAATTGGATACAGCTGTATTTCTCCCTTGTGGTGGCTTGTTTATGGTCCAATAGGGTTCTTTTAAAGGGATTACGTTCCCAAAATAGTAAGACACACACATACCCCCCCCCCCCCCCCCCCCCCCCCCCCCCACCACACACACACCTAGTTCCCTATTGTTTATCTCTGATAGTAAGGCTGAAAATCACATTAGAGGAGAGGACCATTAATAATTCCCCTCTTTTTCTGTACTGCCTTTTACTAGATTTACTTTTATCTAAAGGGCAATTTAATCGGAGGAGGGAAGCTACTTTTATCCCTCGGCGCCCCTCCTCTCTTTGCCTCTCTCTCTTTTTCCCTTCACTGCTTAGTTAGTACATGATGATTCTTTGTTCTGGTACTACTTTGCACACAGAGAAAAAAAAAAAAGTTCTGGGAAGTGAGTTTTTTTTGACTCAGCCGCCTGACAGACTCCTCCTGATGCGACATTAAATTAATAAAACAAATGTGCTCTGCCGAGATATAGCACTTTAAAGGAGGTAAGAGGACGGAAGAAAAATCCTCTTCCACCGCCTCGATTACTTTCGAAGGTGTCCTTTATTCTTTTCTTTGGAGTATGTGCAGTTTAACACGTCTGTGTGTGTGTGTGTGTGTGTTAGTGTTTGAGTACCTCACCTTCACAGAGTTTAAATCCTCCAAATCCTTCTCTGTTGGACGGTGGCCTGTCTGGCTGTTCTATGGTATGGAGATGATTCCACCCAGCAGCAGCTGCCTGCTGTAGTTTGTGGAAGAGTTCCAACACACGACAGTTCAGGGTGTGTGCCAGGAGTACAAAACAGGCATTATTGCTCAGATTACTTTGCTGGAATACAAAATGTGTTGCTGGATTTCAGGGGACCGTTTCTTTCTCTTTTCCATTTTACACTATATACCTGCACAATCAGTATGTGTGGGCAAACGCACACCCTAACCTTTATGCTCATTAAAAAGCACAACATTCCATACACATCTATCACCTGGTGATCAGGGAGCCGAGACCTTCACAATCATCGGTCCCTGGTTGGGAGGCACCACGGCAATCAGCCCCCTGCCTGCCTCACCTCAGTCATACTGGAGTGGTGGTTATACAATACACACAATCACAAACTGAGGCACAACACGCCTTGACATCCTCATACCCAAACTCCCTCCTAACAGAGTATACCACCACCCCTTCTATTAGACCCCCGCACACACCCCACTGTGGACTGCCACACTTCACAAAGCAGTTTAGTGTGAGTAAATGTTCTTTATAAAAGCTTCCCACATCTTTTGAATCTGATGCGCATTACCGATGCGCATGAAAATCTGCAGTAATGGAAGAATAAATGCAAGCATTTAGTGTAAATGTCATCAGACATTATGTAAAGGTCATATCGAATAGTCAAAGGAATAAGTGTCCATGTGCCAATTCAATTTTTCATCCCAAGCTTGGTAAATAAACATTTAGCATGGCTTGTCTTTATTCTCATTCCCTATCTACCTTGCAGCCATTACTCAGGCACATTTGCACATGAAGTAGTAGTTAGGAGGCACTGTGTGTGTGTGTGTGTGTGTGTGTGTGTG
>NC_045746.1:9203298-9206601 GCF_008692095.1 Etheostoma spectabile
TGTGTGTGTGTGTGTGTGTGTGTGTGTGTGCATGGATCTGCTTTCATTTATATCCAACAAAGGCTGACTAAAGAGCTCCATTTTTCTACACTTGGTATTGATCTGTTAATTGTGCCAGTTAGGTGTGAACCTAAATCAATGCTGTGGTGTTGCAACAAACGAGGCACACAGGCTCTAAATTAATTATCCAAAAATAACAAGCGGGCCCCTGGTGGAACACGCAAAAGGCAGAAGTGGTCTAAAGTTACGATGTTAGATCCAGTTGGGATGTTTCCACCTACAGGAGAGTTCTGTTTGAGCACCTAATGGAATAGTCTTTCATGTGGGGATCTGAAATTATCAGCTAAAATAGGCATAACAAGTGCAGGTTGGTTGGGGAGAGTAGGCATTTAATTTCTAGAATGCGTCACAGGGGACTGGATTTATATTATATGATACTGGAGAAGAAATGTTATGCATGCTTTTCCAAGTGCTGATATTTAACAACCAGTACGCTGGAAGAATAGAAATGAGGGGGCACACATATATCTCTAAAAAACTTGTTTCAAAAAGTAGAAGCAGTATATCTTCATTCATACATGAATCTCCAGCAATAAAGAAATCAATGTCTTGCCTGCAGAGGACAAGGATATGTCTTTGATGCTGCTAAAGGGGTCAGCGCAAAAATGTGGTCGCAGGAAGGAGAGTAAGAAAAGGAACATGCCTCGCCGCCTCACGCTCTCATGTAATAAAACAGCTTCATCATTTTGGTGACATGACTACAGCGAGCTGTGATTCTGTTCTGCACACAGCCACTTGGTATTAAAGGGTTTCATTTAGAAAACAGACATTTGAAGTAACACAAAAGCCAACAATTCCAGATCTCCACTTTTACTCTATCAAACGTCAAAATTCTGAGGGAAAGGTCTATTAGCATCTGACAGTGTGTAATCCTTTTTTGTGTTTTTCTGACACAAGCTCTCCTATATGAGGCATCAAACCGTCATGTGTTTTTTTCTAAAGATGAAAAGTTTTTTTTTTTTTTACTCAAGTCATTTTTTTTTCATGGCCCTCATTACAATTTTCCCCCCCCCCCCCCCCCCCATTGTCCTGTGTTTTTAGTCTTTTCTGTGGATGGCTTTTAAGTCTTTATCTCTTTGTTCTCTGCTGTTTCCATCCTTGCCCACACTTTGCAATTAGTGCAATGAATGTGACATCCTTGTGTTCTTGATACGTCCTGTCACCAGTTCTTTTTTTTTTTTTTTAAAGATCATACAGTGCTTTTAAAAAAGTACAAAATGTTGTAAAACTTTGAAGCAGTGGATGTTATGGGCTATTTTAGGACTCTTTAATGTAAAAGTATAGACAAATCACTACAAATTGATCCAAATTAAGTACAAATAAAAAAATAAAAAAAAAGTGGAATTTTTGTTTGCACATCCTCTGTCAACACAAAGTAGCTTTTACTCATGACATCATTATATGTCTTTTGTACTTTTCACTGCTATTAGGTATTGCTTGTCTTATCTGGTTTTGAAAGGTGTCCATGGGTGACTCAAATGGAACTTATTAATAAAATGTCTTATTATTATAATTATTATGTTTAAATGATGACATGAAAATGGGTTTTCAGCTGCTGTCAGACTGTAGCTTCCAGGACTGCACGTTGTTGACCGTCTCCCACATCTCTCAAGGATGACGCTGGAGAATAAAGGCAACCTTGACTGCAGTAATTACAGGCTACACATCACTACCCACCAATTACAGTGCAATATTTTGATTAGTTTGTTACGGCGAACAGAGGCCAAGGCCGTTCTGTGTGAGCCATAACAAGAGGGAGATTTGAGAGTAAACAGAGAATTATAAACCCCCTGATAAGGAAAAAGCACATTGACAACTAATTTATTACTTCTACTTTTGTTATATTCATGCAATCAATAATTATGAGCAATTTATTTCCGAAAAAGCCTGCTAGTGAGAGATTATCCTCGCAGATAGTTACGGTTTGATTGTCTCCGTCTTTATCCATCTCCGTGCACCGGAATCTGTCTGAGAAAGGATCCAAATTCCGTTTTGTCTGAACAGGTTGCATTGTATTGCCACAGGTCTCAGGTCTTTGTGTCAATACGTCTGAAAACATGTTGTCATATTAGAGACGCATGAATTAAACTTTGTGACGTGGGAGAGAGTGTGCAAACTGTCTCGTTTTAGTCCAGTGCTTTCCCTAACCTTAGCCAAGTGCTGCCAGTGTCTAAACATAGTCATAATACATTTAAAGGGAAACTTCACCGATTCGCGTTAGGCTTTGTATCAGTAGAAACCCTGTAGTATTTTCGAATGACCATGCTTCCCTCCCTCATGTCCCACTGAGACAAGAGATCTCTGTATTGTGTGTATGGAGAAAAAAAAACTCCAATGACTCAAAAATCGTCATTTTGCGCCATCAGAGGCAGTGGACCACCAGCCAGCTAGTTCTGCATGTTCCCAACCCGCCCATCGGGGGTTGGACTCTTAACCCGAAACGAGCCGAAGCGAGTCGAGTGTCAGCCATTTTGGAGCTAAGCCACAGCTCTCTTGTTTCAGCAGCAAACTTTTACAACAGTTATGTGCATTAAAAATACCGCACATGTGTACCACCGGGATACGCAGGTACAGATCCGAGAACATGCAGAAAACTGTATTACAGACGGAATACCGCTTTACCTGCTACGGAGACCAGCTCCTCAGCCAGCGGTGTTGCCCAATACATCTAGCCCGGTAAGAAGACATCAACGGCGGTGTCCGCTTAAGTGGAAATGCCGAACGAGGGCAGGAGTTCCAGCTAGGTGGAAAGCTAACGCTAACCGTCCACCTGTCCCATCCATCCTGCTTGCAGGTGTCCGATCATTAGACAACAGACTGGACTACATCCAACTTCAATGGAACTCCCAACGCGAGTTCAGAGACCACTGTGTTTTTCTTTTTGTGGAAACATGGCTGAACAACAGTGCGCCGGACCCCGCTATCTAGCTACCAGGCTTGCTAGCCATCCGAGCAGATGCAGCTTTGTCGGGTAAGACTCCTAGAGGTGGGCTGTGTTAACACGGACTGGTGCAGAAATGGGGTGCTTCATCCAAAAGTATTCTTTCAGGAAGACCTAACTTTTAATACATGCACTCCTAAATTAATTCAGCTGTTATCCTAATAAATGTACAATTTATCATGCTGTGTATAACTGTTGCATATCTGCGACTAGTCTCTATTGATTGAAATGAATCGTAGTGTAAATTCTTTCAGGAACTCTTAATCAAGGCTCCACCTAAATCGAATCAGCTGTTGGAGGCG
>NC_045746.1:9206611-9207900 GCF_008692095.1 Etheostoma spectabile
CCTTCCTGCTAAACCAATCAGAATCGTACACAAAATGCAAAGGGCCAATCACAGAGTCACAACCCTGCTTTAAAAAATCAGTTTCTCCCTTTGCTATCAGCTGTCGCTGCAGGCAAAGAGTGCAACCGTTAACCCCCCCTTCCACCTCCAGTCATCTACTCCAGCTGACCAGTCCGGATCCTCCTTCGGTCTGGTCTTCGGTCTCCTTAGTCACCACCACTGGTGTCTAGATTCCATCGGGGGGTCTGTTGGTTCTCTACCACTATGTGTATATATACCAAATATTCGTATAGCGATGGAGTCTATTTGCCAACGACTTTGTACATTTTATTGAGTGGTATTAGAAACCTTATTTGCATATCTGTCTCTCCTGATTGAACTACTGCTAACCGCTGGTGGAGTTTGTGACTGTTAAATGCCGACCATTCTACATTCAAATTCTACATACATGGCTGTGTTTATGCTCAGGGTTTACATCACTCCAAAAGCTAATGCTACCATTGCCTTAGCTGAACTTTACAGAGCCTATAATGTGTGTGCACTAAATGTAGCCTGTTTCATATGTCGTTTTTTAATAACGTCGTTTTTATATATTTTAAATGTGTAACACCACATGAGCCACAGTGATACGCTGTTTTGGTTGAAATGACAATGAAACACATTTGAGGTGAGTTGAATGGCTCACTGTCTGTCTATGTCTGTAAACGGTAGGCGTGGCTTGGGAGTGGACTCTTTGAGCAGCAAAGTGCAAGTGCATTCTGGGATTTTTGTGTCTTTCATCCACATGAGCCAAAAACACATTTTCTGGCTTATCTTGGCCAGGAAGGCACCAATTTCGAGAAATGAAATCACATTTTTTACTACATAAGTGACCCAATTTAAAGATATATTCATCTTTCCAAAGGTGAAAAGTCCCTTTAATCATTGGTACGAGTGGATATTGGTTTGCAAGAGCAAATTCTGTAGGAAACAAATTAAATACTTTGTAAACAATTGGATTGTAGGAGACGTGATTGACACAAGGGTACAACACTGCTACGGCTGTTCTTTTCAACTGGAAATGCTTGTAAATTGGTGGAGGATCACCCTGCCATCGGCGTTGGTGTGTGTTCTCTCGGTTAGGGTATATTTGGGTCAGGCCTGACTGTCCATTTTGCCATTTCCATTTTTTGTGAAAATGCGCTCATTTTTCAACACTTTAAAAAGAAATATTACTTATACATTATAGAAACATCCACAAAAGCATTTGTATACAAACGAACACACACACACACACACACACACACACA
>NC_045746.1:9207910-9211057 GCF_008692095.1 Etheostoma spectabile
CACACACACACACACACACACACACACACAGTGTTTCTAGATGCCTGTCAAGGATAGTGTGTGTAGGGTTGAGGGGAAGTACTGTGATTGAGGTCGGGACAGGGAGACAGAGGGTAAGGTTCTCTTTAGTAAAGGGAATTGGTTTGACCAGTTTACACCCCTTTACGCGCCGGCTCCCGCCCACACACATACAGAGATCAGATCCGTCCCAGAGAAGACACAAGGGACAGAGGCTCAACATTGGGAGGAAAAACTTAATTGCAGGTTGTTGGGCCAAGAGAGCAGATGAAAACATCCCTCTACTAAATCAGTTGCTTTTCTTTCTGTCAGCCCTCCTATCATTCCATCTTCCCCTCCATAAATTCCTACTCCTGTCCTGATCTCAATCCTTCACACAGTTTTTCAAGCCATCTATTTCGGTGTTGTGTTCCACTCTCTCTCGCTTCATGTTATTCCTGGCATATTGTCCTCTTTCCCAGATGGTGGCTGATCCGGGGGATGTCTCACTCTGCTCACCACATATGGAGGCCCTTTCACTGCACAGAGAGCCTCTTGATCCCCCCCCCCCCACCTTCACTCTTTGGCTGTCTGGGGCAAAGCCAAACCCAGATCAGGTCCCTGTGGAGGACACATCCCTCTCACCGGGTGGCCAGGTAACTCAGTGCCAGGAAGCTGAGCTGGAAAGACACACAAAATACGCTGACTCGCAAATTCGAATCCATTTCATGGTAGGTATGGGATGCTCATATCAAATCAATCCCATGTGGTCTACTGCCACAGATTGAAACGCCAATTAACAATGCTCATTTTCTCTCGTTGGTTCCTGAAACCTTCTGATTATGGTGATATCATTCCATTAGACTATATATATATATATATATATATATATATATATATATTACTTTAATAGATTCAATTTCATGATTACACTGATAAATATTAGATCATCTCTCGGGTGTTCGTGGAATGGCTGTCAGCTGGTATACAGGATACATATTTACATTTTCCACACTGTGCATATGTAGAGTGAATGCATGGGTTGTTGCTGTGGGAGTTAATGGGAAGGGGCTAGCAATCTCTCAGCCTGTTAAATGCAGTTATATTCAGCTATATTTAAATAATAATAAATATGCTTGATGCCGGGGGACAGGAAGGACAGCAAGACATGATTGTGGACAACAGAGGAGGAGAAGGCGGCTGCAAAGTTGAGACACACTGACAGTGAGGGAGCCAGAGAGACACATGGAGCCGTGTTTATACATTTTTAGCTGGGATGTAAGACAAAAAATGTACTGATTGTTTATTATCCAAGCGAGAGGGAGCTAATGTTGGCCAACGAAGCCACTGTGAAAAGCGGTTATTAATTGCTTTGTGCTTTGTTACTGCCATGGGTGTAATGATCAGGTGGGCATTGTTTGAATCAGGCTTGGCATGATATGATGAGCTCTGAACAGTTGATGTTACACATCAATGGATTTCTGTAGGAAATAGCACACACGAGACATAACACTTGGATAGAGAAGGGGCAAAGAAACGGATTAGAATACAAAAAAGCAGGTTGGGATAAAAAGTTAAACTGGAAGGATTATGGAGACAGGAAGTTGCAGGGGAATGAGAGTGCAGTTTGCTGATTGAGAAAGGGCACACATGAATGAGGGGTATGCCTCTCACTTACTCACCCACTCATTCACTCACTCACCCATCCACACCCACACACATGCACACACATGCACACACACACACACACACAGCAACTGAGTGAGCAACAGGGCTGTGGAGTGTAAGCAGGTGTCCTATGGGAGAGAGTGTACCATTAGCAGATCATTTCCCTCTCCGCTCCAGCAGGCCCTCCTCTATCATTCCTCCGCTGTCAGTGCTGCCTCAGAGGATTACTGGGAAAGAGAGAAAGAGAGCGAGATGAGGGAGAGACTGAGCAAATGGCTGGGAGAGGAGAGCAGAGTGTGAAATTGAAACTTGCATAGCCCCTATGTGCCCTCAAAACTGTGATTATTACCCGGTAGGCATTTTTTCCCCCGTTCCATTCCATATTCCTCCTGGGAAAACATAACCAGAACATAATGTACATTGTGGAACTGAATCTCAATTTTTACTGTATAGTCTTTTGTTACCAGAGGCTACTATAAAATAAAGAAAATGGTAAACATACCATTCTGCTGCCGATAGAGTTGTAGGCTACTAAACTCCAAATGCTTGTACCCGGCAACGCAGCAGACACTGCTCAGAAAGGTTTCTGTGATTTGTTGTTTTGGCGTAGTTGGTCAGTCTGGGACCCGCCTTGATCCCTGACCCCTCTGTCCCGCTTGAGAGCTGCACTAGATGGGGGTAAAAATGTGGCCTGGCTGGCAACAAACCCACTGTCATCAGAGATAAGGACATCTCTCCACAGCCAAAGCCCAGGGACAGAGGGAGGAGAGGCTGTGGAGATGGAAGGTCAAACAGGAGTAGGTGGATGGACAAAAGGTGAGAGGGGTGAGAGCTTGGTAATGAAGTGGGAGGAGAGAGATGAAGGGGGAGGTAGATGGAATCCTCCACAGCTCTCAGCTGCTGGACAACAGACATGTTCATGTGGATATAGAGATATGCCATGGGGGGGGGAGGGGCTTTACTGTGGCATGGCAGCAGGCTGCATAACAGTGACAAGCTAAAAAAATAACTGAGGGTTGAAATAGTCACATTAAAAAGCTAGAACACGGACGGAGTGATAATGAGTGTACAGTACATATTGTACACATGCATTTATGTAGCAAAATGTACCGGCAGAGAAATGAATATTTCAGATACACACACTCCTACATGCAGGCCAGGTCAGTGGGGAACTAACTATGTTCATATCGGACAATCCAGCAGAGCAAAATCCAAAGTTCAGTGTTAGTGCATGAGACGGTGTGGTCCTATTTTGCAGAAAGTAAGGATAAAAATGGTGGAGTGATGGAAGTGTGTGGTATGGTAGAGTTGCATCAGTCTCTTCACTTAAGCTATTTTGTAATTACAAAATTAATTTTACTTTATTCTATTGAATGGATGAACTATAATTTGCCTAAATATGATTATTTTGTATTTTTGCCTGATTTGATGCTTGTGTTAAGAAATAAATCAGACGTTACTCAACAGTTACTCACTACTTGA
>NC_045746.1:9211078-9212613 GCF_008692095.1 Etheostoma spectabile
ATCAAGTACTTTTTTACTCTTACTCAAGTAATTATTTGGATGACTACTTTTACTTTTATTTGAGTCATTTTATTCTAAAGTAACAGTTGAGTACACTTGAGTACAATTTTTGGCTACTCTAACCACCTCTTCTTATTAGCCAAAAGCCTTCCAAAGAATTCACTACCGAACCAAAAGTAATTGCACCCAGTCCAATACATTCAGGCATGCTTCAAACTCATGGTGTGAGCAGTACTGTAGCAATACATGAGCAAAATTGGAGCGGTACATGAGGCGGTTTTCCAACTTTTACTTAAATTCCGCTTTGTGCTTCATCCAAAATGCTCCCACTTGCGGTCCGCACTTGCTCTGCTCACATGTTGCAGACCACCCCCCAAACATAGGTGTACAATGTGTTAGCCCACACCCTTGTGTCAAGATACAACACTGTCCGACCTCCCGGTGCAGACATTCATCAACTCTCTGTCCAGCTAAGTCCACATGGAGAAAACCCTGTGGCAAAGGAAGAGGCCCCTGTGTGAGCTCAGCTAACAGCAGATGTGTTGTACATAAACATTTAGCACAAAAGAAATAGATGCTCTCCTGTCTACATAGTATTTGATTTTGAAAAGCATTCTCTCAGTAGATAAGACAAATAGTGGCTATAGACAAATATTTGTCTGTAATATTTTGAAAAGTGATTCCAAGAATCCCAATAATTTCCCTTCTAAAGTGCTCACGCTTCAACAAAGTAGTCCTCTCTGTCAGAACATCAATGACATGATGAATTAATAATTCGTGGGTTGTCAAACAACATCTCTGTCACAGCCAGCTATTGATGAGCCATCTCGCAATGAGGCTAAATGATTAGAGGTGGGAACGCTCTTGCGTGGAGTCACTGAAATATATCAAATAAAAGCTAAAGCAATAGATCTTCTTCCGCGGCTTGATCATAAGTGTTTCAATCATGCCCCGAAGAATATATCATAATACTTTTGCTTGAATAAAAAAATAATAATAATCATTAAGGGTAGGAAAAAAGTGATTTGTTATTCACATTAGCCCCTCAAAGCCAATAGCTTTAGAAAGTAGGCAGAAATACAATGTAAGAACACTTATCATCATGGAGCAATGGAATTTAAATAGGATGACAAGCCCTTCCTGCTGCATTCTGATTGGTGTAATCTGACAACTGTGTGCAATAAGGTCAGCCAATCAGAAGTTGTTTTGGACAGCCACTCCTTGAAACGGATGCTATTCTTGGTGTTCTGGATTAGTGAAATATGGTTAACCCTCCGAGCTCTGACTGGAGCCTAAGGCCTAGCTTGGAGCCTGCTGTAACTGTGGCTGACTGTATCCTCCCCAGTGAAATATACAGAGGGAATTGCAGTGATATCTTGATCTCATATTCATCTTATGATTCATGGATGACAAGAAATAAAAGCTTTGGTTTCGCTTTAACCTATTTAAAACATCCAGGGATCCAAAACATCTAATTACAAAGTTCACAGACAAAGGAAACTTCAATTAAAAAGAAAAAAAAAAACAGTTTTTTT
>NC_045746.1:9212623-9225684 GCF_008692095.1 Etheostoma spectabile
TTGTCTTTCACAATGAATTACTCAAATGATAGCCACATCTGCTAGTTCAGGTGCTGGGTGCCATGTAGGGTCAGCGCTGCCAAGGCTGACAGACAGAGCGACTGTCCATTGAGGGTATGCCGAAATAAAAAGCTTCGACCCGGATCAGTGAAGCATCCGACACACAAGCCTGAGCACTTTGGGTCTCTGAGGCAGGAGCTGCCATTCTGTCTCTTACTGTGTGAACACACACACACACACACACACACACACACACACACACTCACCCAAGAGGCAGAAACAAAAGCATACTGCAACACTGATAAAAAAAAGGATTTAAAGACTTCTTTTCTCAATCTGCTTCTCACTCTGAGTGATGGGGTCCTATAGCCTAGAAATCTAAATGCAACCCTCGCGGCAGTAAATGTAATTTGCAGCTAGGGTCAGTCTAGCAACTCTCTGTTGGCTTCTGAGCTGGAAAAAACAAATTCTGGTCAGGCCAATCACATTATGTATAGAGTCGGTGGGCGGGCTTAACGTAAGGACGGCAGAGTAGCGACGGTTCCGCGTGAATTCCCCGCTACTTGGAAACAAAGAAGATGGCTGCTGCGGTCTTTGGACTCTGGAAGACTTGGAGTTAAACACTGAAGTCATTCTCAAAAATGGAAAATGGGTTCGGAGTTCGGAGTTTTGCCGTCCGAAAATGGCTAAAAAAGTTGAATCTATCAACTAGCGTTGCTCTGGTTGGTTGGAGCGCTATCCTGTTGTGTGCAAAAGGAAATTTGAAAGACAACCGCCCGTTTATCCCGCCCCTCAGATTGAGCCCTGCCAATGGGGAGATCCCAGAGCCAACGTCTTAATGATGTGGGTCTGGCTTGTCAGGCTAGGGGTCCTACATAAATATAAGGTAATTACATAAAAACTGTTTGTTTCATTATTGGTATTTTTATTGTATGAATTGCCTACAACATGCAGCAGTGTTTTTTAAATTTTCTTTTTCTATATAACGTGCAGCCTTCTTCCACAGACAAGGAGCGGTAATAAAGGTAATTAATTAATGTTATTACAGTGCATAACTCACTGGAACAAAACTGAGCAACGTGTTGTTGCTGGTGACAAAACCACAGATTAAATATATAAACATTAAAGCGATACTGGCGTTAAAGACCCTCTGATTCTCTGAATATGTGAATCCCCGCATTGCATTGTGGGATATCAGCTTTGAATGCACCCAGCTCGGCTCATATCGTAGCGTTCTGTTTTACAGCACACTGTAATATTTCACCGGTAATAACACCGAAATATCTAAATTCATGTTAATAGATGTAACGTTATGGTTTAAAAAATATCAATAAACAACAAAGCAATCCAGCTTCCCTGGCTGAAATAAATTCTACTTTTCACCTCCTTCCTCTGTTGCTCCTCCCCTCTCATCCCTCAGCTCCCATGTCATAGAGTTTATGCAATTTTGAGAGTTGATAAGAAGACCTTGGGCAATCTCTTACTCAGTGAGACTTTCATTTTACTCTGCCTCATACAGCAATCTACACCTTGCTTTGTCTGTCTCCAGAGAGTTACAAAACAGACAGCTCAAGCCAAGACATATTCATTTTTTTTTTTTTTAAATAAATTTGCTTTCCCCAAACGGGCTCAGCTGCAAGCAATCGACAAAGTCGACAGTGACATATTATTTCTTCTCCTTTACTTTCTTCCCTTCCTCCCTACATTACAGATTGCATAGCTTCCTTGGTCCCAGTCCTGTACATTCTTTGGCTGTTGTTCTTGTGGGTATTTTTTTGGTGAAGTGAAGGATGGTCCCCATTGGCTGAGAAGAAAAACAGCACCCAAGTTGACCGCCATGTGACAGGAGAAATTGTCATTATATCGCATGAGTCCTCACAAATGTTCCAAAAAATAACTTTGGGCAATGTTTGCTTACTCATAAATCATGAATAATCAAACAAGATTCATCAATAAAGTCGAAAAGTACACCCACATGTGCTATTGTGCTGATAACATTTCTCAGGATTGAGTGAGCGTATTTAGACCGTGCTGGTTTGACACTTCCCTGAATCTCCTGGTTGTTTTGTTGCAACTCAGGTGGAGCTACTTTTTGTGAAGTATCATTGTGTTTGAGTGAAATCAAGTAAGCAAAATACAAGTGGTTTAACCAGTAAAAACCTTGTTGCTAAGCACCTAAAAACAAAAATGGCCTATTGTCCCCCATAAAACCATGTTTTCTGCTTTTCAACATCATGCTTAGGAGCAAACAGGAAAAACTTGAAAAATAGTAAATTACAATGATACAATGATGACTAACTTCCATAGTTTCCAACATTCAACAAGAATAAAGTCCTGCATGTACTGCAACCCTGAACCTATCTGGACAGTAGGTGAGAACGCAAATGTCCGGACCAATTGGACTCGGCATTAAATGGTCCCTGCCATCTCCCTTGCATGAAGTCTGTGTAATGTTCAATTGAGCCCATGTGTGAATGGGCAGCCCAGTCTCATGGCAGTTTGCTAAATGGTGTCCTTATTTAATCTATTTATTGATTTGTGTGCAGGGAAACATGTTTCTCGTATTTTTTTCACGGTGGTGAGCACAAATTTTAAATGACTGTTTTTCAATGGGAAGCATATTTCGTGATAACAGCGCAATTATGGTAGTGAGTCGTATTGAAAAGCCAAAAATCCGTGCACGGAGATTGGTTGGGGTGTTGGATGGGTCAAACAACACAGGACTTTCACCCCAGAGACCGGGGATTGTGTCCCTCGTGTGGCAGTCGGTTTCCGCGTTTTTCTTCTCCTAACCACAGCCGTCCTGTTGTTGTCTCCATCTCCTGCGTGTGACGGCCCTTTCCCCGTTCTTCTTCTCCTAACCACAACCGTCCTGTTGTTGTAGCGCGTCACGCGTGTGGCGGTCCGTCCTATTGTTGTTGCCGGCGTGTGGCGTTTAATTTCCCCGTTTTTGCGGCCCCTAGAGACCGTGGATCGTGTCCCGGCGGCCGTTGTTGTCACCGTCTACCGCGTGTTGCGTTCCATTTCCCCGTTTTTGCGTCCCCCAGAGACCGTGGATCGTGTCTCCGAGGCCGTTGTAGTCCCCCAGAGCAGACTTCTACAGCCCAGTCTCATGGCAGTTCGGGAAATGGTCAAGTTCCCATTTTGTGGCGACCACCATGAAATAAACGAGAAAATCGTGTCCCTGTTGATGAATCAACAGATCAAACATTTGAGGTTGAACAAGTTTAGCACAAGACGGCAAAAAAAATCTCCAATTGAAGAAAGAGACAAGGTCGGGGAAACTTGCTGGGCTAACGCCGAAATTGTCAGACTAACTCAAGCAGCGGCAAGGGACTTGGATGTTTTTAACCAATTTGCAAACCGGCTACATGACTATGGTATTTATGTCCTGCCTCCTGCAGGCGCACAAAGTATTTCCAGTATGTGGAAACATGCATGACACTGACAATCTCATGTTGTGTGAAAGGGCCACTCCAGAGATCATATAAGACAACGGTTGAAGAATCTACTGTCATGCTAGCGGCTCCATTCGACTGTACTCAGGCACAGTGATGCTTGGAGCTTAATGCTAACACAGTTAAGCATGTTAATGTTACATTTGCTAATGAGCACTGAATACGAATTACACCTGAGGATGATGGAAATGTGGACCAAACCAAAGTACCGGAAACATTTTAACCATTTGACTTGATAATGGCACTACAGAGAAAAAGTCAAGCTTATACTGGATTAAAGTGTCCCAGTATGTACTCAAGCAACATCACTGCAAAAAGTTTCATGTTTCACTTTATTAACATTAACGCATTCACTTCTTTATAGAAATGAGGACCAAAGAAATTAATGAACAGGTAATATTGACAGCAAACATCAGAACAGGGTGGTTTCACATTGATTGTTAAGGTGTTGAGGCTGTTGTTCGTAATAACAATCAGCTGAGAAACGTTGCGTGCGTGTGTACCTGTGTGAAAGTCTGATTAGAATGTGTGGGATGCAGAATAGCAGACAGGCATTGTGGCTAATAAGCACAGGCACTCCTAATCAAGGCTTCGCTTACTACTCAGCAGCAGCATAAGGTCACCTGTGATTGATTCTAATGAGAGGAGGCACCAGCCCATTCCTTGCATGTATTTAAAGCCCACAGAGCTGTGTGAGCTTAGGCATTCTTGTATGCATTAACTGCTATTCCACAGACCGTCCTCACCCAGAAAACGACCGTCTAGGTTGATTGTGCCAGCAGCTGTTAACGACCAATATTTATGTTTCTCGTGGCCTTTGTAGTTATTGCTGTAGCAAACAAGGAATTGAGGTATTAGAACGCTAAATTCCGCATTAAAATGCAAGTTGCGATGGATTAACTGATTTTTACGGACGTAGTTCATGACGCAGTTAAGTCTAGATTCAGACCGATATATCTGCGGGCTGATGTTATGGGACAATATTAGGCATTTTCCAAACTATCGGTATCAGCATTTATAATGGCCGATGAATAAATTAAATAAAGACAGACTAAACACCCTTCAAACATGTTATGAGTGTTGGCGTTTGTCCACCAGAGGGCTCTCTACAATGTCCTTTTTTTTTTTTTTTTATTGTCATTGTGTTTCTGTTCAAAGGACTTTAAGTTTCAAATCTTAACCCTTGTGTTTTCTTCCCATCAACCATGAAAAAGAAAAACATTTTGGTCACTTTTTTCAACATTATCACATTTTTCGACATTTTTGTGACTTTTTCAATGTTGTGGGTGCTTTTTTAAATGTTTTTCGATAATCTTAATGTTGACATTTTCATCTTATTTCGACGGCCCATTTTTTGGGAAAATAAACAACAACTGAAAACTGGTCAATTTGACCCAAGGACAACATGAGGGTTAAGTTTGTATTTTTATCAATTTTATTTATCAGAACTTTAATATATTATGAAGTTCTTCTGTTTTGTTAAACTGCATTATCATATTATTTTAGTGAGGACTCATAAATAACTACAAGTAACTAATATTAGGGAAATGTGTTTATGTTTTGTTACTCATTTCTGGATATCGGCCGATGTATCGGAATATCCGATTTTTAAATCACCAAATCCTTTTTATCGATATGGGCCTTAAAAATCCTTTATCGGTTGTGCTCCAGTTATGCTTATTTTAGTAGTTACTTAACTACTAATATAACAGTAGTTATATTTAGTAGTACATGACTCATTTTAAGCCAATCCCTGATGATTTCCTACCCTAAGTATATTTGTAGCCTAACCTAACTAGTTCCATTTTACAACATCAACTACATGTATGAAACCTTGACCGTTATGCCTACTTTCTAAATGGTTTTATTACTAAAACTGCCACGTGGTCATATGTTGTGTTCATGTATTAAAAACGCCCACCATGTGGCAGTAAATAGAACGGTCTTATACGTATATTGTTTTGGAAGTCAGTGCTAATCAACCTATTCTGTCGTTTAGGTACGAGGACGTGTTGAGATTACAATAAAAAAACAGAGCACATCAGAGATCTGACAAAAGCCCGTTCCATGATCTGTGTTTCCTTCGAGAGGGCAGCTGCACAGAGGAGTGTGTGAGAACAGGTGCACGGTTGTTTGAGAACATCTTGAAATGTGTGGGTGTGTGCCTGAATCATTAAATCCTCCAAATAAAAGACTTGAATGAACGTGGTCCCCTGTTGTTGCTATAACTTTTGTTTTCATATCCAAAGCTCTCTTTTCATGCACAGCTGCAGTTCAAAGCAGTGCGTCTACTGCTTTCAAGATTAAAGTTTATTAATTAAAGTTGAACCATTCAAAGCTGAGCAACTTTAAAGTGAATCTCTGTGTTATTACCAAAATCCTGGACACTTTGAGCCGGTCCAATTGGATTCCTCTTCTGACATGCATAGAAGGTTTATGTAAGTGACTTCACAGTTTCTTCAAAAAATGTGTCACATTCCTTGAAAATTACTCTCAAACACAGCCTTCAATGTTTTCTATTGTCAATAAAAGAGAAACTTAATGTTTACAAATCATGGAATAAAATAAGACGGACTTATAGTTGATTGGACATTTAATTTTTCCTCATCAGGTTTAGATAGAATTTGCCCATGTAAGCCTTCGTCAAATCAACAGATGATGCAAAAAAATATTATTAAAGGTCCACACATAAGGTCGGCACTCTGGACGCTATGTATGTTGAGCACAGCGCTTCACCGTATGTCAATAATTTCATGAGTTATTTTCAAAAAACATCCCATCATATAATTCAAATAAAACTACATAACTGGATAGCATGGTGGATTGATTCAGTTTGTCTTCTGGATAATGTAATAATCCAACAGGTTTATGTTCTGTCCACACAACTTTTCTTTCCGATAAGTCATGTTGTGTCCATCATTTTAGCATGGCAGACCACTCTAAATACTGCAATACCCATGATCCTCTACTGTTGTTGTTACAGAACACACTTTTGGGAGTGGTAGTTGAATTCTCACCTTAGGTTTTTGTTAACACTTGCTCATATTTATGACTTTCATCCCCAAAGACAGACATTTTATCATGCAGCTGTTTCTCTTTTGTACTGATGATTCAACTCAGACTTTCATTCCCATTCAAACCACAAAGGTGCTTCAACGATGAGTCATTTCACATTGTCTATGGAGTTAATGAGTTAATGAGCTCTTACTTCCAGAGTCAACTCTATTACGAATAACATCAACAATTTGTACACATGCTTTTTTTGATTGGAGTCAATGCACTCACACAGAAACTGACATTGGTCATGCACACACACACATACCGGTGACTCGGCATAGTCTGCAATCTGCGTCACACACTGTACACACAGTACACTGACAAGTAGTGGTATGTGGTACAGAGTGATTTGCAGACTGAATCTGGACCTTGGTTTGGATTCAGAGATATCTTGACCTTCATCCTTATGGAGATCTAAATAAGAAAACAGCTCACGAAGCCCTCGTATATTTAGATGCATGAAGTACATTTTGAAGGTAGATTTCCCTCCACATCTCTCCCCATTGGCAGTATAAAAGGTATCTGTGCAGTATTCCCTTTTCAAAACCTAATCCATAACAGGATACAACAGTTTTAATAGAAAGGTCCGCAGCCTTACCGAACCATATGCTTGGAGGATTTGTCTTTTCTGAATGGATGGGAAACGGTTTTATAGCTCTTTGGGGCTGAGTCAGACTCAAAAGGTTTCCGGATGAAAACGATTCCCAATCAAAAGCAGTCAATAAAAGTTTCTGAAGTGAGACGCCAGGTCAATATTAAAGTTCACTCAACTAAAAGTGGTTCATCTTGACATACAAGTTGTTGAAATCAAGTCGAGTTTTAAGCAGCAAAGTCATGGCTAACACTGACACCCCAAATAATTGCAAAGAACAGGAATAGAACAAGCAGTGCTAAGTTTGGATTCTGAAACTGTGAGTGTCTTAATTTCACATGAGCTACTTCGAACTAATACGGGACATCCAGGAGTCAGGAGTACGCATCAGAGTTATACACCTACAATCACCTTTCATTAGAGAATGAGAGAGCAAAAAAATCAAATTCTGCTCAGAACAATGGCACGTTTAATGGCATTCGCCTTTCTCAGCGCTCTGTTTTCTGAACTGGAGAATCAAGGATTTTGGAGCCCTCTCTGCATGCCAGGTAATTGCAGCTCCTACAACCTTTTCAGCGTAGCAGATTGAAGTCTAAATGAAGCTCTGACCTTCAATTTGCTCTATCTCTTCATCAGTTCCTGTTTTTCTCTAAGAGGCTTGATTTCATCAGTGTTCATCGCCTTTCTCTCTTTATTTTCCTCCTCGCTTTGATTTAATCAAACCCAACGTCTCTTTGTTTCTCACCTCGCACCGCATGCTTCATTACGGTGTTTGCTAAGATGTGTGTCCACACTCCCCTGGATGTTTGATCTTTGTGAATTCAGCTGAAACACAAAACACCACCATGCCCAATTACTCCTCACACTATATATTAACTTTATATTTAAACTTCATAGTATATCTTCATCAGTAGCTCAGACCTGTGGAAACGGTGGGTGGCCGGTTCAATTCCAGCACGGACCAAGTACAGAACGTGACTTGGTAGCTGGGGAAAACTCTCCAACTAAGGGCTTTATAACACAAATATGAGGGGTGTTGGAATTTAAAATGTTACATGTGCTTAAACATTGTGCGTGATTTGCATTATACATTTAAGCTAAAAGGCAAAAGCATTATTTCAACATAAATGAAGACATGTTGGTCATGCATTGAGTTTGTTGTTCATGCGTTAAGTTGTTTTGCTATAATCTGTTCCATAACATGAGATGTTCAGGTACATTCCGTTATATTCCAGCTCTCCTAAATGTGTCAGAAGCAGAATTGATGGTTTTGGGACACACCCTGTGTCTGGTTGTGGTTCCTCTCCCCAGCCCAACTAAAGGGCAGCAGGTCATAAACTTTCAGTCACATTCCAATGGAAAGATAGCAAATAAGCACACAAACACATCACACCACTGTGACCTAGAGACCCCACCCTTAGTGAATAAGACCAGGGGTGCAAAAGCCGAAGAACCAGACAAAGGGAGGGGAGAGCTGTGACAGCTTGATCCAGGTAACTTTGCCTCTGGGATATCCTATGTAATAAAAAGGATTCACACATCAACATCTGAGATTCTGACTACTAATTGAGTGAACCCTGAGACCGGAGGAGGATTTAGCTCCGACAGGGGACACACAGAACAGCTTTGAATGTAATGTAGCTAGAAATACAGTGGTGTTAATATCATTGTACACATAGGGCCGGCCCTAGACGTATGGGGGCCCTAAGTAGGATTAGGATTTGGTTTTGGGGCCCTCCACATTGCAACATTTTGCCACTTCATTTGACAATGAACCAACTTCTATGGTGTAAGCATTAATCCAAGCACTGACGATACAGTAAAATAAAGTGAAGACTACTGTGAGACCTTTTAGCAGCAACACTATCTTTACAGTAGACCCCACAGAGTTTATTGCTGGAAAGCGTGAGTTTCATTTTGTGCATAACGCGGTTATCTTTTACGGGTGTTTTTTTTAACACTGTTGCCTGTTTCCAAACGTAATAAATAATGTGAATTGTATTTCACTGTCACTTTAAGAGGTGTTGGGGAAGTTTTCTGTACAGCAGGAGAGGAAAAGTTTTGAAGTGAGATTTGTTGAAACAAAATAAAGAGCAAAAGAAGAGTTTGTGTTTGTTGAGGTGTGTTTTTTTTTTCTCTTTTTGGACAGGATAGTTCAGCTTCATACTCTCCTCAATGTTGTAAACATTGTAACACAAGGGGGAGGCTAAACCTTTGCGTGATTTGCGTATACCCAAACTCAACGGGCAGCAGGTTTCCATTAAGCCGACTAAAGTATCATCTCTTAGTTTACATTTGTAATGGAGGCAGTGCATAATAGGGCCTCTAATAGGCTCTCATGTTAGCTCCACTAATAGAAAAAACACTGTACAAACCTGGAACCGATCAAATGCCCGGTCTTCTCGTCCCGCTCTTGACAGTCAATTGGAGCTCTTTAAAAATCAGGTGAAGCTCATTTCACATTGCATTTAAACACATATTGTGTTTTAATTAGTGTTAATGAGGGCTTTACAGTACATTTTGTATTCCCCCCATGATAAATGGTGGCTTTCAAACTGTTAAAACTCTGGCACAGTGCGCTTTTACTGATCCGTCATGAACACATAACACACTGTTTCTAACCAACCGTTTTGACCAATCCTGTATCTTTAGGTGAAAGCAAACAACATGGAGGTGATTGCAAGAGACAAAGAAAAAGAGGAGAGAACAGCAAGGAAGCAGCTCATTATTACAGCTAATGCTCTTGAGTCACTTATCACTAAGTAACAGCACTGGTGCAGTCGAGCCATTATAAACAGTTCCGAGTGTGTCGGGATAATGAACGCACCCCTTTACTTTCTGGTGACGATGGAAACACCTGCAAAGGCAATTACAGACGAGGAGCAACAATGCAATGATTCAAGAGTGTTCACAGCGCAATTCTAATTAAACTATAGGGCAGAGGGATTGGGGGAAAAAAATCCCCATCACATTGTGTTATTAGACAAACAAAACAAGGGCAAATCTACTGTGGGAACAGTTAGACGAGGAGCAGACTAACTCCCACTTCAGGGAGTGATCAAATACACACAAATTGTGAGGGTATATTGTATATGCGGCTTCCTACTTGTCTGCTGCATACTATGCTGTTGACTTAGAGCTTGAATTGTGCCTTTCTGAATGTACCTGCATACAATGCACTTTGCTGAATTCATTTGCAATCTTCCAAATTAGGTCAAGGGTATAGTATGTGCATGCTCAATGTGTATTCATGTATCTGTCAGAGCACGTTGTGGTTTATCACATCCAAACGTTGTGTTTGGATGTGATATACCATCCAAAATGTTCTGACGTTTTGCCTTTAAACCGCAGCATAAAGGAAATGTGCGTATTTCCTAAAATGTCATAAAATGATTACCTTTAAGGTAAAATGGTTTTACTTGTCCATGCCCATGTGTTCTTGTTTAATGGGTATGTGTTGTAGCTAATCTGTTGTTTTAAGCCACCAACCTGCTAAGGGCTGCGGATGAAATTTAGCTAGCCTGGCTAAATCTGGCACATTTACATGTCGAAATCTTTGCTCATGTTGATTAATGTGCGTTAAATACGCACACACACTGTAAATACTGTATATCTAATGTTATTAGTCAAACGGCCCACTGTAAAGTGAGTCAGACTGACTTAACTTTTACCCACTATTTCCTGTAGTTCTGTTCCTTTGGTTTATAAATTTAACTGTTGTTGTTTTTGTTTTTTACAAGCGGTCTTATCGTCAGACTGCTTCTATGTCTTGCTCTTAGCCCCCAAAAATGAAGATGACCATACTACGAAAATAAGACCCAATGTGTTATTCAGAGGGTTTTTTCATAAAGTATACATAGCAGCAGGCTATGTATACTCTGACACGTCCATAAAAGAGTCAGAAAAGCATAGATGATGGGGGTGTGAGCGTATATGTGTCTGTGTGTGTGTGTGTGTGTGTGTGTGTCTGTAGCCACAGGACCGATCCTCTTAGCCCAGCGTGTGCAGACAGCCAAGCACCTGAAGAGAAGCAGGTGATTACCGGCTGTAATGGGCTTAACAAGCATGACAATGGGAGGTCTGCTGTCTGTCAATCAGAGGTGAGAAGGTGAGAGGAGAACACAAGCCATTAGAGACAAACAGAGAGAAAGATAGAAGAGAAAGTGCTGGAGGGAGTTGAAGGAATGAAGGGATGAAGAAAGAAGAGAGGAAGGGTATGAGGTGCAACAGAGGAAACTCCTGTAATGAGCTGGGCGGTCAAAAACAAGAGGATCATTTAAAGCTCTTTAACTCTGGACAGAAATTTCTCTCTACACTGAAGTCATAGTCTCTCTCTCATATGTATATATATATATATATATATATATATATATATATGTATATATATATAGCCATCCTGCTATGTTTATCAGAGCCAGAGCCTCTCCACATCTTTTCGTCACCATAGCCATGTTGCACCCTTCTCTCTCTCTTCTGACAAAAAGATTTGTGTTTGGCATCTGTTTTTTTACATCTGAGATTATACAGATGTAAACTGTATTGTGGCATAATTTAAACATGGATTTATGGTTATGGTGCGCGACCACCGAGGCCTGCGTCATGTGGATGGGCCAACAGCGTTGTGGTCATCATTTAGACTTCCTTATGGGGGCGACAGAAACTACGGACTGTACAGACAGCTTGTGGGAGCGGAGGGGGGGGGGGGGTTGAACACAACTTTAGCCCCCAGATGATCGTGGAAGTGAGAGACCCATTCTATTAGTTCTACAGCGATACCCCGGCCGTCTGTTTCAGAACAATGATCTCTTCTGTGTCCTATTGGAGTCGTGAAAGATTGGAAAACAGGGTGAAGGCAGATGTGTCTGCTCTCTCTGTAGGATGTTTAACAGTGCAGTGTTTTTGTATCAACGCACGGGTTGTTAAGCATAATTGTAATGCTGATGCGTTATCAACAGTGTGGTTTTCATGTCATAAAAGTTTATGTTTCCAACCATGTTAAAAGTCTGGACCCCTCCCGTGAAAACGGAGTGCCTCCCTGTTTAATTTGCTCTGGCTATGAGTCAGGCTGTACCTCACCCTGATGGGGTTCTATCAATCCCAGCTCCCAGCTCTACACAACATCCCCAGCCCAGACATACTACACTCTCATTTGGCTAAAGGAAATTCAAGCTGGTGCTGCAGCCCATTTGCTGGCTACACAAGCTGCTGAGAGCTCTTAGATTAGGTAGAGTACTATCATGTAATACATGGCGATGAGTGGACTATACACCAGGACTTCAGATTTTCTCTCCAGACTCTTACTTTGGTGATTTCACATTCATGGACATGCATTCATTTTAGCTGTAATAATCCCCCACACATATACTTCAATACTTTTTTTTTAGTTCTTTACAAAGATGTTGGATAAGGGTAAGGATCTGTGAAGACAATGTTGTGATGGTGTGGATGAGAATAGATCTGGATGGATGTAAATGTGTCACAGTGTGATAAAGAACTATAGTTCACAGAGCTTCAGCAGAAGTGGAATCAGCAGGTGGAATAAGATATTGTCTGGGGTGCTGGCATCAAAGCCTAGAAGTATCAAACCTGATTTAATGTGTGAAAAACGGCACAGCTGATAACAAAGAGTTGTTAAATGTACCCTGCCACACAAAACCGTTTTTACTTGCATTTTTTAAAATATGTTAGATCCATACATGTTTGTGTTATGTCGTGAATGTGAAAATGAACTGCTACCTCCTCTGTCAGCTCTAACCATTAGTGATGACCAAATGAAGCTTTGAGAACCAGTGTCTTTATTTTCTGAGCCCACTAGATGGCGTTCTTGGTTTTAAGAGAAAGGCCTAAGGCATTGCAATTCAGTATATTCTCAACCAATTGTTGAACAGAAGCTCAATGGGTCACAAAGCTTCATTGGGCCATCACTACTAACCCCTGAAAAGAAATAAGCAGAG
>NC_045746.1:9225695-9225838 GCF_008692095.1 Etheostoma spectabile
TCAAGCCAATTACAAAAGCTGGTAGTCTGATGTCATGTTGCCTGAGCTCATTACTATTCATGAGCTTGCCCAGTTGCACCGGGTAAAGGATGCAGATAGCCAGGCTCTCATCAGCTAGCTGTTAGCCAATCAGAGTCAAGCAG
>NC_045746.1:9225848-9225996 GCF_008692095.1 Etheostoma spectabile
TCGTTGAATATTAATGAGAACTGGCACGAATTGAGCTGAGTCTTCCTGCAGTCTTTCTATAACACAATGGCTTGAAACAAGGTTACCAAGGCACTTTTTTCCAAGAAAACTGTTACAGAGTCCTTGGTAGAACTTCAGACATTACCAC
>NC_045746.1:9226006-9238212 GCF_008692095.1 Etheostoma spectabile
AAATACGTATGGCAGGGCACCTTTAAGTCAAAATGAACAAACTTGTTGGGACTTTATTTCTTTGTCCTTTTTCACATGGTTAGGGATGGCAAAGTCACTCAGTCCACCACCAGACTGAAATGTCTCAAAAATGATTCATTGCCACAAAATTTGGTACAAAAAAATATTCTCACACTGCCTGTCTGAATGGACTATGTCTAAATCACTCTGTTTTAGCGCCTGTCTCTTTAAGCCTGTCTGCTCTGATTGGACAGCGTTTCTGAGTCTTCTAGATCTGCACTCTCGGAGTCTCTGGACCGTCATTGCAGCCAGGGAATGACTGTACCAGCACTTTCTACCTATATATAGAATACTTGTGACATTTTAACTTCTGACCTCAACCTCATCAAAATGAGAACAAGTATAGATTAGAACCTTTGCAGACACTTTTATGTGGGTTTCAAGACTTTAAAACTTTCAAATTTCAGCCTTGAACCATTCCATTAAAATGCAAAACAATTATTATTTTGTGAGCAAAACAGTATCTTTGTATATAGCTATATATAATAGCTTTTTTTATATATGGCATGAATAAACCCCCATAACTTGGTAATGACTTTCAAACAACTGTATCTTAATTAATTGTCTTTCTTGAGGTCTCAAAATAATAAAAAACCTAACTGCAAACAGATTGGTGTCGTTAGTATTTTGTGACTTCCATCTAATTGAATTTTAATGAACATGCAGTTGTATGACAGTCATGTTAGGGCTATGGGTAAATATACCCATCATTAACTTGCCCAGTAAAAGCATCCCTCCCATCTGTCTGGCCACAGAAAAGTTAAACCAGTTGGTTAGTGTAAAATCTTTTTTTGATCACAAGAATGAATGAAAACATGGAGCAGCAAGCAAACGAGTGAACATAAGAATGAACTAGCTTTAAGAATGAATGCTGGCCAATGATAAGAAATGCCAGACCTTTTATTGAGCTGCATTTTGTCTCTTTCTGCTGATCAATCTGGACCTCCTTTATAGGCACTCCCGTTCTATCAGCTTGTCTCTGTTCAGATCCTCCCCCTGTTAAGCTGCTGTTTAGTCTGCATTCCCTGATGAACTCCTGTCTCGATGGGGCCATTGAACCTCACAGATTGGATAGGGATTCTCACTCTTTCAGGTTGATTATTTCTGTATATAGGCCTTTGTTCTTTAGTCTGTGCTCCAGCACTATTTCGTGGCTAGCTTCTGTTTCACAATTTATTTTTGCATTGACATCTTTCGTCTTTCTCAAAAGCTGAACAATTCTTTCCATATTTTACACATCTGTGTGAGTGATCAGTGTCAGGATCCCCACATTAAAAAAGAAATGACAGCGGCCATGGAACACACACCAGACAAGAAGTTGGGGGAGACTTTGGCTCTCCATACTAATACAGCATCATCCTTTTCAGCACTCCCCTCTGCCTTCTGTTATTCCCCCCCTTCACTCTCAACCCTTTTTCCTTCTTATGTTCAAACAATCCGGGGATGGCCCACCAACTGTGTGAATATGACCACTAACACATGTACATGTCATCCAATTTTACCCAGGCAATTTACAGTCTGCTGGACAACATAGCACGGCCAACAAAGCTTAAAGCTGCCATGCAACACATATTGGGTTACTAATTGGTACAGGATTCATCAGCTTCCCTCATATACAGTATACAGTCGATGATTGCACACAAGCTGAGATCAATTAACAAGTAACAGAGCCAGCAACTATGATAGTTATGATTCATAAACGGTATTTGTAAATGGAGAGGGAAAAGATGGAGCATGACTGCAAAGCATGTTCCAATTGCGCTGGCACTTTCCATCAACACAGGACTCATAATGTTGTCGTTCTCAGTCCATCTCACAGTCATGAGATCCAGCTGTTTATTATTTTGTTTTGAGTGCAGCTCTTGAACCACATGTTTCTCAGAAACACTTTACTCCTGGTTTTGCGAATCAACAGCGGTTTTAAAAACATTCATTCATGCATTCATTCCTTAGATTATTTTTAGAGAGATTTAATACAGTGGAAATCCAGAGTTCTCGCGGGAGCACAATTTGAATTTGCTCAGCAAGTTAATCTCACGTGGTGTAATGCTGCATATTAACTATACCCTTATAGTCGAGCTGCTCCAATCACATCGGTGTATCTGATACAGGTGGGCCAGAGGCGAGCTAAACAGTTAGCTCCGCTGTTAGCTAAGCGTATGGGGCTCTGGATCTCCAGGCTAGACATTTAATAGATTGTCAAAAAGAGACTATGATATGTCATTGTTTAGCTAGTAGTCATTTTAACATTTGGTCAGTGCAGGGGTCATTAATCTGTCATTCGCAATCTACCTGTCCATCTTACTATGTTTTAGAGTTCCAAGTTGATCCCAAAGAAACTGGGCTGAAACATTTGTTTTGATTTATTCAATTTACCCATCTGTTCATTTTCACCAATGAGAATGCTCTCCCAAAGTGCTATTGGGAAAGCCTCACCTGCGTTAAGTCCCTGATCATTTTAAAGCAATCACTTTTTGCTCTTGTTCCACATTAAACGATTCCCATAGACAAACCACATGGGGCCTTCATGGTAAAGAAGTGATCAAGGGCAGACATTTCCAGGATGAAGCCCGACCCTCACTTCCCGCTCTGTGTGTTGTCGTTCTCAAACTCTTTTCGCTTCAGGGAACAACAACAAACTTGTGGCCAGCAAGCTACGTGCTAAAAATAGTGTTAAAGAAAATGTGGATCATGCAACAAGGCAGGCCTGCTTGGTTCTTTCAGGAAATGACTTAAAGATTGACAAGGAATATGTTTACAGCATTTACTATCTAACCGGGCTGTTTTGGGACCTGTTGGTGGGGATTGCAATGGACAAAGTACACTGGTAGGAACAAATGTCTTGTTTAGCTAGGGATCCAAATAATTTAAATAATTTTTTGTGAGGGCAGTTCACTTCATTTGATATCGTATGTGGCGTTTTCTTTTGCAGGGTGCAAATATTCCACAAAAACAAGTTCCTTCCCGAGACTATTTTGCAGATCCACCATTGCTGCGTCCAGAGCCTTATGCCCCAAACGATTATAATTGGTTTGAGGAAATGCAAACAACCCAAAGTGTTTTTACTCCTATCCCGGGCAGCCCGTCTCCGCCGCGTCACATTCTTCTACGAGAGCGTCTCAGACTGGTCTTTGTCATCAAGGTTGGTGCCGACTGCTTTTTATTTGACAATGTGTTTTCTTCGGAGAAAATAAGGGTTTCTTATTTCATGTTGTACCCTAGCTGTGCTTAAGGGCCAGGTTCTGCTCAAAAAAGAGTTCATACAATAGTGTTGGAAGGCAGAAACGTGTAAAACTGTTTTGAATGGTCACACTTAAAGCTCTTCTCATGAAAAGGTTTGGAGCTTTATGGAGACGTTCTACCTCTATACTTACTTTTCACCATGCACAGCTGGCTAATTGCTGCGAAAAGTGTTGCAAATGTGTGATTGTCGGAAAATTACACATATTGTTGGACACGGGGGGGGGGGTGGGTTCTGAAGCTATTTGACCATCTGACAGCCATATCTGATGGAGTTATGGTTTCTTTTTTGGCACATAGTCATAATACCATGTTCACAGTCAAATCAACATCTATTTTTACTGTGTATTTATGTTATATATATATATAATATTATATTATATATATATTATATATAATGATATATATATCTAGTAGTATCTTATTCCAAACAACTACGTTTTTTTTTAACATCCTCAATATTGTGTAGTATCTGTATATGTGGTCATGTGTGGGCTTGTACATGTATAGTGTTATGGCTGTACAATCCAGCACTGTCTGTTTCTCTTAGAGCCTACAGGTGGCTTCAGCTGTCCACAAAGAAACATCAGAGCTGTCCTAGGTCGACATCATTTCATCTGATATGTGCTCTCTTTCTCCTCCCTCAGCTGAGATGTCTGCTAACATGAAAGAGGCAGACAGAGAGCAGTTCTGACGGTGTTCATCACAGCGGGCTCACGTCAAATGGGGGAAAGCTGGACGTCAAAATATTTTTTTTGCTGGTCTTCACTCAGTTTTGTTGTCAAAGCTGACAGTCGCCCCTCAATCTTTTTTACTTCATGCCATACATCAGCTCAGTGTCCCCCTACTGGGTGGTCACCAAACATGTAGTTTTGCTTTGCCAGACCTTACTTTACAGCGCTGTGGACGGGGGTCTGGCTGGTCCACACAGCAGTCCGGGATGGGAGAAAAACTGGTTTATTGGCATTTTCTCAAACCAATCACACGCCGGACAGAACCACAGTGCCGTTGAAAAATAGCCTCGGGAAGGAACTTGTTTTTGTGGAACATATACTGGACGTTTAAAAGATGTTCTAGTCGTGCAACAGAAAACTGTCTCCTCAGCTGACGGAAGTTTGGGGAGAGGACTGCCTTAGAAAAATGATCAACAATGGTTAGAATTGTGTAGTTACATCTCAAAAAAATCCAGGGCACATACCGACCAGGGACGACCAGGTACAGGTAGGGGATGATAAAGGCCAGTCAGGGGCCGATGAGACGCCTTGCCCCTGGCGCAGATTGTGCAGGCCCCGACAAACTCCTGTACGTCCAAAGCCATAGACGGCCACCAGAAATGCCTCCGAAGGAGCGAGAAAATGCGAGCCACACCCGGAGGGCAGGAAAACTTGGAGGCGTGTCCCCACTGGAGGACCTGGGAGTGGACAGAATCAGGAACAAACATGCACCCCAGCGGAAAACCACTGGGGTCAGGCTCAGTATGTATTCCGATTCCCAACATCATAGTTCCTCTCAGCAGGCGAAAGTTTCTTGGAGAATAATGCACAGGGGTGGAGCCTGTTATCTCCTGCTGAATATATGTATGGGAAAGAACCGCTCCAACCCCAACATCTGATGCGTCTACCTCCACGACGGACTGGTTCAAGGATAAACGTGCCTTGAGCCGTCTTCCATTTGTCACCCTCCTTGATTCTGACCAGGTGGTAGGCATTACGTAGGTCCAGCTTGGTGGCTCCTACCAGAGACTTGAATGCAGAACTAAGCAGGGGTAGGGGATACTTGTTCTTTACAGTTATGTTATTTAAGCCAACAAAATCAATACAAGGCCTGAGAGTCTCATGTTTTTTAGACAAAGAAAAATCCAGCACCCACAGGAGACGAGGAGGAACGAATAATGCCAGACTTGAGTGACTCACCAATGTACTGCTCCATTGGCTCACGTTCAGGTGCAAAGAGGTTGTACAACCTACTGGTGGGATGTGGAGCCCCGGGCAGCAGGTCGATGGATCAGTCAAAGGGTCGATGAGGTGGTAAAGATAAGGCCTTCTCTTTACTAAAAACCTCTGCCAGGTCATGGTCGATAGAATAAGTCGTCAGTTTCTGGTTGTTGTGATTTGGGTGTGTTAATGCATGTAGTGAGGGCTGACTTGAGACAGGTGGAATGAAAAAAAAAGGGCTCGAGCTGGTAACTTTACCAGCAAACCAGTCAATAGTGGGATTGTGGAGCTCATGATGGTTGCTAGTAGGGATGAGCGAGTACAGCATTATCTGTATCTGTATCTATATCTGTTGACCACATGCATTATCTGTATCCGTATCTGTACTCGGACTGGGCGGGGCCTAACCAGGATATGGGCAGATTTAATCCAGAAATGGGTCGGGTTGTCTTGAAATGGGCGGGGCTTTAACCAGTATGTTATTTTAAGCATGCAATTGATAGGAGTTGATCAGAAATTGTTATATTTATTGCTGATTAGAAAACTATTTACATGACAGCATTGAGCTTCAGATCAGTGGTGTTGTCATGGTAACAAACAAACTATATACAGAACGTTTTGCAACAATGAATACACCACATGCGGTTGCAATTATGAAGTAAAATGTAATGAACAAGAGTTTTCATACTCAATATAACTTTCTTTTTTTAACTGTTAATGTTTTTATGATAAGTGTGATTTTTTTTGTTCTTTTTTTAAATTTTTTTTATCCACACTAGATTTCGTGTGTGTGTGAGTGTGTGGGTGAGTAGAGAAGAGCGAGAGAGAGAGAGAGAGAGAGAGAGAGAGAGGGAAGAGAGAGGGGGCGGGGGGGGCACTGACAATAAAAAAAAAATCTCTGACGGCAGAGACGCAACGGTAGTTGCATTTAAACCAAGCACATGTCTGAAACCCACTTCCCAGACATCTACTGATTACTAAGTATGTAGGACTACAAACCGAAGTTAAAACAAACCTGAAGCTGAAGAAACCCTAAACGTTAACGACAGATCCGCTGACCTGATTGACTGAGGGAGAGTAGAGAGAGACGAAGAGAGAAGAGAGGGAGGGGAGCGCTGTTCCCGTGTTCTGTGTGTGAGTGAGCAAGCGTTGTGTGTGTGGGGGGGGGGGGGGGGGGGGGCGCTGTGACTTCAAAGAAACAGCGCGTTCAGCTAAGAGTTTATTCATCCGAGTACAGATATTGACTCGTCTTACTCGTATAATACTTGTACTCGCAAAAGTGATTTCTCCGTACCGGATGCTCGTTTCAGCCGAGTACTCGGATCATCCCTAGTTGCTAGCCAGCAACAAGAACAGAGGGGAAGTCTCATGGGAGACTCGAGCTAAAACCTTCCTGTTGAGTGTTCTGAACACTAGGGGTGTCTAAAGCGAGACTAGGGGAATCTGATGGTTGACTAACTCTGATTCCACAATGTTAGCATCACAACCTGAATCAACTAGAGCTTGGATGGAAATCTCTTTACCATGAACACATAATACAGCTCTTATGTTAATGTGTTGGCAGGGAAGATAAGAAACTATAGACTGACTCACCAGAACCCCGTCCTCTCAACAGGGGTGAGCCGATTACGTCCCAGCTGCATGGGTTCCTCCTTGGGTAACATGGAAGCAGAGTTAACACTGGTAGAAGGTGAACTGAATGTAACCCGAGACGTTGGACTGGGTGTTAATGGGTTGGCTAAGGTGGCCAAACGCTGCTCTCACTCTAGGTCTTTCTCTTAACCGGTTGTCAATACGGATGGCTAGGATGATTAAGTCTTACTTGATTGCATCCACTGCCAGCTAAGCCACGCCCACAGCTCACAGATAGCACAAGAGGGGTGGGAAATCATGAGGAGTAACAGACAAGGCACACAAAACAAGGGGAAAAACTGACTGCCATGATGACATCATGACAGCTAACTTGCAATTACTTGCAATTATTTGCACATTTTTATCAATTAAATGTCCATTGATTTCTTTTTGTCCCATTATTTTTTCTCATTTTAACGCTCTCGCCAACATGGACAAGTGGATCGGCTTGCTTTGTGCAAATAGAGAGAATAGAGAATTGGCATCAGCTGTGTGCTTAGCCATCGAGTGGTGTTTCACACTTGACATGCTGTGATGATAGCTCAGTTCACAACAACAAAACCCACACATTACTTCGGTCTTGTCAATGGAACTACTAGGCAACTTTAAAAAAGTAAACTTTCCATTCAGAATCTTATTGGCATCCATTTCTGCATCTCGCCTTTGACATCCACTCAATCCGTAACGTTACTACTCTTTGGCCGACTCGCAAGCCCAAACAAGTGTGTGCAGCGTGCCAGTTGTTTTGTTTCCAGTTTAGCCAGATCCGGTGTGGTGTTGTAGTTTTTCTAACTTTACTAATTGTTGCAGCAGCATGTGATAAAGCGACAAGGTTTGTTAGGCCAAAAATAACATCAATCTTGCCATAAAATAATTGACGCAGTTAAAATTGGTTTGCGTTAACACCGTTAAGTCACTGCGTTATTTCACTGATGAAACGGAAGTGAAAGAAAGGTTAGCTGGACATCTAGTCCACTGAGGAAAAGACAGAGAGACACAAAAGAGACATTAGTGCAAGACAAAGCCTTCTGGTTTCCATCAAGCTGGTAAACAGCGGAGTGCAATACCTCTTTTTAAATTAATCACTTATAGGAGCACAATGATAGGACAGCCACTTCAATGCAGGACACAGGAGAGGTGCCTAATGGAAGTGGGATTGCCTTTTCCACCAGCTGAGCCCTGTGGCTTGTCTTTTTTGTCACAAATTAGCAATTTACATGTGTACACTCCTTCTCGATGCTGACCACCTTTTTTGCATTTTATTATGTCTATTTGGGTCGAGGCAATGGGATCGGCGGGGGAAAACAAAAAAAAGAACAAATTGGATCGTAAGTGGAGGGTAACCTTGAAAACAATCTGGTCACAATCACGGCTAGATTTTGAGGAGGGATTAGGAGCAAATGAGCCGGGCGCACCCCTCAGTACTGTGGCGCATAATTGGACAAAACAGTTTTGAGTCAACCAGGCATTGTCACCTGGGAATGTGCTCCCGCATACGCAATGATCAAAAATGGCATATTACCAGTAAAAGGCCTAACATGGCTAACAAGCCATTTCTAGTCCATTTGGCAGGACATTGCTTCATAATTAGGGCCCTATTGAAACCTTTCCTTTCCTTTCCTTTCTTCTGGCAAATCCATCGCCTTTTTGAGGGGCTTAACATACTCAAAAACTCACCAAAATTGGCGATTACATCAAGTCTTGTGAAAATGTACGCATTTTAAGGAATTCAGGAATAGGAACATAAAAATGGCTCGCAAGTGCCCCCTACAAAACTTACAAAATTGAGCCTCTGCAGTACATTTTATGTAGACTAACGTAACTTAGTAGACATATGTAGCATGTCAAGACGTAAAACAAAATGTCATTGCCGCCATACCCTAAACCCAATAGGAAGTCCGCCATTTCCACGTTTGTACTTTAACAACAACAGAAAAACATTTTGTCCTAGGGCACGGCCATGGCAAGGCAGCCATTTTGTGCGTTTTGCCATTGAAACCAGAAGTGGGTGTAACTTGAGTGTACGTTGTCCAATTGGCTCAAAACTTTACTGGCCAAAATTGAGTCAAAGTCATAGCGCCCCCTAGTAGCAACAGAAAGTAGGCCCAAAACTATACATGCTATACTTTACCAAACTACTCTAAGAGACTTCATCCAATCAACTTCAAATTCAGTCTGAGTCATATAAAGACCTAAACAATGAAAAGCTATTAAAAGAAAAACTTTTCATCCAACAGTGTGGGCGTGGCATGGCGGCCATTTTGAGCATTAATCAATAAACAACTAAGTTGTTGTGACTTGAGTGTACGTTGTCGTATCTGCCCGAAATTTCTCACAACCATCAAAGATCCAGACCTGAGGACAGCTACAGGCCAAAATTGACTTTTGGTCATAGCGCCTCCAGCTGGCAACAGGAAAAGGTTCATGCCTTATATGACAAACATCATTGGATTTCCATGAAACTTATAATGTATGGTATACACGTAATATTGAGCTTGTACGATGCCCACTTACTCAGGCCACATACATACATACATAACATTTGAACCATTTAAGGTAGAGTCTTATGTGACTTATCATTGAACTATTTTCATTGGTGATAGTTTAACCCGCCACCAATGTTGAAGCCACGCCCCTTTTTTATTTAACCTTTATTTATCCAGGTAAACTGTTTGAGAACCAATTCTCATTTACAAACATGACCTGGCCAAGAGGCTACAGAAATAAATAGGAACATACTGTCCAACTTTACATAGTCAAACACATGACACATAGAACAAGCAACCGAATTAAAAGGAGATAAACATACTGTCCAACTTTACATAGTCAAACACATGACACCTTTGTGTGAGGTATCATAAACTAAACAGAGAGAGTTCTGTTTTCATTAGTCAAAGTTTGTTCCCCTTTCACAGCTAATGAACTGTATCATGTAGAGTCTTGTATGAGGTATCATTTAGTTCCCTTTTCATTGGTGACGGTTTGCAGTGTCTGAGTGCTGCACAAATGCACGGTCGCGAGGAGCAACGTCTGCCAGTAACCCCGACGTGCGCAGAGGAGCAAGGGCCCATCCAATGCTGCTTGCAGATTTAATTTGATTTATTTTTCTTGTTTTTTATAAAGGCTTCTGGAGCTGCTTTGAATATTGATAAGTCATAGGTGCCTGGATGCGTGCGGCAATGCTTGAAACCTCTTTAACAGACCGATATGCAGCATCATGCACATCTGCACTCCATCACACGTACACGCAGACACAAACAAACAAGCTGAGCCACTTGTCACAATGAAATGTGTGTGCGTGTGTGTGTGTGTGCAAGAAGGACGAAGAAAAGGAGGTACATTTATCAGACGTAGCAATCCGCTTCTCTTGTGTTTTTCTACTCGGCCCCTCATCCCACTCTCATCTCACTCTCTCCTGCGCCCATACATCTTTAGCCATTTAATTAGCTGGACAGATAATAAATTCCATGTCTCATGTGCTCCTTGCTAGTTTATTTATTTATCTATCAGGCCTTTTAGAGCAGTACAGAATCCGAGGGCCAGCCTCCATTATAAGGCATGTAGCATCTCCAGCCTTTTAAGTTTTGAGTCATTAGTTAATCCAGCTGACAGCGTGACAGCATTATGGCTGTTTTGTCAATTTAGGCAGCTTTAGCATGCACAAAGAGATATAAGACATTTTATGAATACATAGCATATATATTTACAGAGCAAGTTAGCTTTTGTGTGACAATTACAGACACATTATCATCTATAAGTGTGTGTGTGTGTGTGTGTGTATTCCTCTGTGTGTCCGCAAAGGTAAGAGCTAGTGTAGCCAGGTCCTGCCATATCGTGTCACATCATTTAAGACTCAATGAGCTGTCAGCGATCTCATTGCCGGAGGACATATGCGTCAACTAATAGGATGTCTTCGAGGTCAAGGCGTTAGGTGTTTCCCTCTGTTCACTGGTCTGGACACAATGCACTGTCAGCACCTCCACCGCTGATGTTTAATATTACATCATATGCATTCATATCAGTGGCTTTGCTTAATCCCTCCCTAATTGACTTAGGCTAGATTTGCAGTGCTTGATAATGTAGACTTTGGTGACAGTAAAGTGTGAAGGAGTGTGCGTGCGCGTGCATGGGAGTAAGCATGTGTTAAAATCATTAGCGCTCATCTCTCACCATTAGTCAGATTGGCAGAGCTAAAGTGTGGTAGACCTGTTGAAGATGTCCTAATTAAATGCTTACAGTGCGGTGAAGACTAACGTGTATACTGTCATCATAATTGGCCACTCTGGCAACTATCAGCTTTCACTGAGTACAAGAGGTTGGTGTTATCTGAAACATGAGGTACACCCGATCTGTATCTGATCTAATGTCGTACTTGATATATACTACAACTAGCGATTATAGCATGCTGAAGACACATATCTTCCATTTAACTTGGCTCTTTTCCTGCTTTTCCTTTCTATCCTTAAATACTGCAAGTGTTTTTCTTTGCATTTGCAAATGTATGCAAGGAATTGTACAGTATACACAAGTATGAAAGTATAACTGTGTATCCAATTACATGTGGTGTAAGTTTTAATGCATTTTTGGTCAAGAACAGCAATATCCCACGAGGGAAACAGTATCGGGAATGCCTACCCAGAGTCAGGTCAAACCTCTAAAATTATGAATTTCTGAGACTGGAAATTTACATAGACCTACAATAGAGGCGGCTTTAGCCTGTATGCACTTAACTTTACAAGCAGAACCTCTAATGTCATACATTTTGTAATGTACTGCACAAACTTCAGTGTATTTATATATTCCACTTAGGAGTTCCAGATTTTTCTTCTTTAGAATTGGAAATAGGTCAGTGGGCATACGTGTCTAGAATGGGACTTTAGGCAGCTTTTTATTTTGTTCCCAACATTGCATGTTTTGGATGATTGCCCAGTGTGAGTTTTGGCAGTGTGAGTACTTTTTGTTTGTCTTTTTTAGGAGATGTGTTGCATGATTTAACAGTTATTATTTGCATGGTTTTGTGGATTTGCTGTGTTTTTCTTAATAGTTTGTTGCACTGGGAATTAGGATTATGAGAAGCAGAACACTGCAAAGGATTTGGTTCTTACCAAGATGAAAAAACTTAGAAGTGTTAGATATTTTATTTTGTTTTAAAAGTGAATATCTTATTTTAAGTCTTCAATTTTACACCATGATCTTAATCAAGTTTATCAAGTGAAGTTATCTTGCTGCACAGATGGACAGATGTTGGACACTTGTTTTGAGCACCTTTTCCCTCAAATTTAGTGATTTTATCTTGTTTTTAGACACCCCTTGTTACGCCCCAGTCTAGGGGTACCTAGG
>NC_045746.1:9238222-9238357 GCF_008692095.1 Etheostoma spectabile
ACAAATTGGCATAACTTGCCCCATCTTCCCTGTCCCCCAAGCAGCCACAAAACGTAAGTGTTGGTCCCAATATATTTATTGGACACAATGATATATATTTCACATAAATGTTAATTAAACAAAGGTATAACGTAA
>NC_045746.1:9238367-9239307 GCF_008692095.1 Etheostoma spectabile
GGGTGGCCTACTATCAAAACAACAAACAAAACAACCCCTGTCTTGAAAGTAAAAAGGTAGCCTAACAAACCATAAAAGCCAAAAGAATTACAATAACTTACCTTCCTAAGAAAAACAGGAGAAAACTATACACATCTAAAGGTCCACCCATACAATTAGAAACTGAACTATACATAAACAAAAGACAACATGTGGCAGGTTGGGAGACGAGGAGAAATGGAGAACGCCTGCTGGCTTCCCTCTGTCTCTGTCGATGGTCGCCATGTAGCTCCCTTAAATAGCCGGTGGTTCACAGCTGCCGCCAATCACAGATCAGACTTAGCTGCCTCCACCAATCAAGCTCCAGCAACGGTACAGCACTATTTGCATAGGGAGAAAGACAGAGCACATGCGCGCACCACACACAGCGAGACAAACCAATACGACCCCAGTCGTAACACCCCCACAACTAAGAATTGAACCAACCCCCAATTTGGTTCAACTCCTAGATGTCTGAGGAACATCTGGACAAAGCATCAGCAATTATGTTCTCGGTACCCTTCTTATGGTGAATCTGCAAGTTGAAATCTTGCAGAAGAAGAGACCAACGCATAAGCCACTGGTTGGAGTTTTGCATATTAACAAGGAATATTAACGGGTTGTGATCAGTAAACACTTTGATAGGCTGTGAGCTAGACCCGAGATAAACCTCAAAGTACTGCAAAGCATAAAGGAGGGCAAGAGCTTCCTTTTCGATGGTGCTGTAATTAAGCTGATGCTTGTTAAACTTTTTCGAGAAGTAACAGACAGAATGCTCCATCGCCTGATCTTCCTCCTATAGGAGCACAGCGCCTGCACCGTAAGCGCTGGCATCAACCGCTAATTTAAAACAGGGCGCGACGAGAACAGGAGCACTGCACAGTAATGCTTTGGCAGACTCAAAAGCAGCCTGGCAAGCGGG
>NC_045746.1:9239317-9240150 GCF_008692095.1 Etheostoma spectabile
AACTCTTTTAAGGGGCTTACGAGACCCGTGAGAGGAACCACCACATAAGAAAAGTTGCGACAAAAACCACGGTAATATCCACAAAGGCCAAGAAAGCGACGCAATGCTTTCTTGGACTGTGGGACCGGAAAATCAATAATCGCCTGCACCTTTTCAGCTAAATGAAGCACCTGCCCCTGACCTACCTGCTTACCCAAATAGGTAACAGTGGCTCTCCCAAATTCACATTTCGTGAGGTTAAGAGTGAGGGAAGCATCACGGAGAGGACTAAAAATAAGGGACAATGTATTAAGATGGTCAGTCCAGTTGGAGGAATAAGCAACAATATCATCCAAATAAGCTATGCAATTTTCGACACCAGATAAAACGATGCGCATCAACCGCTAGAACGTAGCGGGCGCATTACGCAATCCGAACGGCATGACGGTACACTGGAGTAAAGTATCTGGTGTAACAAAAGCAGATATCTCCGAGGCCCTTGGTGTCAAAGGAACTTGCCAGTAACCTTTTAACAGGTCCAGCTTCGTCACATAATTCGCGGAGCCTACACGGTCTGCAATCCTCCATCCTGGGGAGCGGAAAAGAATCAGGTTTGGTAACGGAATTTACTTTGCGTTAATCATCACAAAAACGAGGGGACGGATTCACTCTATATGCGTGTTGCTTTATGGGTTTGTGGTCCTCTACATCAATGTCATGATATAGGACCGATGTTTGACTAGGATGGTCAGAGAAAAGCAATAAGTTATCCCCAATCAAGTTTACAATATCCGCACGGGCCGAATCAGATGGATGGGACAAAAAGTCCTCCAAGTTACACAATACCTCTGAAT
>NC_045746.1:9240160-9240507 GCF_008692095.1 Etheostoma spectabile
AACGAGCGGCCGGCATCAACCCACTTTTCTCGGCCAAACCATCATCGGCAAGAAGGTACTGAAGAGCAGACACGGACATCACGGGCACAGCGGGAGACGGCGGGGAATCAACTCACTCTGGATAAGTAATGTTTCAGCATGTTAACATGACATACTCTCGATTTTCTCTTCCGGTCTGGTGTTAACACCACGTAGTCTGTGTCATTGATTTTCCTATCCACCGTGTATGGACCCAAAAACCTAGACTGCAGACTGGATCCAGTTAACGGAAGCAGCACCAAAACTTTCTCACCTGATTGAAAAACACGAAGAACAGACTTTTTGTCATAGCGACGCTTCATTTTAAC
>NC_045746.1:9240517-9243546 GCF_008692095.1 Etheostoma spectabile
GTCATGTTATCACGGGCTAACTGACACACACAGTTAAGACGCTCACGAAAAGAACTGACATGATCAAGCACATTATGCTCAGCTTTTGGCGACTCTGACAACCACTTATCTTTAAGGAGACGAAGAGGACCGCACACCATATGACCAAACACCAACTCACAAGGATTGAAACCCACCGATTCTTGTGGAGTCTCACGCACAGCGAATAACAGAAGAGGGAGACCTTCATCCCACTCTCTGCTGGATTCAAGACAGTATTTACGCAATGGAACAACAAATCAACAGCTTTACCGAATTCACGAGCCTGTGCTCGCGTAATGGCACTCACAGGAAACAAAGATGGCACACTAATCGGAAACTGCGGAAGCACGGCAACCTTCACTTGTCCTGACACAAGTGCGGAATACAAGTACGTAGATCCTATTAAGTGGGCGTTAAGCTCACTCATTTTAATCCCCCATACTAACAAATCAGAACAACACAATGTTTCATTTGAGAGCGGCAAAACACTAGCCAGTATGACGGCTCAAATAGAGGATCAACCTCCGTGAGTACCGCTACAGTTAAAGGCTCGGTGTGTTTTACAGGTGAGGACGCGGCGTTTATGAACCCCACACCTGCAGGATGTTTAAACTGCTTGTGTGCTGCTTTGTTTTTGATAGCCGGACAAACAACAATCAAATGGCCTGGCTCGTGACAGTAAAAACATTCGCGGCCCTCACCCGCAGCTGCTGAGGTGTTTTTACGCATCATCTTCGGCGACCGATTTCTGCGCTCTGGCAAAACACGTGAACTAAAAATTGCCGGCGTAGAAAAAAACAATATTACGGGTCAAAATGAATTCATCAGCCGCTTTTGCTACTGATGACTCTTTTTGTTCGTTCAAATAAACCACAATGTGCTCTGGCAAACACTTTTTAAATTCTTCGAGCAAGATCAGCTCTCTAATCTCCCTTACCCTTTTTTGCAGATAAATGATCGGCTGGACCACACCCCCCACAGCTCATGATTGGCCACAGGATGTAATATGTGCTTCTTTAAGGTGGACACAATACAGGTGCAGGGAAGGAAAAAAGGAGGACAAAGAAAGAGAATCCCTGATGTGACCTGCCGGAGGAGAGTTGTCTTTTGAAGTTTTTTTAGTCATTTTTTAATACTGTGCAGAAGTAACCGGTTTGATTTTAAATACATTTTTGAAGAAACCATCCTGTTTTTTTTAAACGCCTTGTTTTGCCGGTAACAAAGGACCTCACACAACCGTGTGACATATACTCACACTGGCGAGCTGCTGGAGTGCCTGATGGAGGGCCATTACATTCTCGTTAGTTCAGCTTCAGTGCTCTGGGTGTGGAACACAGCTGCCCTTGCTCCCTGAACACCAGCAGAATCCGACCCAAAACACCCCCCCTACACCCACATACATCCCTCTCTCCTTCCCTTCCCTTGCCTCTGCCTGCACCCAGGTGTCTATTACTACATCTCCCACTCTCCGGACTCTCTTCGGGCTCACCCGGAGCGTGCTTCGCAGCCCTCTTCTGAGAGACCGTAGACTGCAAATGGATGTTGACTCAACAGCTTAGTCCCATCATTCCGGTTGGATCTGCAAATTGGATTTAAATAGTACATCCTTGAACATTATCACGCCTCTATTTTCTGTTGTAATAAATCACAGTTTATTCCTCTCATTTTCCGGATCATCTCCAAAGTTTACTCTCACTATAAAAAAAACGTTTTACCTTATTCTACTCTATAAAGCATAATAGTCCTATGACTTTCCAACAACTGCAATGTACATAACATTTACCTGAGTACCTGCTTTATTTGCTCCCATGGAAACACTTGAGGCACCTTCCCAACCTGTGGTTAACACTTTGGGAATCTGGCCTTTTACTTCCGATTTATTAAAACTGCGTTGTTGCACTGCAAATTATTTGGTCCTTGCCAAGATAAAAAAAATTATATAAAATATATCTTGTTTTAAGAGTGAATTTCTTTTTTTTTGTCATCATTTTAAATCAAGTAGGCTTGTCAAGTGAAATTATTGCCACGTGGACAGATAATTTCACTTGTTTTCCCTCAGATTAAGGGGTTTTATCTTGTTCTAGACACCCCTTTTTTTGCTGCGAGATTAATGTCCCACTCCATAATCTGTCAAAATATCAAAAGCAGGTCGTATTTTTGGGCTTGACTGCAGATAAGAGATGTCTTTTTGGAAGATGGACGATGAAACGCTTTCCATAATGTATCTGTTATATGACTGGAGATCTTTGTTGAATGCCATTCCTCTTATCTCTCGCCCACTCCCTTGTTTCTTGTTACGTCTATACTTAACTATAAAGTCACAGTATTCCCACACATACTTAATAGGGGGGTGTTGTTTGTGCTGTCAGAGCTGTTGACAGTTAAATCAGTGAAATGTAAGATGTTGTTGACGTATAGATAACTGCCAAGGTGTCTTGGGGGTGGGTAGGACAGATTAGGTGGATAGATTATTTATCTCTCTTTCTTTCTTTCTTTCTTTCTTTCTTTCTTTCTTTCTTTCTGTCCTTCTTCTAAAGTAATTCTTATACTGTATATGTCAGTTCTTATACTGTATATGTCAATCAGTTGCATAAATATGGTGTATGCACCTGTGTTGTTATGCGGCATTCAAAGCAAAGAGTTCAAAAAGTTGCTATGCACAACATGAAAGCAATCCACATTTTGAACATAGAAGTCATTGTAATTTGATCAGATTTTTTTGCACTATTTGTCTCAGAATGCACAGAGGAGAACAACTGACTCCCAACCTCAGAAGGCTGACAGGAATCCTAGAATAGGATCAACAATAAAATATCTTTTTTATAGGCCCTGGTGGTTTTACCCTGTCATCTTGGTTGGAAATGAATCAAACTATCCACAACAGCAGTAAGACAACAAACAGAGACGACGACAACACAGAGAAGTTCAAAAAGAAAAGTTGGATGAAAAGTTTCCTGGCTGAGGTTTTGTGTGTGTGTGTGTGCGTGTGTGTGTGTGTATGTGTGTGT
>NC_045746.1:9243556-9244453 GCF_008692095.1 Etheostoma spectabile
TCAACGTGGAGGTGCTGCATATTGTGTGAAGCAGACGGAAAAAAGATACACTGTCATAAGCCGAATAAAGACAAGATTCAGTGATACAAAAATAAAAGAGCATTATTCGTCCATGGGCGGCCTTCCATCAAAGTGCTCTCCTCTGCCAAGCACGCACACACACACACACACACACACACACACACACACAGATGTAGAAACATCCAGACGGCGCAAAACAGATACACCGCAGCAGACGACTAAATGCATTTCTTACTCCAGACTGCACTCTATTCTCATTCAAATTCTATGGCGAGCAGACACACAACAAGATTTGCTCCCTTTATCGCCTGAAATACATTTACCTCTGCAGCTAGTGGAGAAGGTTTATCTAAATGAAATCTATCCCTGCCACTGATCTCACTGACACCACATTGCTGCACATCTTACACAACTTACAACATACCAAATCCAAGAATGTGTTGTGTTTGTTTTCTGCGTGTGTGCATGTGTGTTCAGAAAAAAAAAAGTGTGTGTCGGACCAAAAAAAAGAGAGATGTCTTGTTGACTGAGGACGAGGGGGTGTCTCATTTAATGCTGAACCCTAGCTGTACATAAGGGCCAGGTTCTGCTAGAAAATAGATACTTCATTCAATAATGTTGGAAAGCGGAAATGTTTAAAACCGTTAAATGGTCGCACTCAAAGCCGGGGTGAGGAGTCAAAGAGAGAGGTGAGGGAAATAATCTTTCTAGAGCGCCTCTCTTGGAAAGTATCCGTAAGTAAAGGTTTAGAGCTTTATGGAGACGTTCAAACTCTATACTTACTTTTCTCCATGCACAGCTGGCTAATCGCTGCGAAAACGTGCTGCAAATATGTGATTGTCGGAAAATTACACATATTGTTGGACAAGGGGGGGG
>NC_045746.1:9244463-9273882 GCF_008692095.1 Etheostoma spectabile
GGGGGGGGGGTTGGGTTCTGAAGCTATTCAACCAACCATCTGACAACCATATCTGATGATATTATGGCACCTTTAGTTTCCTCTTGGCAAAATGTAGAAATAATCATGATAACAGTAAATAGTAGTCATAGTAGCAAAATCATCTTTTTAAGTGTATGTATTGTATTTATTTAAAAACTTGAATGTAACCTTTTAAATGGAAAAGATTTTTTAATAACCTTTAACCCTTGTGTTCTCTTCCCATCAACCATGAAAAACCCAGTTTTGGTCACTTTTGTTCAACACTAGTATCATTTTTTCGGACATTTTTGTCACTTTTTTCAATGTTGTGGGTGCTTTGATTTTTGTTTTTGGGATATTTTCAATGTTTACATTTTCAGCGCTTAGTTTGACGGGCCATTATTTGTGACAAATATTTTTTTGTTTTTTTTTACTGGAAACGGGTCAAATTTGACAACATGAGGGTTAAAGGCCTTTTAAGTCTGCTAGTACATCTAACTACTCAAAGAGAAGAACTTTCTTTTCTTACGTAGCACAACAAAAACATAGTTTTTTTGAAACTTAAATTATATATAAAGGTAAAAACGATGGGAAACATCAGTAGGGATGTTTTTCATGCAGAATACATAATGAGCCGGCTAAACAACACATTAACACAACAGATAAAAAACATCGGTGGGAGTCCTCTCATTTGCTGATAGGCCGACAGAAGTCAACAAGGCAAATATGAATTTGGCCGATAAAACTGGAGCATCTCTATTATTCATAGGAAATTAAGCATGCCTGCAGTATACACTTATATATAATAGGAAATAAATAGAAAAAGGAGTTTAGCCATAGGCTGAGTTTAGCCATTGGCGGAGTATATGTCTCTGTATGTGTGTGTGTGCGTGTGTGTGTGCGTGTGTGTGTGTGCGTGTGCGTGTGCGTGCGTGTGTGTGTGTTCCTCGGACTTCAGGGTTTAATCCAGGACATGGCCGTGGCGGCTGGCGCACCGCATGCCGTCAGGTCCGTCTAGCATTCTTAATGAACCGAGCTGGCTCAGACAAAAACATTTAAATGATGATGAGCAGATGGCATCATTCACACTGGCTGCATAACAAAAGGCTGGCACCCCAGATCTGCAGCAAAAATAACAGGTGAAACTTCAGAAATCCTCCTCTTAACTCAGGACATCACAGCAGTAATTAGATGCAAATTACCTAGCCAGATACATCTTTGATTAGCTTTCATTGCGTGCTGTTTCTGTTGTCTGCGGCCTGCTACTGCAAACAGAGTTGCATTCCATTGTGTTGGGAGAAGTGTGCTAATACTTATATAAAAGTGTGTGACTCATAACAACCACTCATACACCCACCCAAAACAACTCTAAAGCGCTAACACTTTAATACATCTAGACAAACACGATAAGAAGTGCATGCACACTCCTGAGACGTGTCCTATTAGAGTCAAGTGTTTGGATAGAGGATAAAATAGCAAAGCTGCAAATAATAATAATGTTTGCAGAGGGTGACAGGTAAGTTATCTCTTTCTCCTGGCTGTGCTAATTAAATCAGGCACCAATGGGACAAAGAGGGGAAAACGCCGTCGTAGCTATGGGCTTAAACAGATGCTGCGCTCTGATGAGCACCAAGGTTAGCCTATCATGCAGCGTCCAATCATCAGAAGAGCAGCAGGTCAGCTTTAATTCCATCTAAGGGCTTTCATTTAGAACCACAATGTACAGTATTCTCATTTTAAGTGATTGAGAATATATGGCCTTTACTATACTGTTTATTAATTGCTTTATGCTCATGCCATCAATTATTTTGTGAGATGAGTTCTTCTTTCTGAGGAGTCAAAGTTCTTGTCAAGGAGTTATGTAACCAAGGTTGCATCATATTATGTCAGCGTGTGCCTCGTTGTGAAATCAAGACAGATTGCTTAATTATAAGGTATATTAGTTCTTTTTTTTCTGTGATTTGCAAATGAGCGGGCATTGTTTATGATAGTTTATTTTAAACAGCTCCAACAAAGTATACCTCCAAAGTGGATCAAATGGCTAATATGTGAAAAATCAACTGTAAAGCCGAGTTCAGACTAAAGATATGCAACAGGACAAGTTCAAATTCAAATAAAACTAATTGCAATGTGCCAATGTGCAACGATCTGAAACCTGCCAGATTACTTCAATGCGACGAAACAAGACGGGGCATCATTTCCATGGCAACAACTCTCTATACTTCTGTTCTAACTTCAACATTTTCAGGCTTTTTTTGTGCCTGGGTATAATTAGTAGCTTCTTCAATTATAAATAGTGAGATACCTGTGACTGTTGCATTTCTAGTAGTAATGAAATGGCAAAAATAACTTTATTTTTTTCTGATTTACTGCTTTGTTCACAGTCTTCCAACGTTCTAGCCAACAACCGATAAGAAGGATTTGGGGATGGGGGTTGGGGGGTTAGTGCGCAGAAGGGAGGGGGATGGGACAGGATGAGGGAGGGGAGAGGGGCGAGCTAGCCTCGTTTTGTTTGAAAATCCTTTGAACGTCAACAAGAAGTGGCGTCACCCAACATCTCTTAGAGCACCTTTGAGAGGTTTTTAAAAATTGCTAAATCTTGCAAAGAATAGCCAAGTTGGCAACACTTCATATTAATGTTAAATGTGTTTATGAGATATCTCACAACAAAATAGCCAGTGTGACAAATTATGTAATTGTGTATTGACTCTTAAAGGGGCTGTGCTCGGAATACTGCAAAAACAGCAGTCTGGGATTTCCTTCACACGACTCTCAGACTGTTCCCCAATATGTGAAATACCAACATTTTTCACCCTCAAAATGACTACTTGGATTTCCTTTAATCATAAGAGTTTGAGGTACCTTGAATTCATGAAGAAAACGTAGGGATTGTCTCATGCCTTCACGGTGTATGGAGAATAAAACAAAACTGAGAAAAGTCTTGAAAATTACTTGTAAGGGTTACTTACTGTGTGTGTGTGTGAGTGTGAGTGTGTGTGTGTGTGTGTGAGTGTGAGTGTGAGTGTGTGTGTGTGTGTGAGTGTGTGTGTGTGTGTGTGTGAGTGTGTGTGGCTGTGACAATATACACTTACTGTCTTTGCAGCTGTGCACACAGTGTGAACCACTGTGCGGCGCATGGCCAATCTGAAGCTGAAAATCCGCCGAGTCATGTCACAGGGAAATGGATTGGTGCACCTCTAATAGACTGTATCATTTTACCATATGGCCTTGCTAAGAGATTGAGCTAATGTTTTATTGTTTAATCTTTATACATATTGTACATATTGTGAAGATAAATCAATTTTAACTGAGACTGAGAATCCAATTTGAAGGTTTCCCAAAACATAACACAAACGAACCCTTGTGTCTTCTCATCCACCACAAACTTGTCGTCCTTCTGGGTCAAAATTGACTTTTTGGATGTTGAGTGAATTACAGACTGGTTTGGCAAAGTTTAGTCAGGATACTGCTTTGAAACCCTTTAGAATGTTTTTCTTCAAATGCTATAAAATTGAAGAACACACCCAAAATTCAATGAAAGTAATCATTAATATTACCTGTGAATAATGTTGTAGGGGTTCCATACAACGTATATCTATGCATCCATGTTATTTCTGGGCAATTTGGTTGAAAGAAACCCAGATTACTGATATAAAAAAACAAAAAAGAACTTTGAAAATGGGTCAAATTTGACCAGGAAATTATTTACGGGGTAGATGTGCTAAAACCTGGTCCCCCTTTATAGAATTTGTAGAAAATGTATCCCTCACATGATGTAATTCTCCTTTGCCCATTGATCATATAAGGTTATATGTGGTATGATGCGGCATAATGTTCCCAGTCTGAGCAGTGTGAAGTGAGGTTCAGGAACTGTGTGTAGCTATTATGTGTGTACCAATCTCTTTTTCTCTTTCATTTAATTTAATTTTTTTATTTTATTTTTATTTTATTTTATTTAATTTTTTTCCTCTTTTGCTGTCTTTTGCCTTGGAGGTTGGGTCGGGACGGGTCGGTAATATGTTGTATCTTTGTCGTTTCTTCTGTGTAACTTAAAATCTATAAATAAAGTTCACGATTTTGTTTTTTGTTTTTTATACTTTCATGTATTTTAGTTAACTCTGGCAGAAATGACGATGTCAGTCAGTCTGCGTTTTTGGAGAACTCTTTGAAAACGGTGCCAAAGTAGCAGCAGTTCATTAGCGATAACATTTCAACAAGTTTCAATTTTAAAATAAACTTTGTTTATCTTCTCATTATAGTTTCTCTTTAATTGTGCTTTATGTGAGGATCGACAATTAATCGCGCCGCACTTGGCTCCTAGCCTGTTCTGTTCACACTTGAGACTAAACATGCACACGGACGCATACAGTCCATGGAAACACACACACACACACACACACACACAAAAGCTGCGTGTTTACGACTGCTCAGGAAGATTCCAATTACCCGAGCTTCAATGATCCACAGCAGCACCGCCTACTGTCAATGTGCTAATTAAATATTCATTTTAACAACCCGCACCCCTGGGGGCTGGTGTTTGGCAGGACCTTGATTGCAGTTTTACAAGAGTATATGTGTGTGTGCATACAGGTGGGAGTATGAGCATGCCTCTGTGTGTCACAAGTGACCTTCAGAAACATGTGCTGCCATCTTTTTTTTTTTTTTATGTTTTCTTCCTCATATCTCTTTTTATCTTCTTTTTTCTGTTCCCCTGTCCTAAGGCCCGGCAATTAGTGACTGTGCTCTCCGACGCAGTAGGGAGACCACTCTGCACGAGAGGAGCCTGAGTGATCAAGCCACAGGACAATCCTTGAGATTTCATTAAACCTCCATTTAAGGTTTCATCTGCCCCAGGGAGCCATGGGAATGGGAGGTGGGGGGGATTTGTGCCAGTGGCGGAAAGGAAGGTGGGGAGAAGCGGAGGAAGACAGCAGTTGTTCGGATCTATGATTTCCCATGTCGAATAGAGGGGAGGGTAGATGTTGCCTTGGCGACCACAGGTGTGCAGGCAGTGTGTGCAGATGTACGCAGAAACACATCAATTGCTCTCTGTTAGTTTCTTATCGCTTTTTTAACAACTGTCCCTCTCTCTCTCTCTCTCTCTCTCTCTCTCTCTCTCTCTGAAAACATAGAGGCAGATATTGTCTTTAACAGCAGGCATTTTTTAGCTTGTTGACTCTGTGTATGGCTGCAGATGATCAAGCAAGCCAGGGGATGGATACATATCTGAGTGGAGCAAAAACATCCATTAAATTCAGTGCCGTAACTTTGGTGACATGCTGTGCAATGGGAATGAGGACGTTTGCATCAAAGGAAAAGGTTATCATGCCGTTAAGAGATATTGAAGCTGCCATTTCTTTTTCTTTTTCTTTTTTCTCCAGATTCTTTTAACTTGCTTCTTTCCTCTGAGCTGAATATGGCTGTGTGAAGTAATAAATTATCAATGCAGGGTTTTTTTTCTAAATACCTTTCACGCATCACTGCAAGTTGAGCTTTTACACACACAGACACATGCACAAAATCACACAAGCGCACACACACACACACACACACTGAGTAATTAAAAAAGCCTGTCTCTGAGGTGGTTTAACTCTGTTCTTTTTTGACGTAAAACACATTATCATCCTCATAGCTTGCTCTTGGACTCAGACACAGTACTTAATCCAAAGGATTTAAAGAGTTTATCCTGAAGATAATCTTGTGAAAAATAACCTTTTTAAACAACAGACATCCATTGCATTTGGATTTTGCAAGCGCTTTTTCTTGTTATGCCAATTTAATGAATGCACAGGATACGATGCATCCATTCACAGAAAATGATGCATTTCCCATTGCCGGTGGCTAGCTTACCGGCAAGCTAGCCAGCGCTTGATGTGCCAATGGCTCATTAGCCTGTGGCAGTAGCATTTTATTTTTAGAAAGAGCTAAAACTGCAGAATGATCTTAAAAAAACCTGAATATTAATATATATGTTCCCGGGTACTATGCTAATATCTTTGATGATGATTGTATTGGATATGGTAAAAACTAATTTTATTTTATTTTTCTTCTTATTATTATTCTTCCTTGGAATTTCCAAGCTGTTACACATTGACCTATTAGTTTCTGTAGTAAAATGTGTCTGTTGTGTCACCAAATCCATTAACACACAAGTCTAAAGGATGGTTTTAAATACCTATTGGATCTTATATTGCGTTATGTATTTCAGTACTGTGTGCTCCGGTTCCTTCACAGTACAGTGAGCAGCAGTCTAAGTGTGACGAACCCATGATAAGGAGATAGGAGGTTGTGTAAATGAACATGAATAATGCATGGAACTCCTTTGGGCGGCTGGCAGCTGCCTTTGAGAGGCCTGTTTTAAAAATGGGCCTCCCAGCTTGATGCACACACAAACTTTCCCATGCTGTGTTATGTGAGGTGAATACAGCGTGGTGATATGTTGCACCGGAGTCCTGTGGAGTCCTATATTTTCACAGGCAAGAGGATATGGCACCGTACATTTGAAGCACAGTGAGTGAATATGCTATTCAGTACCAGAGCATCAACTGTGCAGCATGGAGTCTATGATGTATTTGTCCATCTATCGCATTGCATTGCACGCTGTGGAGAAGTAAAGAAATTGTTATCTGTGGCTATGATATCTCTCTGTATGATTGCTGAATATTTATACAAATTTGTGAACCTGGCAAGCTAATGCAAAAATACAGATGTTTTGAGGAGATTTAGGTCCAAAATATGTAAGGCAATTAAATACTGGATTTAAAAAAATTATTCACACCAAACCAGAAAATTCACCGACTGCACATTAGGTGTGAGATGGGTAGGGACTAAACATATGTACTATGTGTGTTTGTGTGGCAGCTCAGCCTCCGACTGATCTCTGAACTCACTAGGGATTGCAGTTCGTTGTGTTATTTCCCTCCAGCAGTGGTTGAAGAAGTACTTATATATTTTATTTACTTTAAAGCAGCTATAATTCAATATTTCACTTATATAAATTTATCATGGCTACGGCTGTAACGATATGCAATATGATACCGAAATCACGACACTCAGATCCACAAACCTGTGTCACGGGGTGAGAAGGCAGAATCGCGACACACCCCTTTCAACTCCTAGAGTTATCCTTCCCGTCCAGAACCAATGCTACCACGTCTTTAAATTACTATTAGTATTAGTCCTTTTGGTGCCTTATACCTGTTTTGTCTGGTAAATTTAGCTAACTGTAAAGATGGCTAAAAGTAAAGAGGGGGGGCACTGGTAACACTAACAGAGGTGTAACGTTACGAATGGCTGCTGTTCTGACTCGGGTGCCTGCGTCGGTTTCCCAACGGTTCAGGAAATTGCCGTTAGCGTCCTTAGCACCAAGTTAAATGCTGACTGGGCTGGCTGCTAGCTGGCTGTGGGGATGACTGTGGATGTGTCCCTGGGCCGGGGCTATAATGATAGTGGATGGTTCCTAGCTGGCTGGGGGATGACTGTGGATGTGTCCCTGGGCCGGGGCTATAATGATAGTGGATGGTTGCTAGCTGACTGGGGGATGACTGTGGATGTGTCCCTGGGCCGGGGCTGTAATGATAGTGGATGGTTTCTAGCTGGCTGGGGGATGACTGTGGACGTGTCCCTGGGCCGGGGCTATAATGATAGTGGATGGTTGCTAGCTGGCTGGGGGATGACTGTGGATGTGTCCCTGGGCCGGGGCTGTAATGATAGTGGATGGTTCCTAGCTGGCTGGGGGATGACTGTGGATGTGTCCCTGGGCCGGGGCTATAATGATAGGTGATGGTTCCTAGCTGGCTGGGGGATGACTGTGGATGTGTCCCTGGGCCGGGGCTATAATGATAGTGGGGTTGCTAGCTGACTGGGGAGTGACTGTGGATGTGCCCTGGGCGGGGCTGTAATGATAGTGGATGTTCTAGCTTGGCTGGGGGATGACTGTGGATGTTGTCCTGGGCCGGGGCTATAATGATAGTGGATGGTTGCTAGCTGGCTGGGGGCTGACTGTGGATGTGTCCCCGGGCCAGGGCTTTAATGATAGTGGAAGGTTGCTAGCTGGCTGGGGGGTGACTGTGGGTGTGTCCCCGAGCCGGGGCTGTAATGATAGTGGATGGCTTCTAGCTGGCTGGGGGCTGACTGTGGAGTGGATGTGTCCCCGAGCCGGGACTGTTGTCAGCTTTCATCCTGACTGAGCCTTGCAATGTCGGGAGACGGGGTGTGTGCTAGCTAGCAAAACTACCTTTTAGATTAGTTGTCTATCTATACAGTTAATGATACTGATGAATTTGTTGTAACCCAGAGTTGTGAACAATGGTCAAAACAATCATACTAAAAATAAATGAGCATGTTGAACGATGTCATAATCTTATATTCCCCACCAAGAATTAGCTAATATTATATACCTAGCGTTAGCATTAGTTAGGCCTTCTTGTTGTCAATCAGCACCTTTACAGTAGGCACCAAAGCACTTTTCCTCTTCTGTCCCCATACAGGTTGGAATATTGTCCATTGCTGTTACCATTACCATTATTATTATGTCTCATTTGAATGAGTTAATGATCCCCTGAAATGATTTTGGAAACATTATTTTAAGGTACAAAAGAATACTTGTTGTTGGATTGATTAATATTCAAATCAATCAATATCAATAAATAAGGTCTCTGTTGTATTACTGTGTTGCAAAGTGGGATGTGATCCATGACAAAACAATGTCATGTGGCAAAAAAAAGTTGCATTAGGTTTACTGAGTATAACTCTCAATCTTGATCTTCTACATCCAACATGGAAAACATTACAGCCAATTATATTTGGTCCCTATTCTGAATTTGTATCTGAAATCTCAGAGTTTTTATCATGTGAAGTCCTTAAATCAGACAAAATGCTTATTGTAGGTGGTTTTAATATCCATGTGGACGTTGACAATGATAACCTTAGTATTGCTTTCAACTCAGTACTAGATTAAATTGGTTTCAGTCAGAGTGTGCATAAGGCCACTCAATATTTTTAACCACTCCCTCGACCTTGTGCTGGCATATGGCATCAAAATTGAAGATTTAATAGTATTTCCTCAGAATCCTTTATTATCAGACCATTTGTTAATAACTTTCAAATTCCTTCTACCTGACTATACTAAATTAAATAAAAGCTTCTACTTCTTCTTGATGCCTATCTGACAGTGCTATAGCTCAATTTAAGGAAGATATTCCAACAGCATTTAACTTGATGATGTGCCTTAATATAACAGAGGACTCTTATGTCCCCCCCAAATTGCTAATTTTGTAGATAGTTCTACGGCCTCGCTACGGACAACTTTAGACTCTGTTGCTCACCTCAAAAAGAAGATAACTAGCACCTTGGTATAACACCCAAACTCGCAAATTAAAGCAAAACTTGCGAAAACTAGAAAGTAAAGGGTGTTCTACCAAATTGGAAGAATCTTGTGTAGATTGGCAAGCCAGTCATTATTTACTCATCACTAATAGAAGAAAATAAGAACAACCCAAGGTTTCTTTTCAGCACTGTAGCCAGGCTGACAGATAGTCACAGCTCTATTGAGTCATCTAGTCCTATAACTGAGCAGTGAGGACTTTATGAGCTACTTTAATGATAAAATTATAACAATTAGAGATTCATCACCTCTTGCCCTCAACTTCTAACGGTTCACCTTTAAACGTAGAAGCACTAGAAAGAACGACAAGAGTTGGTATATACTTAGACTGCTTTTATCCTATAGACCTGCAACAATTATTGTTAAAGGTGTCTTCAGCTATGCCATCTACCTGTCTCTTAGACCCCATCCCAATAAGGCTACTTAAAGAAGTGTTCCCCGTGTTTAACACTTCAGTACTAGATATTATCAATATGTCTTTTTTAAAAGGGTATGTACCACAGTCATTTAAAGTAGCTGTGATGAAACTCTCTTGATCCTGAGGTCTTAGCCAACTATAGACTTATATCTGGTCTCTTCTTTCTGTCCAAGATCCTTGAGAAGGTAGTTGCTAATCAGTTATGTGATTTTCTACATGAGAATAGTTTATTTGAGGACTTTCAGTCAGGATTTAGAATGCATCTCAGGTGAAAATAACCTTCTAACTGCTTCAGACAAAGGACTTGTCTCCTTGACTCTTAGTGCTGCATTCGACACCATTGATCGTACCATCCTGTTAAAGAGACTGGAACATTAAGTTGGCATTAAAAGGAAACACACTAAGCTGGTTTCAGTCCTATTTCTCTGATTGATCTCAATTTGTTTATATTAACAATGACTCCTCCATGCTCACGAAAGTAAGCCATGGCGTTCCACAAGGCTCAGTGCTTGGAATAATTATATTCTCGTCAACAATCAATTAACTTTCCCTGTTTTGACATCACATTATACCTATCAATCAAGCCAGACGAAACCAGTCAGCTAGTTAAACTTCAAGCATGCATTAAAGATATATAATCATGGATGACCTACAATTTTCTCATGTTAAACTCATATAAGAGTTATTGTGCTGGGCCCTAAACACTTCAAAACCTTATAATGTAAAAAATATAGCTACTCTGGATGGTATTGCCCTGGCCTCCAGCACTTCTATCAGAAGTCTAGGAGTTATTTTTGATCAGGATATATCCTTTAACACCCACTTAACAAACCTCAACAACAGCACATTTTCACTTTTGTAACATTGCCAAAATTAGGCACATTTTGTCTCAAAACAATGCTGAAAAACTAGTCCAGGCATTTGTTACTTTCAAGCCGGACTAGTGTAATTCCTTACAATCAGGTTGCTCAAATAAGTCCCTTAAGACTCTCCAGTTGATCCAGAATGTTGCAGCGCGTGTTCTGACAAGAACTAAGAAAAGAGATCATATTTCTCCTGTATGAGCTTCTCTGCATTGGCTTCCTGTAAAATCTAGGATTGAATTTAAAATCCTTCTTGTGACCTACAAAGCTCTAGATGATCAAGCACCATCAGAACTTCAAGAGCTCATAGTACCGCTACAGAATGCAGAGTTACGTGTGGTTCCTAGAGTCTCTGAAATTAGAATGGGAGCCCAAGCCTTCAGCTACCAGGCTCCTCTCCTTTGGAATCAGCTCCCGGTTTGTGTTCAGGGGGCAGACACCATCACCACATTTAAGAGTATACGACAACTACAATTTCTAGTCATAGTTCCATTATTGTGACTATTGTTGCCACTGTTCATCACACCCTCAACCGGCATCTTCAGACACCGCCTACCAAGAGCCTGAGTCTGCCCGAGGTTTCTCCATAAGGAAGTTTTCCTCACCACCCGAGGTTTCTATCTAAAAGGAAGTTTTTCTTTGCCACTATGCTATTGGGGGAATTACTGGAATTGTTGGGTCATCCATACATCCATCCATCTTCATCCGCTTATCCGGTATCGGGTCGCGGGGCAGCAGCTCCAGTAGGGACCCCAAACTCCCTTCCCGAGCCACATCACCAGCTCCGACTGGGGGATCCCGAGCGTTCCCAGGCCAGGTTGGAGATATAATCTCTCCACCTAGTCCTGGGTTCTTCCCCGATGTCTCCTCCCAGTTGACGTGCCTGGAACACCTCCCTAGGGAGGCGCCCAGGAGGCATCCTTACCAGATGCCCGAACCACCTCAACTGGCTCCTTTCAACGCGAAGAGCAGCGCTCTTCTCCGCTCCTCTCGGAGGACTGAGCTTCTCACCCTATCTCTAAGGGAGACGCCAGCCACCCTCCTAGGAAACCCATTTCGGCCGCTTGTACCCTTGATCTCGTTCTTTCGGTCATGCCCCAGCCTTCATGACCTAGGTGAGGGTAGGAACGAAAATTGCCCGGTACTCGAGAGCTTTGCTTCTTGCTCAGTCTCTCTTTTCGTCACAACGGTGCGTAACCAGAATGTAATACCGCACCGCTGCTCCAATTCTCTGACCAATCTCACGCTCCATGGTCCCCTCACTCGCGAACAAGACCCCAAGGTACTTAAACTCCTTCACTTGAGGTAAGGACTCAACCCCTACCCGGAGAAAGCACTCCATCGTTTTCCTGCTTAGAACCATGGCCTCAGATTTAGAGGTGCTGATCCTCTCCCAGCCCCGCTTCACCTCGGCTGCGAACAGATCCAGTGGTGCTGAAGTCACGACCGATGATGCCATCAGGACCACATCATCTGCAAAAAGCAGCGATGAGATCCCGACCCACCGAACTGCAACCCCTCCCCCACCGACTACGCCATATATCCTGTCCTATATATACACAGGATTGGTGACAAAGCGCAGCCCTGGCGAGGCCAACCCTCACCTGGAACGATTCCGACTTACTGCCGGAACCCGGACACAGCTCTCCTTTGGTCATACAGAGATTGTGGCCCTGAGAATGGACCCCCTCACCCCATATTCCCGAAGCACCTCCCACAATTTCTCCCGGGACCGGTCATACCCTTCTCCAGATCCACAAAACACACGTAGACTGGTTGGGCATACTCCCAGGCCCCTCCAGGATCCTTGCGAGAGTAAGATCTATCCGTTGTTCCACGGCCAGGACGGAATCCGCATTGTTCCTCTTCAATCCGAGGTTCGACTATCGGCCAAACCCTCCTTTCCAGCACCTTGGGATAGACTTTACCGGGAGGCTGAGAAGTGTGATACCCCTGTAATTGGCAGACACCCTCTGGTCCCCCTTTTTGAAGAGGAACCACCACCCCGGTCTGCCACTCCTTAGGCACCGTCCCGACTTCCACGCAATGTTGAAGAGGCGTGTCAACCAAGACATCCCCTCCACACCCAGAGCTTTCAGCATTTCTGGGACATCTCATCATCCCTGGGGCTTTGCCACTGTGAGTTTGTTTGACTACCTCGCGACTTCCACCAGGGAAATTGACGACAATCCCCCATCATCCTCCGCTCTGCCTCCACTACAGAGGGTGTGTCAGCTGGATTTAGGAGTTCCCTCAAAGTGCTCCTTCCACCGCTCTATTACCTCCCCACTTGAGGTCAACAACGTCCCATCCTTACTGTATACAGCTTGGATGATTCCTCGCTTCCCCCTCCTGAGGTGGCGAACGGTTTTCCAGAAGCACCTTGGTGCCGACCGAAAGACCTTCTCCATGTCTTCTCCGAACTTCTCCCACACCCGCTGCTTTGCCTCTGTCACGGCAGAGGCTGCAGCCCTTCGGGCACGTCGGTACCCTGCAACTGCCTCCGGAGTCCTCCGGGATAACATATCCCGGAAAGACTCCTTCTTCAGTCGGATGGCTTCCCTGACCACCGGTGTCCACCAGGGTGTTTGTGGGATACCGCCCCTTGAGGCACCTAAGACCCTAAGACCACAGCTCGCTGCCGCAGCTTTAGCATGGAAACTTTGAACATTGTCCCTCAGGTTCAATGCCCCCAGCCTCCACAGGATGCACGAAAAGCTCCGCCGGAGGTGCGAGTTGAAAGTCCGTCGGACAGGGGCCTCTTCCAGACGTTCCCAGTTTACCCGCACTACACGTTTGGCTTACCAGGTCTGTCCGAGTCTTCCCCCACCCCCTGACCCAACTCACCACCAGATGTGTCAGTTGACAGCTCTGCCCCCTCTTCACCCGAGTGTCCAAAACATACGGCCTCAGATCAGATGAAACGATTATAAAATCGATCATTGACCTTTGGCCTAGGTGCTCTGGTACCACGTACACTTATGAACATCCCTATGTTCGAACTTGGTGTTTGTGATGACAATCCTGACTAGCACAGAAGTCCAACAACAGACAACCGCTCTGGTTTAGATCAGGGGGCCGTTCCTCCCAATCACGCCTCTCCAGTACTCCATCATTGCCCACGTGTGCGTTGAAGTCCCCCAGAGAACAATGGAGTCCCCTACTGGAGCCCCATACAGGACTCCATTCAAGGTCTCCTTGAAGGCCGAATACTCTGAACTCTTGTTTGGTGCATACGCACAAACAACAGTCAGAGTTGTTCCCCCCAGCACCCGCAGGCATAGGGAGGCGGACCCTCGTCCACCGGGTAATCCAACCCCGGCGCGCTCAGGGGGCTTGTGAGTATCCCCATACCCGTCCGTCGCCTCACCACCTGGGCAACTCCAGAGTAGGACAGATCCAACCCATCCAGGTACGGTTCCGAACCGAGACTGTGCATAGAGGAGCCCCACCAGATCTAACTGATAGCGCTCCACCTCCCGCACAAGTTCCTGTTGAGGTTCAGTCAGACCGAACACAGAAACAACACAGTAGACAGGAAAAGGTAAACAAAAAGGTTTAATCCATAAAAACACACACCAAAACCAAAGAACAGAGTATGGTGAAGGTGTAAGTGGTATCCAGTCGGGAAGCTGCACAGAGTGTGACGGAACACATATCTGTGACGAACAAGAAACAAGTTAGTCAGTAGCAAAGTTTAGTAGCAACGATACTAAGTGACTGGCCTAGTACCACTTGGAGTATGTAACGCAACTGGCGCTGAAGAGGTGGTCAGCCCGGGTATAAATACTGCATGGTGGTGATGGTGATGAGACGCAGCTGTGCTGGTAACAGATGAGGTGATGTTGTGCAGCTGAGCTGGTAGACACTTGTACCTCTAGGCGCCCTCAAGTGGTGGACAGAAAACAGACCCACAGGGAAAGGAGGGGGAATTGGAACGGAAAAGGCAGCAACCCAAACAGTTCCGCTCCTTCCCCCACAGAGAGGTGACATTCCACGTCCCCAGAGCCAGCCTCTGGCCGCCCGATCTGTCCGTCGAAGCCCTGACCTTCGCCGCCACCCAGGTGTGCGCAGCACCCGACCCCTTTGGATCCTGTGTTGGTTATGTTCTGCCTGTGATGGGGGAGTATCCACTGCTCACCAACTTAATCAAAACAGTGATACAGGTTGCCTCATGAGGCCTTTCCTTAAGGGAGGGCTGGTTAATCCTAAAGTGAACAACAATAGAGTGAGATAGTTCTACAGTAAATTACATGTTTACAATATTGTGGGTGCCTATTGTAGTGGGTACACATTATGTAATAATATAAGGTGTGAATATAGTATGAATCTCTCCAATTGTAAGATGTTTGATGTTGTGAAAAGGGTTAGTGTTGCTGTGCTCAGGTAGCTCATCATGTAGGTCGCATGGTCCATGTGTGGGGGGGGGCGGGGCTGATATAAAGGGCATCCGAGACAAAAGAGTTGTTTTTTTTTCATCTCTTTGCCCCTTTTTGTTGTGGCAGTGTGGCTGTGAGATGGTGTTTTTGTTTGTGCTGTTGTTTTTTCCTCAGTTAAGATTTGTTTGCATCTTTTTTTGAGCTATTTTGAGTGTCATTTTTGTTAATAAAAACACAAAATGGGGACTGAAAAACCTCTTATCCAGTTGTCTGTGGTGACAACCACCATTAAAACAAACCGAGAGAATATCTTTGGGAAGATGGTGTTTCCTCCCTCCATAAGTTCGAGACTTTCATAATGAATGCCATGGAGCCCTGAGCTGTTTCTGGCAGCATGTGGTGGAAACACCTTTTCTTTTATTCGTCACCATTAGGGCTGTGTTTCGTATGTTGTTTTGGAGTCTTCTGCCTCCCCGTGGTCAAAATGCGTAATGCATCTCTAAGATACACTTTTAGATACAAAGTGTCTCATACACATGGCCTCCCAGTCACTCACTCACTCATGTTTGGCTGTAAGCACTCGTCTGGGTGGTGTTTCTGTAGTGTCCAAACGGATTGTGGCCCCAGTGCTATCCATTGTGGTTGCTGGACCTCTCCATGTTGTCATGGAAACACCATTGTTTCTGTGGCTTTGGCAATGTACAAAATCCTATTTGTTCTTGTACGTAACTAACTAAATCAAAATCTATAGTTTACAGTGCTAGTAATTTATGAAACTATATTAACATCATTTTACTCACTATTGCCAAATGGTGTTGCATGACTGCATTTTCACATCGAAAAAGGCAAAGCATTCATTTCTTTAGTAAGGACAAAAAATAGGAGCGTTACATTTTCAAACCTCACATTGCAAAATTGTTTTGAAAAATGTTGGCTTCACTGGTTGATTATGAAGTGCAGTGCGAAAACAGCGATAATTCCTGAGTATGAAGGATGGTACAGATTATTTCTTTAAGATTAAGTGGCATACACTGCACAAAAAAAAAAAAGAATTCCATGACACTGCTGATCAGAGACTTGCAGCTGTGTATACTCCGCCTGCATGTAAAGCACTCATTTGACAAGAGTAAGGAAATGAAAAATCACATTCAATTGTGTCAGTGGTAAGTCGATGTTTGACAACAAAAGCTTTGAGCTAAATAACAAATAGGGCTGGAACTTTATAAAACGGATAGGTATCCGGCATCGCACCTCAACTCTGTTTTGACAGAAAAATCTCTGAAAATTCGATTGAATTCATGAATATACAGAGACCATGACAGCTGGGGAGGATTCTGAGTTGAACAGAGGACGTCTGCGGGAGAATTAATGCAGCCTTGACGCTCATGTTTTCTCTCACCTGTCTACAAGCAAGACAACTTCTGGCACTAGGCACCAGCCCCCCCCCCCCCCCCCCCCCACACCACACACTCCCAGAGCGAGTGCTGCTGTTACTACTGTACGGCCCAGCCAAAGACATCTTATGCCAAATAAAGACACACATAAGTATGAGACGTTTTAAACCGCCTCTGTGTTCTCGAGATGGCAAAAGTACTCGCTCCGGACTCAAGAGAAGTACAGATACGTGTGTTAAAAATACTCCGGTAAAAATAGAAGTACTGATTTAACTTCTTATTCAGTCAAAGTAACAAAAGTACAGTTTTTATTTAAAAGTGAAGTAGCCTTGCAATGACAATTTTTATTCAAGCACTGGACCACAGATGTTATAGAGCGCAAGCTGAGAAACTTCAGTGGACATGAAAAAGGCTCCTTATATGCCATTGATTATATTTTAAATGGATGTTACCGATAGGCCTAAAACACATACATATTGTATTGTGACAGAGACTGGGACTCCAGTAATAAGATTCTGACAGAATAGCAAGATATGAATTCAATTATGATTCTGTAGAATTCTGTGTATATTTCCCATCAATTAGATAGGTAACTCCAGTGAATGATTTTAACTTGTTAGTGAGGACTAAATTAGGGCTGGGTTTTATAGCTAGTTTCTGGTTTTCCAAATTGGCCCCAGGTGTGTCTGTTACTTATCTCTGTTGATGCTTTAACAATCAAGCAACAGTACAAACATGGGCACAGGTAGCTCTGCTGTGCGTGTGTGTGTGTGTGTGTGTGTGGTTTCTGCGAAGAGAATATAACATTGTAAAGCTACGTTACAATGCATAGGAATTTATATATATATTAACACTGTGCTAGCAAAAATGCCAATAACCCACTATCAATTACATGATCTTAATGCAGTGTAACTGTAGCATGTAAAAATGCAACCAGTACAGACATGAGCAAGGGCGTTCAACAATTGCTTGGTTTTAATGAATATATGAATACATTGAATCAACAGCCAGGGTAACAGCTACATCACTAGCTAACTTTTAAATGTACCAGAACTATAGACCAAACAACAACAGCTTTTAATGAACTGACAACATCAGTTGTAGGACTTGCAGTTGTCAAGGACTCTCTCACTCACTCTCTCACACACTCACACCTCTCTCTCACACACACACACACACACACACCACACACCCACACAACAACACACACACTCACACACCTCTCACACACACACACACACACACACACACACACACACACACCACCAACACTCAGGTGATTATCCTCCGAGGTCCGCGCTATTCTCCGACATGCACTCCACATCACACCTGATAGACGACGTTTTGTACAAAAAAGTAACGAGCCCAAGATGTTAAAAAGTAAGATTAGAAAGTACCAATGTGCGGTTAAATATAAAACATTAAGTACCAAAGTTGCCACTTATGGTTGTTCTTGCTCAGTTCAGCTAGTAAATGATAATATTTAGTGTGACAAGTAACATCCCGTTGCCTAAATTCTGTCTGTACCCCTGTCTTTATGAACAAAGTCAAAGAGTACTGATGCGTGTCCATCTGTGAATGTATACTTTCTCTGAATATCATACCAGATCAATGGTGAGAGATGATACATGACAGACTTGCACCTGGGAGGATGGCATCGATTTTACCCGTAGTGGGATCACATGAAACCTTTTACTGTGATTCTGCAGTGCACACCCGTGTTGGACAAGTTACTTCCAAAATGTAATACATAGATTACTAGTTATTGTCATTTAGAGTACTAGTTATATTACAATATTACTGTCTCTGAATTGTACTGTGTTACAAACTACTTTTTCATTACTTTCACCAAAATAACGGCAGAAGTTTGACTGGCAGACAGCTTGTGATTTCACCACTGGATCATAAAGTCTCCTCTTTATCCCATTATAGATTATTCATAATATTTGTATAATTAATATGACTATGCAAAGTAACTACAGCTATAAAATAGTTAGTAAAATGTACAAAAGGCGGGTGGGGAGAAAAAATACTCAAAAGTACTGTACGTTGTAGAGTAGACATTGTTGTAAATGTTTGTTTAAAGCACTATTTGTTTAACAGTAATTTTAGTTTTAACTGCAAACCGTGACAGGAAGTGCTTTTATTTTGAACAGCCTACACAGAAGTCGCCCTGTTGTGTACTCTTGCAACTTACTGAGATGAACGTGAGAACGCTAGATGCAAAACGTGTCGCTCCGCTCTTCACTTTGTTTGTAAAACTGCAACATATTGAACAGTGAGATGGTGTTGGAAATATATTTGTGTTAAACCATATATATATGAATATGATTAGCCACATATTTACCGTGATAAATATGTATGCTTATAAGTTCCACTGCTTTATTAATGACATGTGAGAGTGACACTGCTTGTGCAACTACCTGAATTCTTAGTGTAACTATTGTTGCAAAGCAGTCAGGATGTCCTAGGAGAGAAAGTTGCAGGATTCAATTCAATCAATTTAATTTATAGTATCAATTCATAACAAGAGTATCTCAAGACACTATAAGATAGACACACTCCAATTTACAAGGACCCAACAGTTTCTAGTAGTTTCTCCAGAGCAAGCGAACAGTGCGACAGTGCGAGGAAAAACTTCCTTTTAGGCAGAAACCGGGACAGACCCAGACTTTGGAGGCGGCGTCTGACGGGCCGGTTGGGGTTAGACGAAGAGTGCAATAACAAAAATAGAAAAAAAATTGAAAAAAGGGGGAGTGAAGGCCACATCTTATCTGTGGAAGACAAGGAGAACGGGAACTAGGTTTAATGAGCTTTGGCCCGGAGTAAATACGGAGGTAAGATTAGTGAGAGGGTCGACCAACTCTGTGACTGCTGCATGCAGATTTCTGACTTGTCTCTGGAATATTCCATTGAATAATGATCATTGATCATCAGCTTAGTTTCTGAGTAGTATTTATCTGAACCCTGAGACCAGCGCAGATTTTGAGCTCCAACAATGGTCACGTAAAGTTTACATTCAAAGCCATTCCCTGCAGGCATAGTTACTCACCACGCTGATGAAATGCCATGATATTACATGTAGCAAGCATTAATTCCGACATGTTTGATATCTGACAGCATCTTGGACCCACTTCTGTCCACGCGACCGTCACCTGTTTCCCGTCTGTTCTGGTTCTGGCTCTGACGCGGGAACAGAGACGGGACAGCTCGCTTCAACGCGGCGTAATACTACAGAAAATAATAGGGTTTCACGACGCGTCATCAGACCGGAGGTCGCCATTCGGAGATACTCGGACATCACAGCAATGCACAGACACTGAGTAGATCCGAACGTTCAGGAAAAAGTTATGATATTGCCGTGTTTTAGGTTTACCAATAGGTCAGACTGAGAAAAAACATTGGAATATTAAACTTCACAAGTTATTCAACCATGGTGGGAATGCAGACGTTATAAGGAAAGGAGGACGCTTGTGTTGACAAAGCCCCAACCTCACTCAGATAGTGTACAGTGTAGATAGCAAAGTGGGGCCTCTTTGAAATGAAAACCACCTTGAGTATGCAATGCTGTCATACAGTGGTTGATTAAAGACGTTATATATATACTTTTGGCCTTCACAACACACCGGTCGTTAACTGCGTCTCCCTCACTCATCCGCATAGTACAATTGGTTATGCCTCCAAACCTTTGTAGGATTAAGGTCTGCAGCTGTTGTATGGGCTCGGGAGAAAAGCAGGTTGTTGACCTAGCTATATCGGGGATAGAACTGAGGAAGAATCACCGGTCGTCACGGATCTAAGAAGAGAGAGCCGACTCATCTGGGCCGTGGGATCTGCACCGCCATTGACTGTATTCTCAAAATAATCCCCTTCCCTTCCTTGTGGCCAAGTCCTCCCTAACAGTCATGGACGAAATATTGGCACCCCTGGAACTTTTCCAGAAAAATGACCAAGTGTTTGCAATAAAAATGTTTTGGTATTCACATGTTTATTACCTTTAATGCATTGGAACAGCACAAAAAAGCAAGAAAAAGGCAATTTGACATCATTTTACACAAAACTCCCAAATGGACTGGACAAAATCATGCACCCTATTAAACTGTGGCTATGCATTTGTCTGGAAAGGTTCAGGGGTGCCAATATTGGGGTCCACGATTGTATATGCCTTTGCATACTCGGATGCTTTTCTGTTGTTTAGACACGGCTACATTCACTTAAAGTATCCAAATTGCACAATTCTCCACTGTACTCTTCAGTTGAGTATCTCCAATATGGGCGTGCATCGGGGGTTAACTGCCCTGAACATGTCGTCGGTGAAAGCCCTCTATATCGATCTCGCAAATGTATCTGCAGTCACCTCAACCATCAAATCACCGAGAAGCACTCTGGAAGCGTTTTGCGCTTTTGGAAATTCTTCAAAAAAGAAAACACCACTAAGTGTTGCGTTAAAATGCGATTGTAACCGTTTAAATATGACCAAAATTTAATTAGTTATATACGCATTACAGCAAAAGGCATACACTGAGTAACTGCGTTACTTTTGTAATCACACCACACAACACACACACAACACACACCACAACACCGTCCTTGACACCTTTTCTGCAAATGCTTAGTCACCAGTCTGTGCTCATCTGTTCGTTCGTTAATTTTATTCTCTCAAGATGATGTAAATTAACCTTTCCTTGGAGTATTTAAAAATGGAATTTAGTGTTTATTTGCTTTGATCTTGGAGTACAGTACAATATTACAGTACAATATTTAAAACTGGAAAGTTATTCAGTGTGTTTATGTGTTTTGCTTGCTGACTGACAATAGAGCAATAATTGCTGGTGTTTTGAATATTCAATTGCTTTTTTACGTTCCAAAAATGAAAATGTAGCTGAGAGAGGCACACAAGGAGTCCTGAAGAATATTCAAATGAGACTTCCGCACAACACACACGGGTACTCACATGTTGCCAGGGTCGCACCTTAGGACGGGATCCGTTACAAATTTCTGGAGCGCTGGCATGCATCCACAGTGGTGTGGGCTGGTCATAGGAACCTTTTTATTTAACTCATTTATGTGTAGTTATTTACCCAACACACCATCTATTTATTGGGTGGGTATGGCCCAGGGATCTTTGCTGTGGAGACCCAGTTCGACTCCCACTGCCATACTCAGCCAGTGTGTCATGACAGACACTTCAGCCCTAGTGATCCAGAGGTGTGCGACCTCTGACACATATAGGCAGTTGTAAGTCGCTTTGGATAAAGCGTCAGCTAACATGACATGTAATGTAATGTAATACCAATTACTAAGATATACAGATCAGTACTTAGTGTAAAGAGATATCCATACACGTGTATCATTTACACAGTTGAAAATGACTTTTCTGTCCGCCAGACACTTTTTTGTTGTTGTAATTTCCCTTTTGTGAGTAACAACGTTGTGTAACATTTATCTTCAACAACACAAAAAAACAAAAAACAACAAAATGAATCCACCTATGGTTACCCATTTTTTGTTCCTCTCCCTCCACCCACACACCACACACACACACAACACATCAGATAATAGACTACACACTCCGACACAGTAGGTGGCTGTATGCACTTATTAAGTTAGTTTGCAATCCACCAATAACACAAGAAGTGAAGAAACTTACTCCGAATTGCCAAGAAGCGCAGGAGCAGCACGGATCAACTTTTTAACTGCCTGATCGCAAAGTTAGTGAGTACAACACCCACGGTAGATGACCTGATGATTGAGTTGACTTTTCACAGAACAATTCAATCATTTCTAAATAAGCCATGACAAAAGTTAATTCAGGAAGACTTACTTTTTACTTGCTTAGGCCTTCTTTACAGTTTCACACATCTGCATTCCACTCCTCACACATACTCACTCATTAGCATTGCTGCAATTTATCTCACCAGCTGTCACATCAGCTGGTCAAATCACTGATCTCATCAGCTGATACTCATCTTTCCAATGTCAGCGACACACTTTATTGTAAGCCCATTATCTTCCTGCTGCCATTCTCTCTGCTTTCGTATGTCATGCTAAGTTTGGCTCAGGTACGTTCACGGCTGTTGCCTATCTAATATTTTCTCCTCCTTGTTGTTGTAGTGTCTTTCAGTGTAAATCGTTTACAATGGCAACGTGCCCCTGCACCTCCCCGTCACCGTCAGTCTTCCAGAGTCCTTCAGCCTGAAACGAATCATTCAGCCACCACCACCACCAGTGGTCTAGACGCCATGGGGGGATTCCATCATGCTGTTTGTTGTGCCTATATACTGTTTTATATTTACACTGGCTAGAGGTTGATCAGTGCGGGTGGGAATTTTCAACACTGTCATGTCTGACTGATATTAACTGAATACATCATATTCTTTGATGACGCCAGTGAGTTAATATCACAGCAACAGAGCAACCTGGGGGGGGGGGGGCTGTCCATGTTATTGAATTTAGTAAATAATGGCAGATATTATGGTATGATTCTGTCTGTGTTTATCTCTATTATTTCTCCAGAGTGTAGGTTACTTCCCAAATGCTTGTGAGTAAAATATAAGAGAATAAATGAAAATGTTTTACAAAATGTGCACGCAACACAAATCTGTTCTAAAACAACAACAAAAACAAGAGTAAGGATGATTGCAGGGTATTTTCATGTTATATCCCCCCTGACGGACGACAGAAGAATGACAAATAATAAAAAAAAAATTAAAAACTACTGATGGATGGTGCTTATTAAAATGTATGAGTAATGAATGGGAAAATTACATAGACATGATTTCTTAGAGTAGTTATTCACTTATTAAAGTAAGTCTTAGTATAAGTAAAAACCTTCACATAAGCCTCTGAACAGGAGCCTCATAAAGGTATTTCCTAGAATGGGACCATCATGTCTATGGACAGCAAAAAATGTTGTGACTCTGTAAATCTCCACAGTAAACAAATGGCAACCAGATGCAGGCGCCTAGAAGATAGGCAAAGGTCAGTTTGCCCGATTTATAGTTTAGAAACCGGACAAATCTATGGACAGAATAAATCTCTTAACCTTAAATCTTAGAATGGAGCTACGTCATTCCTACTACTAGACAGTGCACAGGGACAGCTCTGGCTCCAAGGAGTCTGAAGAATAAATGAAGTGTTTTGTTTGAGATTAGGTTGTTTTTAACATGCTTGTGTTTCTGTTGGGGGCGAAAGGGAATTAAGGAGCTGTCCGGTGTTACGCAGGACACAGAATGTGGGGTACCTGTTACCTCTGTTCCTGTGAAGTGCAATGCTTTCCATTTTGTTTTGGTTGTTCTCTCGAGAAAAATAATTAAACTCTTCCACCGAATATCTAACTTTATCCAGTTTTGCAGCCGTCTTTATTTGTTTCAACAAGGTCTCTTCTTCAAAACAAATTCCTCCCTCGCTGACAGAAACTTCCACAACAGTATGTGCTTGAAAATGAAAACAAATGATGAATAGTCTATCAATTGCTAAACCAATCAATAATGAGTGAAGAGTGCATTCAAATGTACCTGACTGAGCATACTGCAAACAAAGCTACGTATCTACTGGCGCTTTTTAATAACACGCCGGTCTCTCGACTGTAGTAATCAATGCTCTGGTGTTTCTCAACTTGGCCTCATCCCTTTCCATCACCCTCCTCCATGACAACCCACGAGGTTGGATCCCATTAAATTGTCCCCTGCATTTTGACAGTGACTATGATTCAATTATGGGTCCCCCCCTGTAACTATTTCGCCAAGGTGGGCGAGAGCAGCAGACAGACAGGGGAGCAGTGGCTATCCATAATACAAGACGCATCTCATGTGAATGAAATATGATATGAAACCGTTCCACGGAGCATCATGCATTTTTAGTAGAAACGGGACGTTTCTTACCCCCCTGTCACACGACATGTTACACTTGTCGGAACACACGGCTGCAATTTCTATTCTGTGTAAAACTCTGGCTTCAAACACACACAAGAGAGCCATGTCATGTGTTATTTAAAGAAAGACAAAGGAATGGCATTGATAATGACTTTGACAAATGAACTATGCTTTTTCTCTTGATTTAAGTCAGCCGTAAAGGGTGTTGTGACACGTCTCGCCAAACTCGCTCGGAAATGATCAATAGGAAACTTGTTTTTTTCCCCTTTTCCTGGTGAGGGCTAATGGCACATGACAGGATGTGTTAGGGAGCTGTCTGCCCTTCTACATCTCCTCAGTTCATTTTTTTCTCTGCTGTGCTCTCTACTTAAGCCTCTAGTACAAACAGCACCCCTTTTCCTTCACTTCCTGCTTTTGATCTGGTCCTCGATAGGTTGGGGTCATGCCGAATGTATGCATGATTGGTTGTTTTAACTGCGGCCAAGGGAGATGGATTCGCCATCATTACGGGAACATATGAGTGCGCTCGGCAGTAGATAAAGGTCCCAGAAATGGCTAGAGGGATAACTGTAAGTGCCAGCTAGTGAGGAGGGACTGGATGTAAACAGAAGTGCTGAGAAGATGGTAGACATGCATGATGACAAGAGCACAAATGAGACTGAAAAGGAGAAATCGTGTGGGAAAAAGTGTCAGATTTGACAAGCCAGTCTTAACCGTCACTCTAGTATTTTTTGGGGGGAAAAGTTAAAAAAAAAAAAAAAAACACAAGTGGTTAGATGAGGTTGAAAACTAGTACTTTCTTCCTCTGATCTAAGATGAAAGACAAGTGGAAGAGGAAGAGAGAAAAGACAAAGAAGCAAAGACCTGAAGAAGAGAGAGGAAGGGATATCAGCAGTCGCTAGCAGAGACGGTGCTAATGATACCACGTTCGGTGTCACAGCTCCAGATAAAAACAGCCTGCAAAAACAAAGCAGAAGCCCTGAACTTCAAAACAAATTAATTGGTATTCTGGATGCTAACAGTGTGTGGGCGATGGGTTTCCTTGCTGTGATCCATCCTATTCGTCAATAGTGTCTCCAGTAGCTTCTTTTTTTGTCTTTATTATCACTATTTTTGAATCCACACTAATGTCTAGATATAGACTTGGAAAAAATCTAAGCAGACACTTTTTGAAGTGCAAAAGGTTGCTGATTGGCTCTTTCCATGCATTGGATGCATTGTTTTTGCGTTTCTGTCGTTCTCCTGTTTGAGAGGGTGGGATGGATGAGAAGGAGTGAAGACGACGAGATGAGGCAGACATTGCTGCAGGGAATCCATCACAGGCCAGAAGGGACACAGAGGCTATGACGATACCAAGGTCCTTTGTGGATTTATTTACAGTCAAATGACTTAGAGTATTTATTCTGGCAATCTTGGCTTGATTAATGGTGCTACACATGCCGAGACTTAAACAATTAGCCTGAGATAGAACACCAAAAAAAGGTTTTTCCTAGATTTTGTCTGACTTCAGGGAGCAAGCCTCTAGAAAGCTATGAAGTTGCTTTCATCCTGGGACTCTAAAGGTCACACTATAGAGTAGCCCGACTGCATCATGTAGCATAAGCTGCAAGAAATAATAAGCAAGAATACATTGTGACATACCGAATATATTTATTAGATGAATACACATGTACTCCAATTGCGCAGACACATGTTTGATATCCTGCCGGTGTGAAGTGGAGTGTTTTGAGGCTTTGATATGGCATTTCTTTGATGGAGACAACGGTGTTTGATGCCTCAGAATCCCAGCCTGGTGTCTTAAGTGCAACTTGAGTGTACACACACAAGTTCAAGTTGCAGTTGCAATTAAATGTCTGTGTATTTCTTGTTATATTTATGTTGCATTGCCGTTATTGAACATCTTTTCTAGTTTTTTTCTGCTTACTAAGATTAACATTGCTGCAGTTCTTTTGGGACGTGACCAGTACCTTAAGCCTCAATGTTTGCTATTTTAGCCTGATCTTCTGTAAATAGTCACACTTCTCTCTCTCTAGGCTATTTAAGCCACTCTTACTATTTAAGCCAGAATCTAGACACTGCAATATGAACAATTTAGGCCTTACCAACTTTCATTCTTGAATTTGTGAAATAAATTTAAAAAAAGGCTGTGTTTCAATGCTGAATTTGTTGGCCCTAAACAATGGTTGTTTATGTTTTCCACTTAGGATTTCGACCACAACACAGCACTGAGGACAGCTCTTGTTAAAGTCTTGAATGACATCCACTGCTGCATTTGAACGCGGTTGACAACCAACACATACAAGACAGAGTAGAAAACTGGGTAGGACTGGTGTTGAAGGACAGGGGCTACTTGTTTGATAAGTATTACACATCTCAACATTCAAAGACATTTCTTGTCTGTCTCTATATGAACCGCACAGACCTCTAAGATCAACTGAATAGGTCTGCTATTGTTCCCAGAGTCAAAACTAATATGGAGAACGCGTTCAGGTTTTTATGATTCACATATCTGGAAAAAACACCCAGCATACCAAGTCCAACTCAGTAAAACTCTTATTGTCCTAATGCCTTTTATGTCTCTAGTACAACACGTTGTCACTTGTTGTTTAAAGGTGAAATACAATAACTTTCCTTCTCATCAAACTGATTTCCATTTTCTTTTATCATTATTTAATCTGACATTGTGTTATTGTTTGCCTATTTCATATTTAAGAGGGGTTATATGTTTAGTCACTAATCAATAGTGCGTGACACAAGTTTAAACAGATAATCGCAAAACAGTATATCACTAAAACAACAGTGAACGCTTAGTTCAGCTTTTTTTGCTCCACACCACCCTGTTTGGTCTCAGGCATGACTTGGACGACATTTCAATTCTAAAATTAGCAACGCAATTGATGCCATTGCATCGACTAGTTGAAGATGTCTCTGTAGCACCAGTTCGCCATGGAGAAATGCCACGCTGAGAACCAGAATAAACAAAAGGTGTCCAACAAGCTTAACGCAGATGTGAAAAAAAAAACAATCTCAAGGTTATTATGACATCTCTATAAGAGAGACTTTGCATTTGTAATTGGAACTGATGCAAGATGATCGGTTTCCTGCCTGTTTGCATGTATTGACAGACTGAAACACCCCCACCCTGGCCCTCAGTCAGCCTCTAACCGTTCTGTCCCCCAAGGCCTCAAGAATTCATTTCTAATGAATTTAGAAAATTGGACAAGCAGTCAGTACATCCTGTCCGAACAGGATATGGTGGTCCCTGTGTCCACGTAAAAACTAATTCAAATACCATGACACAATTTACCCGATCAACGTAAAAACCTGGAGGACCTTATACAACACTGAATATCCTTCTCCTGCTGCCTTGAAATTCTACCCAACAGGCTTTTTCAAAAATGTTTCAATTGTTGCAACACGCATTTCTGCTCTCAGGCTTCATCAGGCTCTGAAAACTGCAGTAATCAAGCCACTAGACATGCCATAATGAGCAATTAGGCCCATACCAAATCTTTCATTTTTAAGTAAAATCATTGAAAAAGCCTTGAAAAGTCGTCCGGTCAGTTTTTGACCACAACACCAGCATTGAGACTGCTCTTGTTAAAGTCTCATGACCCACATAAAGCCATTGGCAAATTTTCAGTATTGTTTTACTTGATCTCAGTGCTGCATTTGACCGGTCAAGCATCTACCATATCATATTACTTGAGTCACTGTACCGTTAGAAAACTGGTTGGACTTTCTGGCACTGCTAAACTAATTTGAATACTACTTAAAGAATGGGCTACTTTGTGTCTGTTAGGTAATACACATCTAGGGACCAAATGACGTGCGATGTTCCCAGGGTCCATTCAGGGGTCTTCTATATAACATCTACAATGCTTCCACTGGCTCAGATCAGGAAACAACAAAATAAGTTACCATAATTATGCAGGCAAATATACATTACTATTTCACAAGGGTACTATAGTCCACAAGAATCATCACTCCTATTCTGAGATCTTTACGCCAGCTTCCTATCTCAAGTATTGAAACTGAAGGAATTATTCCTTCTTTCTCTGGAAAATGATTGCCTTTTTGAGGGCTTCCATACAAAACTATAGGCACAAAAATGGCTCGCTAGCCCCGCCTCAGCAATTGAGCCCCTTGCAGCACGTTTAATGTAGACAACGAAACTTGTACACATGTGTATCATGTCAAGACGTACAAAGAAGCTCCATTGGAGCAATACCCTAACCCAACGTAAGTCCGCCATTTTGAATTTGTGTGATTTTGGTCGACTTTAACGAACTCCTCCTAGAGATTTCATCCGATCACTTCAAATTTGGTCTGTACCATCTTAAGAAGTTAAAGATGAAAATTATAAAAGAAAAACCTTTCCTCCACGGTTGGTCGTGCCGTGGCGGCCATTTTGAGCATTAATGATGAAAAAAGAAGTTGTTTAGTGTACATTGTCCATTCGAACCGGTTTCTCTTGATTGACAAGAGCCCAGGCCTAAGGACATTTGTAGGCCAAAATTCACTTGTAGTCATAGCGCCCCCCGCAGGCGACAGGAAATCACCCTTCTATGACAAAATAATCCCTAATTACATGAAAGTTATAATGTATGGTCTACATGTGATCCTGAGAAGCAGAAGCAGATATGGTAATCTGACAAGCTTTCTTCACATGGTTGCAAGTGTATAATGGTCCTGTTTAATCATTGTACCATAGGTACATTTTTGAATCGGGGATAGTCCAACACCACTCCTCTGTTGTACAACACATGTACATAAATAAGCCAGGCCAGGTTTAACTATAATGACCATCTTTGCCGCAGCCAGCAATGAGCCCAGGAACCCTCTTTCCCGGCCTCCGGATTATAAACATATTGGATACATATAACCCGCTCAAGTGACTTTGCGGGATGATTCCGCACTACAGGGGTGAGGCAGGATATGAAAGCGTTGGGCTATCTTGGGGGGGCCGGAATATGCGTTGGTGTGATCGTTTGTGAGTTTGGATTATAATACACCTGTGTCACCTAAAAGTTGACATGCAGCTCACTCTCAGACTGAATTCTTTCCTTTGAGGCTGTTATTAAAAAAAACAAAACAAAAAAACAT
>NC_045746.1:9273907-9274025 GCF_008692095.1 Etheostoma spectabile
TCCACCGGGGTAAACTCCAACGCAGCGGCGCTCAGCCGGGGGCTTGTGAGTATCCCCATACCCGTCCGTCGCCTCACACCCTGGGCAACTCCAGAGTAGGACAGAGTCCAACCCCTAT
>NC_045746.1:9274035-9278295 GCF_008692095.1 Etheostoma spectabile
GGTTCCAGAACCGAGACTGTGCATAGAGGTAAGCCCCACCAGATCTAACTGATAGCGCTCCACCTCCCGCACAAGTTCCTGTTGAGGGTTCAGTCAGACCCGAACACAGAACAACACAGGTAGACAGGAAAAGGTAACAAAAAGGTTTAATCCAACTAAAAAACACACAAAACCAAAGAACAGGAGATGTGAAGGTGTAAGTGGTAATCCAGTCCGGGGAAGCTGCACAGAGTGGTGACGGAACACAATATCTGTGGACGGAACAGAAACAAAGTTAGTCAGTAGCAAAGTTTAGTAGAGCAACGATACTAAGTGACTGGCCTAGTTACCACGGGAGTATGTACGAACTGGCGCTGAGAGGTGGTCAGCGGGTATAAATACTGCAGTGGTGGTGATGGTGATGAGACGCAGCTGTGCTGGTAGACAGATGATGGTGATGTGGTGCAGCTGAGCTGGTAGACCTTGTACCTCTAGGACGCCCTCAAGGGTGGGACAGAAAACACAGAACACAGGGGAAAGGAGGGGAATGGAACGGAAAAGGCAGCAGACCCACAACAGTTCCGGCTCCTTCCCCCACAGAGAGGTGACATTCCACGTCCCCAGAGCCAGCCTCTGCCGCCCGGATCTGGTCCGTCGAAGCCCCTGACCTTCGCCGCCACCCATGTGGCAGCGCACCCGACCCCTTTGGATCCTGTGTTGGTTATGGTTCTGCCTGTGATGTGGGGAGTATCCCAGCTGCTCACCAACTTAATCAAAGACAGTGGATACAGGTTTGCCTCATGAGGCCTTTCCTTAAGGGAGGGGCTGGTTAATCCTAAAGTGAACAACAATAGGTGAGATAGTTCTACAGTAAAATTACATGTTTACAATATTTGGAGTGCCTATTGTAGTGGGTACACATATATGTAATTAATATAGGTGTGAATATAGTATTGAATCTCTCCAATTGTAATGATGTTATGATGTTGTGAGAAAGGGTTAGTGTTGCTTGCTCAGGTTAGCTCACTCATGTAGGTCGCATGGTCCAATGGGGGGGGGGCGGGGCTGAGTTATAAGGGCATCCGGAGACAAAAAGAGTTGTTTTTTTTCTCTCTCTTTGCCCCTTTTTGTTGTGGCAGTTGGCTGTGAGATGGTGTTTTTGTTGCTGTTGTTTTTCCTCAGTTTAAGATTGTTTTATGCATCTTTGTTTTGAGCATATTTTGAGTGTCATTTTTTGTTAATAAAAACACAAATGGTGGACTTGAAAAACCTCTTATCCAGTTGTCTGTTGTGACAACCACCATTAAAACACCAACCGAGAGAATATCTTTGGGAAGAATGGTGTTCCTCCCTCCATAGAGTTCAGAGACTTTCAGAATGAATGCCATGGAGCCCTGGAGCTGTTCTGGCAGCATGTGGTGGAACAACACCTTTTCTTTTATTCGTCATCCATTAGGGCTGTGTTTCAGTATGTTTGTTTTTGAGTCTTTCTGCCTCCCCAGTGGTCAAAATGCATGTAATGCATCTCTAAGGATACACTTTTAGATACAAAGTGTCTCATAAACATGGCCTCCCAGTCACTCACTCACTCATGTTTGGCTGTAAGCACTCGTCTGGGTGAGTGTTTCTGTATGTCCAAACGGAATTGTGGCCCCAGTGCTATCCATTGTGGTTGCTGGACCTCTCCATTGTTGTCATGGAAACACCATTGTTTCTGTGGCTTTGGCAATGTACAAAATCACTTATTTGTTCTTCCGTACGTAACTAACTAAATACAAAATCTATAGTTTACAGTGCCTAGTAAATTTATGAAACATATTAGACATCATTTTACATCACTATTGCCAAATGTGGTGTTGCATGACTGCAATTTTCACATCGAAAAAGGCAAAGCATTCTATTTCTTTAGTAAGGACAAAAAATAGGAGCGTTACATTTTCAAACCTCAGCATTGCAAAATTGTTTTGAAAAATGTTGGCTTCACTGGTTGATTATGAAGTGCAGTGCGAAAACAGCGATAATTCCTGAGTATGAAGGATGGTACAGATTATTTCTTTAAGATTAAGTGGCATACACTGCCACAAAAAAAAAAAGAATTCCATGACATCTGCTGATCAGAGACTTGACAGCTGTGTATAACTCCGCCTGCATGTAAAGCACTCATTTGAAAAGAGTAACGGAAATGAAAAATCACATTCAATTGTGTCAGTGGTAAGTCTGATTTGACAACAAAAGCTTTGAGCTAAATAAGCAAATAGGGCTGACTTTTATTAAAACGGATAGGTATCCGGCATCGCAGCCTCAACTCTGTTTTGACAGAAAAATCTCTGAAACATTCAGATTGAATTCATGAATATAAACAGAGACCATGACAGCTGGGGAGGAATTCTGAGTTGGAACAGAGGACGTCTGCGGGAGGAAATTAAATGCAGCCTTGACTCTCATGTTTTCTCTCACACTGTCTACAAGCAGAGACAACTTCTGGCACTAGGCACCAGCCCCCCCCCCCCCCCCCCCCCCCCCCCCCCCCCCCCCCCCCCCCCCAACAACACACACTCCCAGAGTCTGAGCTGCTGCTGTTACTACTGTACGTTCACAGCCAAAGGACATCTTATGCCAAATAAAGACACCATAAAGTATGAGACGTTTTAACCGCCTCTGTTGTTCTCAGAGATGGCAAAAGTACTCGCTCCCGGTACTCAAGTAGAAGTACAGATACGTGTGTTAAAAAATACTCCGGTAAAAATAGAAGTACTGATTTAACTTCTTTATTCAGGTCAAAGTAACAAAAGTACAGTTTTTAGTTTAAAAGTAGAAGTAGCCTTGCAAATGACAATTTTTATTCAAAGCTACCTGGACCACATGAATGTTAATAGAGCGCAAGCTGAGAAACTTCAGTGGACATGAAAAACGGCTCCTTATATGCCATTGATTATATTTTAAATGGATGTCTACCGATAGGCCTAAAACACATCACATATTTATTGTGACAGAGACTGGGACTCCAGGTTAATAAGATTCTGACAGAATAGCAAGATATGAATTCAATTATGATTCTGTAAGAATTCTGTGTATATTCCCATCCAATTAGATAGGGTAACTCCAGTGAAATGATTTTAAACTTGTTAGTGAGGACTAAATTAGGGCTGGGTTTATAGCTAGTTCTGGTTTCCAAATTGGCCCCAGGTGTGTCTGTTACTTATCTCTGTTGATGCTTTATTACAATCAAGCAACAGTACAAACATGGGCACAGGTAGCTCTGCTGTGCGTGTGTGTGTGTGTGTGTGTGTGGTTCTGCGAAGAGATAAATAACATTGTAAAGGCTACGTTACACAATGCATAGGAATTATATATATATGTACACTGTATGCTAGCAAATAATGCCAATAAACCCACTATCAATTACATGATCTTAATGCAGTGTAACTGTAGCATGTAAAAAATGCAACCAGTACAGACATGAGCAAGGGCGTTCAACAATTGCTTGGTTTTAATGAATAATATGAATTACATTGAATCAACAGCCAGGTGTAACCTAGCTAATCACTAGCTAACTTTTAAATGTACCAGAACTATAGACCAATACAACAACAGGCTTAAATGAACTGACAACATCAGTTGTAGGACTTGCAGTTGTCAAGGACTCTCTCACTCACTCTCTCACACACTCACACCTCTATCTCACACACACACACACACACACACACACCCCACACAACAACACACACACCACACACGCTATCAAACACACACACACACACACACACACACACACACACACACACACACTCAGGTGATTATCCTCCGAGTGTCCGCGCTATTCTCCGACATGCACTCCCAATCACACCTGATAGACGACGTTTTGTACAAAACTAAAGTAACGAGCCAAGATTGTAAAAAGTAAGGAGTAGAAAGTACCAATGTGCGTGTTAAAATATAAAACATTAAGTACAAAGTTGCCACTTATGGTTGTTCTTGCATCAGTTCAGCTAGTAAATGATAATATTTAGTGTGACAAGTAACATCCCGTTGCCTACATTCTGTCTGTACACCTGTCTTTATGAACAAAAGTCAAAGAGTACTGATGCGTGTCCATCTGTGAATGTATACTTTCTCTGAATATCATACACAGATCAATGGTGAGAGATGATACATGACTATGACTCTGCACCCTGGGGAGATGGCATCGATTTCTACCCGTAGTGGGATCACATGAAACCTTTTACTGTGATTCTGCATGTGCACACCCGTGTTGGACAAGTTACTTCCAAAATGTAATAC
>NC_045746.1:9278305-9284050 GCF_008692095.1 Etheostoma spectabile
ACTAGTTATTGTCATTTGAGAGTAACTAGTTATATTACAATATTACTGTCTCTGAATTGTAATGTGTTACACGACTTTTTCATTACTTTCACCAAAATAACAGCAGAAGTTTGACTTGGCAGACAGCTTGTGAATTTCACCACTGGATCAATAAAGTCTCCTCTTTATCCACATTATAGATTATTCATAATATTTTGTATAATTAATATGACTATGCAAAGTAACTACAGCTATAAAAATAGATTAGTAAAATGTACAAAAGGCGGGTGGGAGAATAAAAATACTCAAAAGTACTGTACAGTTGTATGGAAGTACGACATTGTTGTAAAATGTTTGTTTAAAGCACTATTTGTTTAACAGTAATTTTAGTTTTACTGCAAACCGTGACAGGAAGTGCTTTTATTTTGAAGCAGCCTACACAGAAGTCGCCTGTTGTGTACTCTTGCAAGCTTACTGAGATGAACGTGAGACGCTAGATGCAAAACGTGTCCGTCCGCTCTTCACTTTGTTTGTAAAACTGCAACATATTGAACAGTGAATGGTGTTGGAAATATATTTGTTTAAACCATATATATATGAAGTATGATTAGCCACATATTTACCGTGAATAATTATGTATGCTTATAATGTTCCACTGCTTTATTAATGACATGTGAGAGGTGGACACTGCTTGTGCAACTAACTGAATTCTTAGTGTAACTATTGTTGCTAAAGCAGGTCAGGATGTCCTAGGGAGAGACAGTTGCAGGATTCAATTCAATTCAATTTAATTTATAGTATCAATTCATAACAAGAGTTATCTCAAGACACTATACAGATAGACCACACTCCAGAATTTACAAGGACCCAACAGTTCTAGTAGTTTCCTCCAGAGCAAGCAACAGTGCGACAGTGGCGAGGAAAAACTTCCTTTTAGGCAGAAACCTGGGACAGACCCAGACTCTTGGTAGGCGGCGTCTGACGGGCCGGTTGGGGTTAGAATGAAGAGTGGCAATAACAAAAATAGAAAAAAAAATTGAAAAAAGGATGGGAGTGAAGGCCACATCTTATCTGTGGAGACAAGGAGAACGGGAACTAGGTTTAATGAGCTTTGGCCCTGGAGTAAATACGGAGGGTAAGACTTAGTGAGGAGGGTCAGACAACTCTGTGACTGCTGCATGCAGAGTTTCATGACTTGTCTCTGGAATATTCCATTGAATAAATGATCATTGATCATCAGCTTAGTTTCTGAGAGTATTTATCTGAACCCTGAGACCAGCGCAGGATTTGAGCTCCAACAATGGTCACGGTAAAAGTTTACATTCAAAGCCATTTCCCTGCAGGCATAGTTACTCACCACGCCTGATGAAATGCCATGATATTACATGTAGCAAGCATTAATTCCAGACATGTTGATATCTGACAGCAGCTTGGACCCACTGCTGTCCACGCTGACCGTCACCTGTTTCCCGTCTGTTCTGGTTCTGGCTCTGACCGCGGGAACAGAGACGGGACAGCTCGCTTCAACGCGGCGTAATAACTCCAGAAAATAATAGAGGGTTTTCACGACGCGTCATCAGACCGGAGGTCGCCATCTCGGAGATACTCGGCATCACAGCAATGCACAGACACTGAAGTAGATCCCGAACGTCGTCAAGGAAAAAGGTTTGATATTGCCGTGTTTTAGGTTGTACCAATAGGTCAGACTGAGAAAAAACATTTGGAATATTATCAACTTCCAAAAGTTATTCAAAACCAGGGTGGGGAATGCCAGACGTTATCAGAGGAAAGGAGGCGCTTGTGGTTGACAAAGCCCAACCTCACTCAGATAGTGTACAGTGTAGATAGCAAAGTGGGGCTCTTTGAAATGAAAACCACCTTGAGTATTGCAATGCTGTCATACAGTTGGTTGATTAAAGACGTTATTATATTACTTTGGCCTTCACAACACAACGGTCGTTAACTGCGTCTCCCTCACTCATCCGCATAGCTACCATCTGGTTATAGGCCTCCAAACCTTTGTAGGATTTAAGGTCTGCAGCTGTGTATGGGCTCGGGGAGAAAAGCAGGTTGTTGACTAGCTATATCGGGATATAGAACTGAAGGAAGAATCACCGGGTCGTCACGGATCTAAGAAGAGAGAGCCGACTCATCTGGGCCGTGGGATCTGCACCGCCATTGAACTGTGATTTCTCAAAATATCGCCCCTTCCTTCCTTGTGGTCCAAGTCCGTCCCTACAGTCATGGACGAAATTATTGGCACCCCTGGAACTTTTCCAGAAAATGCACCAAGTGTTGCAATGACAAATGTTTTGGTATTCACATGTTTATTACCTTTAAGTGCATTGGAACAGCACAAAAAAAGCAGAAGAAAAAAGGCAAATTTGACATCATTTTACACAAAACTCCCAAAATGGACTGGACAAAATCATTGGCACCCTATTAAAACTGTGGCTATGCATTTTCTGGAAAGGTTCCAGGGGTGCCAATAATTTTGTCCACGATTGTATATGCCTTTGCATCTCGGATGCTTTTCTGTTGTTTAGACACGGCTACATTCACTTAAAGTATCCAAATTGCACAATTCTCCACTGTACTCCGTTCAGTTGAGTATCTCCAATATGGCCGTGCATCGGGGTTACTGCCCTGAACATGTCGTCGGTGAAAGCCCTCTATATCGATCTCGCAAATGTATCTGCAGTCACCTCAACCATCAAATCCAGCCGCAGGAAGCACTCTGGAAGCGTTTTGCGCTTTTGGTAAATTCTTCAAAAAAAGAAAACACCACTAAGTGTTGCGTTAAAATGCGATTGTAACCAGTTTAATATGACCAAAATTTAATTAGTTATAGTACTGCATTACAGCAAAAAGGCATACACTGATGTAACTGCGTTACTTTTGTAATCACACACACACACACACACACAAACACACACACACACACCGTCCTTGACACTCTTTTCTGCAAATGCTTAGTCACCAGTCTGTGTCTCATCTGTTCGTTCGTTAATTTTATTCTCTCAAGATGATGTAAAATTAACCTTTCCTTGTGAGTATTTAAAAAAATGGAATTTAGTGTTTATTTGCTTTGATCTTGGAGTACAGTACAATATTACAGTACAATATTTAAAACTGGAAAATTATTCAGTGTGTTTATGTGTTTTGCTTGCTGACTGACAATAGACAATAATTGCTGGTGTTTTGAAATATTCAATTGTTTTCTTTTACGGTCCAAAAATGAAAATGTAGCTGAGAGAGGCACACAAAGGATGCCTGAAGAATATTCAAATGAGACTTCCGCACAACACACACGGGTCACATCACAGTTGCCAGGGTGCGCCCCTTAAGGACGGGATTCCGTTAAAATTTCTGGAGCGCTGGCATGCATCCACAGTGGTGTGGGCTTGCATAGGAAACACTTTTTTATTTAACTCATTTATGTGTAGTTATTTACCCAACACACCATCTATTTATTGGGTGGGTATGGCCCAGTGGATCTTTGCTGTGGGAGACCCAGTTCGACTCCCACTGCCATACATCAGCCAGTGTGTCCATGAGCAAGACACTTCAGCCCTAGTTGATCCAGAGGTGTGCGACCTCTGACACATATAGGCAGTTGTAAGTCGCTTTGGATAAAAGCGTCAGCTAAATGACATGTAATGTAATGTAATACCAATTACATAAGATATACAGATCAGTACTTAGTGTAAAGAGATATCCTAACACGTGTATCATTTACACAGTTGAAAATGAACTTTTTCTTCCGCCAGACACTTTTTTGTTGTTGTAATTTCCCTTTTGTGAGTAACTAACGTTTGTGTAACATTTATCTTACAACAACAAAAAAACAAAAAACAAAAAAAATGAATCCACCTATGGTTACCCATTTTTTGTTCTCTCTCCCTCACACCACACCACACACACACAAACACATCAGATAATAGACTACACACTCCGACACAGTAGGTGGCTGTATGCACTTATTAAGTTAGTTTGCAATCCACCAATAAACACAAGAAGTGGAAGAAACTTACTCCGAATTGCCAAGAAGCTGCAGGAAGCGACGGATCTAACTTTTTACCTGGCCTGATCGCAAAGGTTAGTGAGTAACAACACCACGGTAGATGACCTGATGATTGAGTTGACTTTTTCACAGAACAATTCAATCATTTTCTAAATGAAGCCATGACAAAAGTTAATTCAGGAAGACTTTTACTTTTACTTGCTTAGGCCTTCTTTACATTTCACACATCTGCATTCAATCTCCTCACACATACTCACTCATTAGGCCTTGCTGCAATTTATCTCAACAGCTGGTCACATCAGCTGGTCAAATCAGCTGATCTCATCAGCTGATCTCATCTTTCCAATAGCTCAGCGACACACGTTTATTGTAAGCCCATTATCTTCCTGCTGCCATTCTCTCTGCCTTTCGTATGTTCATGCTGAAGTTTGGCTCGAGGTACGTTCACGGCTGTTGCGCTATCTAAATTTGTTCTCCTCCTTGTTGTTGTCAGTTGTCTTTTCAGTGTAAATCGTTACAAATGGCAACGTGCCCCTGCACCTCCCCGTCACCGTCAGTCTTCACAGATCCTTCAGCCTGAAACGAATCATCAGCCACCACCACCACCAGTGTCTAGACGCCATGGGGGGATTCATCATGCTGTTTGTTGGCCTATATACTGTTTATATTATTTACACTGGCTAGGAGGTTGATCAGTGGCGGGTGGGAATTTTCAACCCTGGTCATGTCTGACTGATATTAACTGAATACATCATATTTCTTTGATGACGCCAGTGAGTTAATATTCACAGCAACAGAGCAACCTGGGGGGGGGGGGCTGTTCCATGTTTTATTGAATTTAGTAAATCAATGGCAGATATTATGGTATGATTACTGTATGCTGTTTAATCTCTATTATTTCTCCAGAGGTTAGGTTACTTCCCAAATGCTTGTGAGTAAAATATAAGAGAATAAAATGAAAATGTTTTACAAAATGTGCATGCAAACACAAATCTGTTTCTAAAACAACAACAAAAACAAGAGTAAGGATTGATTGCAGGGTATTTTCATGTTATATCCCCCCTAGACGGAACAGAATGACATGAAGAATGACATGAAGAATGAATGAAAAAAAAAATTAAAAACTACTGATGGATGGTGCTTATTAAAATGTATGAGTAATGTAATGGGAAAATTACATAGACAATGATTTTCTTAGAGTAGTTATTCACTTATTAAAGTAAGTCTTAGTTATAAGTAAAAACCTTCACATAAGCCTCTGAACAGGAGCCTCCTAAAGGTATTTCCTAGAATGGGACCATCAGTGTCTAGGGACAGCAAAAAATGTTGTGACTCTGTAAATCTCCACAGTAAACAAATGGCAACCAGATGCAGGCGCCTAGAAGATAGGCAAAGGTCAGTTTGCCCGATTTATAGTTTAGAAACCGGACAAATCTATGGACAGATAAATCTCTTAACTTAAATCTTAGAACGGCAGCTACTGTCATTCTCTGACGTACTAGACAGATGCACAGGGACAGCTCTGGCTCCAAGGAGTCTGAAGAATAAGATGAAGTGTTTTGTTTGAGATTAGGTTGTTTTTCTAAACATGCTATGGTTTCTGTTGGGGGCGAAAGGGAATATAAGGAGCTGTCCGGTGTTACGCAGGACACAGAATTGTGGGGTCACCTTGTTACTCTGTTTCACTGTGAAGTGCAATGCTTGCCATTTTGTTTGGTTGTTCTCTCGAGAAAATAATTAAA
>NC_045746.1:9284060-9291160 GCF_008692095.1 Etheostoma spectabile
GAATATCTAAACTTTTAATCCAGTTTGCAGCCTGTCTTTATGTTGTTTCAACAAGGTCTCTTCTTCAAAACAAATTCCTCCCTCGCTGAACAGAAACTTCCACAACAGTATGTATGCTTGAAAATGAAAACAAATGAATGAATAAGTCTATCACTTGCTAAACCAATCAATAAATGAGTGAATGAGTGCATTCAAATGTACCTGACTGAGCCGATACTGCAAACAAAGCTACAGTATCTACTGGCGCTTTTTAATAACACGCCGTCTCTCGACTGTAGTAAATCAATGCTCTGGTGTTTCTCAACTTGGCCTCATCCCTTTCCATCACCCTCCTCCATGACAACCCACGAGGTTGGATCCCATTAAATTGTCCCCCTGCATTTTGACAGTGAACCTATGATTCAATTATGGGTCTCCCCCTGTAACTATTTCGCCAAGGTGGGCGAGAGCAGCAGACAGACAGGTGAGCAGTTGGCTATCAATAATACAAAGACGCATCTCATTGTGCATGAAATATATATGAAACCGTTCCACGGAGCATCCATGCATTTTTAGTAGAAACGGGACGTTTCCTTAACCCCCCCTGTCACACGGACATGTTAACACTTGTCGGAACACACGGCTGCAATTTCTATTCTGGTGTAAAACTCTGGCTTCAAAACACACACAAAGAGAGCCATGTCATTGTTATTTAAAGAAAGACAAAGGAATGGCATTGATAATGACTTTGACAAATGAACTATGCTTTTTCTCTTGATTTAAGTCAGCCGTAAAGGGTGTTGTGACACGTCTCGCCAAACTCGCTCGGAAATGATCAAACTGGAAACTTGTTTTTTTCCCCTTTTCCTGGTGAGGGCTAATGGCACATGACAGGATGTGTTAGGGAGCTGTCTGCCCTTCTACATCTCCTTCAGTTCATTTTTTTCTCTGCTGTGCTCTCTACTTAAGCCTCTAGTACAACACAGCACCCCTTTTCCTTCACTTCCTGCTTTGATCTGGTCTCTGATAGGTTGGGGGTCATGCCAGATATGATGCATGATTGGTTGTTTACTGCGGCCAAGGGAGATGGATTCGGCACTCATTACGGGAACATATGAGTGCGCTCGGCAGTAGATAAAGGTCCACAGAAATGGATAGGGAGGATAACTGTAAAGTGCCAGCTGAGGATGGGAAGACTGGATGTAAACAGAAGTGACTGAGAAGATGGTAGACATGCATGATGACAAGATGCATCAAATGAGACTGAAAAGGAGAAATCGTGTGGGAAAAGGTGTCAGATTTGACAAAGCCAGCTTAACCGTCACTCTAGTATTTTTGGGGGGAAAAGTTAAAAAAAAAAAAAAAAAAAAGTGGTAGATGAGGTTGAAAACTATGACTTTCTTCCTCTGATCTAAGATGAAAGCAAAGTGGAAGAGGAAGAGAGGAAAAGACAAAAGAAGCAAAGACTGATGAAGAGAGAGGAAGGGAATCAGCAGTCGCTAGCAGAGACGGTGCTAATGATACCACGTTCGGTGTCACAGCTCCAGATAAAAACAAGCCTGCAAAAACAAAGCAGAAGCCCTGAACTTCAAAACAAATTAATTGGTAGTGCTGGATGCTACAAGTGTGTGGGCGATTGGGTTTCCTTGCTGTGATCCATCCTATTCTCAATAGTGCTCCCAGTAGCTTCTTTTTTTGTCTTTATTATCACTATTTTTGAATCCACACTAAATGTCTAGATATAGACTTTGGAAAAATCTAAGCAGACACTTTTTGAAGTGCAAAAAGGTTGCTGATTGGACTCTTTCCATGCATTGGATGGCATTGTTTCTTGGCGTTTCTGTCGTTCTCCTGTTTGAGAGGGTGGGATGGATGAGAAGGAGTGAAGAAGACGAGATGAGGCAGACATTGCTGCAGGGAATCCATCACAGGCCAGAAGGGACACAGAGGCTCTGAGATACCAAGGTCTTTGTGGAGTTTATTTACAGTCAAATGAACATTAGAGTATTTATTTCTGGCAATCTTGGCTTGCATTAATGGTGGCTACACATGCCGAGACTTAAACAATTAAGCACTGAGATAGAACACCAGAAAAAAAGGTTTTCTAGATTTTTCTGGACTTCAGGGAGCAAGCCTCTAAGAAAGCTATGAAGTTGGGCTTTTCATCCTGAGACTCTAAAAGGTCACACTATAGAGTTAGCCCGACTGCATCATGTAGCATAAAGCTGCAAGTAAATAATAAGCAAGAATACATTGTGACAGTACAGATATATATTTTATTAAGATGAAATACAACATGTACGTCCAATTGCGCAGACACATGTTTTGATATCCTGCCGGTGTTGAAGTGGAGTGTTTTGAGGCTTTGATATGGCATTTCTTTGATGGAGACAACGCTGTTTGATGCCTTCAAGAATCCCAGCCTGGGTGTCTTAAGTGCAACTTGAGTGTACACACACAAGCTTCAAGTTGCAGTTGCAGAATTAAATGTGTCTGTGTATTTCTGTGTATATTTATGTTGCATTGCCTGTATTGAACATCTTTTACTAGTTTTTTTTCTGCTTAATCAGATTAAACATTGCTGCAGTTCTTTTGGGGACGTACCAGACCTGTAAAGCCTCAATGTTTGCTATTTTAGCCTGATCTTCTGTAAATAGTCAACACTTCTCTTCTCTTAGGCTATTTAAGCCACTCTTACTATTTAAGCCAGAATCTAGACACTGCAATAATGAACAATTATAGGCCCTTACCAAACTTTCCATTCTTGAATTTGTGAAATAAATTTAAAAAAGGCTGTGTTTCAACTGCTGAACATTTGTCTGGCCCTAAACAATGGTTGTTTATGTTTTCCACTTAGGATTTCGACCACAACACAGCACTGAGACAGCTCTTGTTAAAGTCTTGAATGACATCCACTGCTGCATTTGACGCGGTTGACAACAACACATTACAAGACAGAGTAGAAAACTGGGTAGGACTGGTTTGAAGGACAGGGGCTACTTTGTCTTGATAAGTAATTACACATCTCAACATTCAAAAATGACATTTCTTGTCTGTCTCTATTATGAACCGCACAGACCTCTAAGATCAACTGGAATAGGTCTGCTTATTGTTCCCAGAGTCAAAACTAAATATGGAGAAGCAGCGTTCAGGTTTTATGATTCACATATCTGGAACAAACACCCAGCATACCAAGTCCAACTCAGTTAAAACTCTTATTGTCCTAATGCCTTTTATGTCTCATGTACAACACGTTGTATCACCTTGTTGTTTAAAGGTGAAATACAAATCAACTTTCCTTCTCAATCAAACTGATTTTCCATTTTCTTTTACTCCATTATTTAATCTGACATTGTGTTATTGTTTGCCTATTTCATATTTAAAGAGGGGTTATATTGTTTAGTCACTAATCAATAGTGCGTGACACAATGTTTAAACAGATAATCGCAAAACAGTATATCACTAAAAACAACAGTGAAACGTTAGTTCAGCTTTTTTGCTCCACACCCACCCTGTTTTCGGTCTCAGGCAATGAGCTTGGACGACATTTCAATTCTAAAATTAGCAACGCAATTGATGCCATTGCATCGACTAAGTTGAAGAATGTCTCTGTTAAGAAAAGTTCGCCATGGAGAAATGCCACGCTGGGAAGAACAGAATAAAAAAAGGGTCCAAAAGCTTAACGCAGATGGTGAAAAAAAAAACAATCTCAAGGTTATTATGACATCTATAAAGAGAGACTTTGCATTTGTAATTTGGAACTGATGCAAGATGATCGTTTTCCTTGCCTTGTTTGCATGTATTGACAGACTGAAACCCCCCCCCTGTGTCAGTAGCCTCTAACCTTCTGTCCCCCAAGGCCTCAAATGAATTCATTTCTAATGAATTTAGAAAATTGGACAAGCAGTCAGTACATCCATGTCCGGTACAGGATATGCGTGGTCCCTGTGTCCACGTAAAACTAATTCAAATACCATGACACAATTTTACGCGATCAAACGTAAAAACCTGGAGGACCTTATACAACATCTGAAATCCTTCTCCTGCTGCCTTGAAATTCTACCAACAGGCTTTTTCAAAAATGTTTCAAATTGTTGCAACACGCATTTCTGCTCTCAGGTGTCTTCATACAGGCTCTGAAAACTGCAGTAATCAAGCCACTAGACATGCCATTAATGAGCAATTATAGGCCCATACCAAATCTTTCATTTTTAAGTAAAATCATTGAAAAAGCCTTGAAAAGTCTTCCGGTCAAGTTTTTGACCACAACACAGCATTGAGACTGCTCTTGTTAAAGTCTCCAATGACACCCACATAAAGCCAGTGGCAAATTTCAGTATTAGTTTTACTTGATCTCAGTGCTGCATTTGACACGGTCAACATCATTATATTACTTGACCGGTTAGAAAACTGGGTTGGACTTTCTGGCACAGTGCTAAACTAATTTGAATACTACTTAAAGAATAGGGGCTACTTTGTGTCTGTAGGTAATTACACATCTGAGGGGACCAACATGACGTGCGATGTTCCCCAGGGCTCCATTCAGGGGCCTCTTCTATATAACATCTACATGCTTCCACTGGCTCAGATCATGGAAACAACAAAATAAGTTACCATAATTATGCAGGCAAATATACATTACTATTTCACAAGGGTACTATAGTCCAAAAGAATCATCACTCCTATTCTGAGATCTTTACGCCAGCTTCCTATCTCTCAGTTATTGAAACTGAAGGAATTATTCCTTCTTTCTTCTGAAAATGAATTGCCTTTTTGAGGGGCTTCCCATACTCAAAAACTATAGGCACACAAAAATGGCTCGCTAGCCCCGCCTACAGCAATTGAGCCCCTGCAGCACGTTTAATGTAGACTAACGAAACTTGGTACACATGTGTATCATGTCAAGACGTACAAAGAAGCTCATTGGAGCAATACCCTAAACCCAACAGGAAGTCCGCCATTTTGAATTTGTGTGATTTTGTCGTACTTTAACGAACTCCTCCTAGAGATTTCATCCGATCAACTTCAAATTTGGTCTGTACCATCTTAAGAAGTTAAAGATGAAAAGTTATTAAAAGAAAAACCTTTCCTCCAACGGTGTGGTCGTGCCGTGGCGGCCATTTTGAGCATTTAATGATGAAAAAAGAAGTTGTTTAGTGTACATTGTCCAATTCGACCGGTTTTCTCTTGATTGACAAGAGCCCAGGCCTAAGGACATTTGTAGGCCAAAATTCACTTGTAGTCATAGCGCCCCCCGCAGGCGACAGGAAATCAGCCTTCTATGACAAACATCATCCGAATTACATGAAAGTTATAATGTATGGTCTACATGTGATCCTGAGAAGCAGAAGCAGATATGGTAATCTGAACAAGCTTTCTTCACATGTTTGCAAGTGTATAATGTCCTGTATTTAATCATTGTACCATATGTACATTTTTGAATCGGGGAATTAGTCCAACACCAACTCCTCTGTTGTACAACCACATGTACATAAATAAGCCAGGCAGTTTAAATAAATGAACCATCTTGCCGCCAGACAGCAATGAGACAATGGAACTCTTTCCCGGCTCCGATTATAAACCATAATTGGATTACATAATAACCCGCTCAAGTGATTTTCGGGATTATTCCGCACTAAAGGGGTGACGGGCAGGAATGTAAAGCGTTGGTGCTATCTTGCCCGATAAATATGATTTGTGTGATAGTTTGTGAGTTTTGGATTATAATAACACAATGTGTCACCTAAATTGACATGTCACTGCTTCACTACTCAGCCTGAAATTCTTTCCTTTGAGGCTTTTATTTAAAAAAAAAAACAAAAAAAACATCAAAGCAGAAAGCAGTTTTCAGTAATAATGACATTTTTTAAGTTTCCAAATTATTCTATCATTCCTCATTCTTTGGTAGAACAGGGAAACATCCTCAGGTTGTTCATGACTGCAATGTTATGATTAAAACTTTAAGGTGAATGTTATCAAAGTAGATTACGTGCTCAAACCCCACTGAATCAAACAGGTACAGTATACATATCAAGAAACCATTGCTGGTTATCCCAAGATATTGGCTCATGTACTGTAGCATGCAGAGAATGTCTGGATATTGTGCTGGATATTGTTCAAAAGTATTCAATACCGGTACTGATACTGAATCCGTGACTTTGATACCAGTTCCTAAATGAAACAAATTTTATTAAAAACAAGAAATAACATTAAACATTACTGCACAAATACTTACGTGAGCCCCGTTTCTGTGTAACGAAGGGTTTTAACGTGCTAAGTTAGACAAGTAACATTATATCTTGGTAGAAGAATGCTCAGTGCTTGCTGATACTGATGAGATTTAATCCTTTGGTATTGAAATTAGGTATTGAATGAAGAGACTTTTTTTGATACTCAATAGAGGCAATTTAGTTGGTGCCTAAAAAGTATTGAATTTGGTACCCAGCCCTATGTATAAGCCAACATTTTTCTGATGTAATGTCGTTTTGGGCAAAATAAAAAAAAGGGCAGCTATGATCGCGTACACAAGACTATTTTCTGCATCTTTACTTAAAGATTGCAAACACAAACTATATCTATAGTACTTATTGCTTCTTCTGTTTGTGCAGATACTGTGTAGATGAAAACCAACAGTGGGTGACCGACAGGTATCTCTCATCCACTTGAGAAGTGGCCTTTTATTTTTTTCCAGAAGATAGCAGATTTTCATATCAGGGTTTGCTTCATTTCACTTTGATCCATTTCAAACTGGAGATGCTTGATTGCTTTACCAGTTTTAGTGCCGTGTTCAGTTGCTGTTCAACATTTTTTTTAATATTTAATTGTTTTTGTTTAATTTTCTTGTATGACTAGATGAGATATAGACTATTTGTCTGTTCATACATGATATTTAACAGGTCAAATCTTATCATGTAGATAGCTTGCCTAAGTATAGTATTTTAGTGTGGCATAGCAGACCAATTTGTATTGACTATGGATAGTGAAAATAAGATGAAATGTTTGTTTCATACAGAAATACATACATAATACCCAGTGGTGTGTTTGGAAATTTAGCTTTACATGTTTTTTCATGTTAACAACCCAAAATATATTATTCAATAAAGCATATTAGCACCATCCGT
>NC_045746.1:9291170-9293087 GCF_008692095.1 Etheostoma spectabile
ATTGACCAGTTGAAAACATACATATCAGGATGTATTCCTGCAAGCATTGCAGAATTGCAATGGGCATATTAATAACATTGCAGCACATTACACTAAATCACAGTATGGCACGGCATTGCACTGGGTTGCAACCGGCTAGAATCAAAAAACTCTGTGACGATTGCTTATGCATTGCATCGTTAACTTATCAACATGAGAATCAAATCAGTGCAAGCGCATGCGACGTAAACAACGAGATGATGTGAGTCTTTCACATTTCACACCAAAATCAACTCTTTGTCTACATTAGTAGGATTTTGGAGCCATAAACCAGTTTTCACGGTTTCATTTTACTTCGGTTTTGGTATGCTATCACAGCTATTTTAATCACTTTGTATATACAGTATATGTATATTTAATTCAGAATAATGTCTCAAGGTTATTATTTTGCATGTAGGGGCTTTATATAGACTCTCACAAACCATTTACATGGGTCTTCATTAATCATCTGTTGCGGACTCCAGCTAGGGCACACTAGCATCCACAGCATTTAGCCTTTTAAAATGACTGAATATCGTTTTGCCTTTGTGACTTGGTCTCCATGATCTTATTATCAGGCTCCATAAAGAGCTTGTTCCCAGCTTGTTAGAAAGACATTACATCTAAATGATCATTGCCCATACAGGCTACACGGGCTTTTTCTAGAGATGGTTAGCAACCAAGAGGAAAGAGAGGGCACATAATAAGATACCATACGAGTGGGTGTAATGGAAAACTCAAATTGGATGATTGATGAATTATACATGCCCAGACCCAGAAAGTGGGTGGTGGGGGTGGGACAGGCCAAGGACGGGAGATCAGCCAGCCTGAGAAAAAACAGGCAGGTTTCAAGTATACATTTTTTTTTTTTTAAATACAAACTTGAAGAGAGAGACATGAGCAAGGCAAGCGAAAAGAAGATATTTAGAGGAAGATACAAAAAGAAGAAAAATGCATATGAGTGAGAGAAAAAGTGAAAATAAAAGATTGAGGGAGAGGGAGGGAGAGAGTGAGAAAGAGAGAGAGAGAGCGAGAGAGAGAGAGAGAGAGAGGAGGAGGAGGGGGGTTGTAGCCACTAATCCAAACAGAAAAAAACCCGATTAGACTTATCCCTTCCTCTGAGGATTAGGAGCTTTGATAAAACCTTCAACCCAAACCAAAATCAATTTAGTCAGGGTGTAACATTCACAAGCAGTCTCTTCCTTTTTTGTCCCCCATAGACAAACCTCAGAGTAATCGCTGTGAAATGAAATAAAGTCTTTTATTACTTTTTCTTACTTTAGTCACTTTTCAAAGGTGTTGTACACAAAATTCCAAAAAAACAGTCTTTGTCATGGGCCTCGGCGTCTGATACTGACGCAAAAATGCACATGCAGCTTGACCGGCTACCAAAACAACACATAGATGGAGTGTTACTTCATTCTCTGCCCGTGTTGTGTTACAAAAGTAACGCAATTCCAGTGTATATTCCTTTTTATACGATTATTATTGGGCATTTTTAGGACTTTCTTGAAAGGACAGCTGAAGAAATGAAAGTGGAGAGAGTGGGGGGATGACATGCAGCAAAGGGCCGCGGGTCGGAGTCGATCCCTCGGTTGCAGGACTATAACGCACTACTAATAAAATGTTGGTAATATTACATCCACTACAGCTACAATTTTCACTAATTTTCATTTTCTGTCTATGCTACCTCTTATTCTGAAATTCAGAGTCAAATAGGCCTATTGTACGTTTTACGTCAACATTTATTTAATAGCTTACTTTGCAGATTCAGATGAATAATACAAAATATTAGGAATAAATAAATGATGATGTTAGGATGAGATTTAATTGATCCTGTGAAATTCACAAGCTAAAGTCATACTTCTGCGGTTATTTTGGTGAAAGTAACTCAAAAGT
>NC_045746.1:9293097-9293313 GCF_008692095.1 Etheostoma spectabile
TAGTGTAAAGCATTACAATTCAGAGACAACAATATTGTAATATAACTATTCTATAAACACAACATTCCATTTTCCGGGATTGCACCGGTGTGGCTGGAAATTCTGCCGGATGTCCCTCTTTTAGGCCGAATATCTGTTGCCTTGGACTTCCCTTGTGTTCTAACCTCCGGAGGATTTCTGAGGACTATGGTTAACTGGTCCTCAGATCTCTGCAGG
>NC_045746.1:9293323-9298209 GCF_008692095.1 Etheostoma spectabile
AAATCCAGACAGCTAGCTAGACTATCTGTCCAATCGGAGTTTTCTGTTGCACGAGTAAAACAACCTTTAAAAGTACACATGTTCTACCAAAACAAGTTTCTTCCCGAGGATATTTTGCAGAGGAGCCAAGACAATTGTGATTGGTTTAAAGAAACGCCAATAAACCAACATATTTCACCCATCCTAGATTGCAGTGTGGACTAGCCAGACCCTCCTCCGCAGCGCTGTGGAGGAGGGTCTGGCATTGTGAGACTATTACATGACTAATGACTCTCAAATGACAGTGTCTAGTAGCCTAATCTATAATGTATTACACTTTGGAAGTAACTTGCCCAACACTGTTCTCTGCTTACGATGCTATTCCTCCAGTATATCTTGGCATAACAAACAGTTGTTTAATGCTATTTTAATGATTTGAATGTCAAGTACAGCCCCTCTACGACTTCCTGTTCTCAAAAATTTCTCTGACTGAGCCTGATTAGGGCATGTCCAAACAGCACAGCGCAACGCACGCTAAAATGATCCAGTGGATTTGCCATATTTACTAAACTTACTGCTTTAGTTTTGAGTTTTTTAGAAATCCCCTGGGTGCCAAAAGAGATTATCTTAAAAACATGGAGGGCTCTTGAGTGCAGCGAGTGAAAGGACACTGTAATCAAAACAAGCGTTCCAACCAAAGTGACCCCTATAAATGATTCATACAAGGGCATTCCTACACAGTTTGTTAAAGATGTCAGTCCTTTAATCACAAAAAAAGGTCAGGCTTAATTGAGTTCTAGCTGGGAACCAATTTGGATTACTAATTGCTGTCGTTTGTGGCTACAATACTGTTGGCCTCTTTATAACGTAAACAACATTTGACACTAAAAGGTTTAAATAGTCTTGTATGGCTGCATCAGAGTTTAATTAATTAATTCATTTTGTACTTTATCAGTAGATTCCTATGCAATTATAATTATTCTGAACCTATGTCAAAGTATGCATGCATCAGGTAAGGAGATGGCATAAAGTTCAGCGTATTATTTGTGTGAACTGTATAATTGTATAGCAGATTTTTATTATTTGATCTCTGCCACGTCCTGTAAATTGTCCAAAGCTGACACTGGGTAAAAGTTTGGTTTTTGCCCTGCAGTGAGAAACACCCTAAGGCAATCCACCTTGACTGCTGCTATATAACCGTACCAGTGTGTGTGTGTGTGTGTGTGTGTGTGTGTGTGTGTGTGTGTGTGTGTGTGTGTGTGTGTGTCTGTGTTTTCGCTCCCCTTACACAAGAAATCAGCAGAGAAAAACTCATTTTTTCCCCCACCGTGGCACAGTACTAGGAGTTTGAGCGTATTCTTAACCGTGCTTGGCAAGCAGAACACACAGTGTAGCACAAGTCCTGAGAGAGCCGGCAGCTAAAGCTAATCACTGTGAAGACATGACACACACCCACACATCTGCCCGAGCCCACACAAATTTGCACATGCAAATGCTGTTCTCCGCACACCAACATGCACACAGGCTATTACACACACTATTAACACAAGGGAATGCAGAATAGTGAAGGCACTCCAACCAAATTGGATTAAGAGTGTCATCTAATGTGGTACAAGCGTGAGAGGGTTCCCTTGAAACTTTGCAGTAAAGGAATAGCAGTGTTGAAAAATGAGCTGCACGCTTCTCGGTTAGGAGACAATTCCGAATTATCTTGGATGGGAGAGCATGGGGGCGGAATGGCAGGGGAATGGAGAGAGGCCTCTGTATCCAGGGAGATGATCCTCCTTTTGAGCGCCCATCCGATCATGATCAGTGTCTACAGCTCCATGCATGTGGACAGCCTAAAAATACAAGGACAGAAAATGCATAGGCCCACTCCATCTCTATTCTCCTGACTTTCTCGTTCTCATTTTCCTGCTACATCTCCTCTGTCCCCGTTTCTCCCTTTCTTTGCAATTTCCTCCCTTAGCACTGACTGTGCGTTTGTGAATTTGCAGTGCAAGCATTCTCCGCCCGCCCATTCCTTTCTCATATATTCTCCATCTGTTCATGCAAGCCCATTTCCCTGGGGTGGGCAGAACCTCAGGGGCAGCTGGTGGCGTCGATGCCCACTGGCATACCCACTATACTGCCCAAGGTGTGCCCATGGTAGTGCATGATAAGTGCCCATCTCCATGGAAAATAGCCTGCATGAAATGGGGAACAATCAGATGGAGATCACGGACAGCCATCACAAATTACGAGGGTGGCTGTGTGTGACCATGAGAAGACTTTCAGTACTTCTTTTATTCGAATTTTGTTGGAAATGTGCTTTTTTTTAATAAACATGTAAACTGTTTTGTGTGTATTCTGGGTGACTATTGAAAAATGTGCAGTATATATGATGAGCGTTATGTTTGTATAGTTACACTAAGTGTCATTCAGTGACATGAAAACTAGGCCCACTAGTCTTAAAAGAAGTTTATATTGTTGTAAAAGTTGACAGATGAAACAGCTAAAAGGTGAAGCAGCATTTCATATGCAGCACTTGAGGCTCAAAAAGGTTAAATGTGCTACATATGATTGGACCTGTGGTGTTATGGGTAACGTGGGTGGAGGAGCGTATAGAGTGATAGCCCACAAGTGTGTCAGCAAAGTGCTGTCAGCCCGTTAAGAGGTAGTTATGCATGTGTGTATGTGTGTGTGTGTTTGTGTGTGTGGTACACATTCTGTAGGTACATGCTGTAAAGCGATGTTAAGGAGCTTGTTCCATCATGCTGATGAGCTCTGTAATGCAATGTAGTTGCGATTCCCCGACAGAAGTGAGGACGCTTTCCAGAACATCATCTCCATTATCTGTGTATATATTAACCTTGAGCGCGGTGGCGGGCAAGTGAAACACACACACACACACACAAATAGACAGCAAACATCCTTGCTAGCACATACACACAGTTTTTTACATTATGTAAGTTGTGCAAAAACTTCTATTTACAACAGAAAGCCGTTCCACACAGTACCATGCAGCATTGTATTGAAGCACACTGTGCAACTGCATGTCCATGTATATACAGAGTATGAGCAATGTAAGCACAGATAGTCATTTTAGAAAAACAATAGTTATCTGAAACCATTTTATCACAAACGCTAAGGAAAAGCCAAAAACAAAAAATAGCACAACACTCACTCCATAGTTCAAGGCATAGACTTAGACTTCTCTTTATTAATAGGTGAACAACAGTTAACTGAAAAGTGAGGTTTTACATTGTTGCTATGTTACTGTTGTCAGTTTCACCCTATTTCACTGTTTCTGACTATAATGACAGAGCATAGCAATGTGCCAAATAAGAAAGTGAAGAAAACTAGTGCAAGTTGGTTAACATTAGGGGTGGAAGGGTTAAGAAAATTCATCGTTTGGTTTATGGAACGCTTCACTGTTTTCGGTTCAGCTCAGTACATTTGTGATATGAAGGGGGTGGGGGGCACTGCCAATCTCAACATGCTTTTCATTTATATTCATATATTTGGCAAAACGTTAACTGTTTGCCTTAACAAAGTTCTGGCTAAGAACATAACACACAAACATAAAAACATGTTCATTGTCAAATCTTTATTAAAAGAAAAAGTTTTCTAATTAGGACAAACAATGTTTTTGTTAACAAAATCTCAACCGCTGCCGTACTACTACAATCAAAAAACAAAAAGCAAATTATATGAACGTGTCACAGTAGCAGCTCCCCTATGTCTTCTTCTTTTACAAACCATTTAAATGGCCTCCAGATTTTCTCATCCGCCAACATGGCCATGCTTTTCAGTTTGGCATCAAGTTACTCTAATTCACCTTTGGGTTGCTTTGAAAAGACAGTTGTAACCATATCTAAATCCCATGCTCATCATTCAGGGCACACGGCAGAGTTATGGACTAGCGGGCTGCTGTGGGTTATGCTAAAGAAAGGGAAGCAGAAGTGCCCCTTAGAAAGGAATGTTGCATAATGAACCAGTCCCTCAGTCAGAATCCTCTATTGTCAAGGACAGACACTCGGAGCCTGCTAATGCTTCCGTTTCAGTGTATGTGTGTGTATGTAGCAGAACAATACAGCCAGATGCGGGGTTCACCATAGTAATGATACCGTATTGATCGAGACGGGATGAGGCATTGTGAAGGTCTCCCCATGCAGGTGAACATGAGCCATGCAGTCAGGACATTAGTGCGTGTATGGAAGTGGTTGTGAATTGCTGTAAAATCAGATGAGGTGGACTCCAACATGCCAAAGAGCGTACATATGGTTCTATGCCGATGTAAAGCAACACAACCGAGGGCTCTGACAGACCCGATGGTAAGCGCAGCGACTTGCAGATTATTGCAATTAGGGCCAATGATGGTCCTCTGGGAAACACAGACACACACTCGAGTCTTGACACATGTCTATGCCTGCAAAAACAAATTATCCAATAATAAAGATGTAGACACACAGTATGTTAGCTGGAATATGGAATATCAGTTGTATCTGTGTTTAGAGGAATGATAGCTGCCATGTGTAATGACATGCAGTAATGTTACCATGAGGTTTGCTGCCAAAGTATTAGTACTGTTTTCCTGTGATGGCGAGTTGAAAGAGCGGTAAAGAAAGGTTTATATCTGAACTGTTAATAACCTTTTTTTCTTGTGTGGGAGACAAAGGGAAACTGTGCATGTTTACTTCTCTATGCGGTTAAAAATACAGAAAAGAGAGCATGTTTGTGCACATGGCATGATAGCCGATGGATGTAGCTAATGGCCGTATAACAACCTCCAATTTTTACATGTGGTAAGCAAGGGGGAAGGGAGCATACCTCAATGAAAGTTGCCCTTTTAAGCTTATGCTTTTCAACTGTGAAATTTGAATCAAGCTTGTGTGCATGGAATTAAAAAAAAAAAAAAAAAAATA
>NC_045746.1:9298219-9301336 GCF_008692095.1 Etheostoma spectabile
TCCCCTATTTTTTTAATTCATTGGCCATGAGGCATTGTGTTTGACATTTTGATAAATACCACAGTGATTATTATGGTAAATGAATCACATATGTGACTTGGCAGATGCTTTTATCCAAAGTGTTACATTTCAGTGAATGCACAGATTTAAAGTATAATTGGCTCTAAGTGAAGTGTGGAAGCGCTCCACAAACTTCAATAATGGATGAAATTCAGCAACGTGGAACATTTTTTTCCAGAACATTTTAAATTATATGTAAAAGCAGCCCAGCTGAGCACCGCAGCTTACTTACTGTCACTGTTGCTATGCCTGTCACTTTACTAGGATTAAAACTGCAATACTTTTTGATACAACATGCCTGCAATTAAATCAAATAAAAACCAGTATTCTTATTTCTAGCCAAAAATAATGGATCTGGCTGAAATGGAATTTGATCGAGATAAGGTAATGTTAGCTTATCAGTTTAAGCTAACTGAGTTGGTTACACATTTTTAATGTTCCAAACTGACTCTGAAATGACAACTCTGTAAACATTCTCAAATATGCACATAGACCTGAAATTATGCTAAAGGAAAGGCAAAAGCTACATGACCAGGGCAAAAAGGCAGAATCCCATAGCAGCATTGCTCTTGTAGAGAGAGAGAGAAGGGGGGGGGGGGGGGGGGGGGGGGTAGAGCTTGTATTATTATCAGACAGAATTATAATTTCTAATTTAATTCCAGGTTCTATTAACATAACTGTGTTTGGATGCTTACTATAGAGAAATATATTTGGACAAGCAACACACATATTTGCATACACGTAAACATGAATACACGTACATCATTCTAAGTATTGCAGTATATTTACTTCGTACAAGATGAACAGGCTTTAAGGATGCAGTTTAAAACAAGGGTTTAGTTTATAATATTGCTTGGCTAATATTGTATATAACGCTAGGTGACTAATAAGATAGTTAGCCACAAATGCTAACATTTGCCATTTACGCTACAGCAGTTTACTCTTTAATTTATTTCTTACAATTTTGCTGCTATATTTTTAGTTTTGAAAAGGCTAATGCACAATGCTCCAAAATGCGGAGAAATCCAAAGCTCTACTGTTACGTCGTGCCTAGAGACAGTTGGTAAGATGATTGGACAATTGCAAAAACACATAAAGTAAACACAACCATTCATGTATTCTGTTCCTATAGTAAATATTATTTTTTTACACCTTGTGTGAATGTAATGTGTTGGATTATTTTAGCTTCATCAGGGCATTGCTAGCTGTATCCAACAATAAATAATGTCACCGGATTTAAAAAAGTTCTGTAAATTCTGTAAAAGATTTAAAAAAAAAATCTGTAAAAATCCCCCTTTGTGCTGTCAGATCTGTTGTCATTCCACAAAATCAGTTATGCACATTTACATGACACATGACAGCACACATAACAATGATAGCACTTTCTCTCTCTGCCCTATCTTTATTGTAGTTCTGACAACCCCTTCCTGATTTTGACACTTACAGTACATTGAGGCAGTGAATTTCCCATGTGTATATGTGGCATTCCCATGGCATGTAGCAACATAGTTTTCAAACACCAAGAGGAAAAAAATATTTTTATTTCTTCTTCCCCCTCTAAAGAAAGAAAAGCAGTGACTCCGTCGCCATTACCAACACAGGCTCCAGTGCCAAGGTAAAAGAGAAGGCATTGATACGGAATTTATTCAAAGCAGAAGGAGCTTGGGTTTCAATCTCCGTGGATAATGTGATGTGGCATGGCCAGATTTTAGAGCCATTGCTTTTGTATGAAATGCTTTATTGTAAGCTGAAATATATGAGAGGAACAATTAAGCCTGCAGAGATGCTGGTTTCCGGGGGGTGGGGGGTGGTGGTGGTGGTGGTGGTGCCAACAGCACAGAATAAATCCTGAGCATGCATTTTGAATTAGGAAATCCCACATACCCATTATTGAGTACCAGACATAAATGACATTAAAAATGCTCCCTCCAATCGCTCCGTCGTGCTGAGGATGCACATATTATAGGACACACAGGACATGAAATAGCAGTACAACATTATTTGGGACTTGTTATGGACCTGTCATTGTCTGGCTCTCCCCTATTTAGCTAATTAGAGATGATGGGCAGATGGTCTGCATATCTCCTGCATGTGTGATAGAGCCAGGTGTTGATAGCCCTGCCAAAGTCACAGTGGACTACAACAGGAAGCTTGGGACACATCGGTGAAAAAGAAATAGGATGGGGTAGAGGAAATAAAAAAATTGTAAACTTGTAGGTGTGGTATGAATAACCAGTGCTGGGGAGTAGTTACATGTAATGGAATTACATAATTTAATCACAAGATAAGGAAAAAAAATTGTAATTTCAAAATTTAAAGAAATGTCTAGTGTCTGTCCTGCCTCTACAACAAGATATTTTTCGTTTGTTGAAATCTTCTGAGAGTAAGTGCCGTCAACTAGCACCTGATTTCTTTTAGACCGACATACACAGAAATGTGCACGTGTGGTTACATACATGCATTTATACTCCCGTGCATGGATGCCGATGCAGACGCATAGACACACATTTCATACTGCTGCCTAATATTTGGCCCAAATGCCAACACACGTACTGGACCGCTCGGTTCCAAAGTGGTGGTAAATAATGAAAAGCGTTGTATTGCAGACAGCCCGGAGCTCGTTGTGTAACGTCTGCCAGTCTGCGCTGTCTAACCAAATCAGTCGCTAGTGTGATAGATCTGTTTACCAAATCTTTTGACAAGGGAATCATTATGTAACTGCTCGGGATTTGTGTCTGTTTGTGTCTGTCTGTATGCATGAAGGTTCATGACAGACATGTAAAAGATAACAGTGTGCTACACAAAAATAATAGACGACAGAGGCAAAGAACACCCTCAAAATAACTGCTATTTCCTGCACTGAGTCCATTTTTTTCTACATCAGAGCAGATGAAACAGAGATATATTGTAGTTCTACTTTTGCCACTTTCCAAAATAAATTGTAACAGGGATTGCTCAGTACAATGTCACTTTGTTTTTTTTATTGTTATCGGTTATATGCATGTGAACAAAGGCCGAATAAAAAAATTAATTATGGTTTCATATAGTTTAATGTTC
>NC_045746.1:9301346-9302740 GCF_008692095.1 Etheostoma spectabile
GGCTGCACTGTCTGCCAATCCGATATTTCACATAGCCATGGTATACAGCATCAGACATGTAGAGTACAATAGGTCTAATGTGTGACTTTAATAAGTAGGTTATTAACCATTTCTAATGCTTTCCTAATATTGTTGATACAAATAACCATTTTTTGGCCCTCAAAAACCAGAACAGACTGTATCAATGCAGTTGCCTCTGCCTGGGGTAAAATGTCCAACAATTAGAGACGGAGCCTAATTTTATGTGTGTCGATTTGGAAAGCAACACAAATAGCTTGGCAACTGACTTAATCTGCTTACATTTTTAGTGCATCCACTTAAAAACGGTTCTACACTGCTGGGTAGGCATGGACAGCCTTTAAATCTTTGCTTTTCTAGTAAGAAATGATTGTGAATAGTAGGACTAAACTTGAAAAGCTTGATGAAGTTTTTCCAGTTCCAAAATATGATGTGATCTCTAGCATATTGCAGCATGTTTTTTTGGGGGGTGTCAGATATGGGAAGAGCGATGACTCACAGGTGTAATGTTGTCAATAATGCCACTGTATAGGGACTCTAATTTAACAGTACAATCACAACAACCAGCCCAGATGCTGTCTCATGTGCACGTTGGCAATGAACCAAGCATTATTTCTACTTTTGTTCACAAAAGCACAGAGCATATTCATGTGGCTTATGTGTGGATAAATCAATATCCTATCAGCTGGGGCAACTTCAGCTTCTATGCACTGTTAGGAAGGTGTGAGGCACAGGTATTGTATATGAAATATTGGCATTCATGTGCCACTTTCAAATACTACGACATCTGACTGTGAAACCTTTTTTTTTTTTTTTTTTAAACACAATACAGTCTAACGTAAGCATTTATTGTTCCATTACTTTGAGGAACTGGCGCATAATCAGCAACTCATTTGAATTTTCTCACAAATGTTCTCTTCAATTATTGTGATGTGAAGCTCTGGCTGTCCCAGGAATACTGTGTTAATTGCAAAGTGAAGAGAGTCTCCTTCCAGGAAAAAAACAAAACACAGCACTTTTTTGGAAACCTATGGATGTGAAATACCAGGTGAATCGGTCCACTGTGGTGTCCAAACAACAATGCTGGATGATATGTTGATAAGAAATCCGCTTGACGCTGCTCTTGATTAAAAAGTTTATTATATCAAAGATTTCAGCATCAATTGACAAGCTGTGCAGAAGCTCGGAGAGTGACCCCGCCCAATGAACACTCTGCCTCTTGGTACATCAAACATAGCTTATATAGGATATGTCAGGTAATATCCCAGAACTTACATAAAGTCCCTTGAACCTACACAGGCACCAATCACCGCTCTCCACATAGCATATCCCCTTCAAAGACCACTCCATTAAGATGTAAATCATTAACCCTCTGG
>NC_045746.1:9302750-9304217 GCF_008692095.1 Etheostoma spectabile
ACCCTTTGCGCCCATCCAGGGCACTGCGTTCTACCCTAACCTAACCCTAACCCTAACCCTAACCCTTGGTACATCACCACAGATGACAATGCCAACCCAAATTCCCGTGACAGAACCCGATCCAAAGCTCTCAGGACTCCACTCTGCACTACCTACCTAGAATTTATATTTTTATATTTTATTTCCTTATATTTGGTATTTTTATATTTTGTGTCAACACTGTCAAGGTGTTGCTTCAATCATTGCACAGGTACTGCATTTGTGTATAATGACAATGACCGCATTCTATTCTAATCTACTCGACAAGTCGTCAGATGCTACATCCCAAAATCTAGGTGTCTTTGAACATAAATTTGCTGCTTTTTTTCAGACAGACTCTGTGCAACAGTGAATGTCTTCGAGTATAGTACTAATACTAGTACTAGTACTAATTGACTATTGTCTCTTCAACAGTTCTTAAATTTTGCACAGTGTTACATTTCCTTTTAATACAACTGGCTCTGGAGAGGAGTAGAGAAAAGTGTTAGTAACCTAAACAAAGGATTATTAATTTAGCCCTACACAAAACTTTACTTGTTTGCATTTCGGTCGCTCTGACGTTCCAAAATCCCTCTCAGGGTAATGGGCCACATAGATAGTAATGCAAAACACATAGAGAAGCTAATATGAAGTACATGGAATATTAGATGCAAACTCTGTAAAATCCTACATCGGAATTTTGGGGGGGGTGTACTATCACTCTGAAGTGAAGTAAGTCTGGTAAAACAGGAGGTTTGGTTTTAAAAGCATTCTGAAGAAGAGACAAACTATTTATAGCTTTAATTAGCAGCCTGAAAAAGCAGTAAAATGTAGCTTTGATTGAACATGTTCAAAGCCTTTAATGTCTCATCAAAGGTCTGTCAGTAAATTTGATTTATTTGCTTTTTTATTTACCAGATTGCTTTACTAAAGAGAGAGTTCTCTTAAAGACTCACTGCATACTGCTGTTACAGGCCGACTTGTTTTCAGTGACTGGACATAAGGGTACCACAATCAGCAGTTAATAAAGGAAATAAAAGTGCATGATCCATTATTTCTCTCTTCAAGTTACAATCTGTAATTGAATTAAAAAAATATTTGATAGAACTTAATAAATAAATTCTGACACTACTCTTCAAAGGACATTAGAGACCCTGTGAGATATGAGGTGCCGCTTCTCCCACAGTCAGTGGACTGAGTGGATGGCTGAATGCGTGATGTGGAAACCATGGCCGCGAAATAGAATGTGCTTTGGCTGGAGGCACATTATGCTGTGAAGCTGTAAGCGGTGTATTTGTGAGTCGGCATCCCGCAGTTCACGGAGAGGTCAACACTGTAGATGGCTAGTTTCTTTGAGCCTTGTGTTCACTCGGCATTAAAACGCACACACAGAGAAAGAGAGAGAGAGAGAAAATTCAGAAACGCAAAGCACACAGAGCATAGGTCATC
>NC_045746.1:9304227-9307171 GCF_008692095.1 Etheostoma spectabile
TCAACATTTTCGTCATTAGGTTTAGATTTCTGTTGGTTTACTTATGCATAATTTTGTGTTGTACACTGCTAAGACTTAACCCTCATGTTGGCCTAGGGGCAAATTTGTCCCATTTTCTGTTTTTTCATCACTAAAACTGGGTGTTTGAAATAAGGCTGAAAATGGCAACATTAGAAATATCCAATAACTTTGGAATAAACATTAAAAAAAGCACCCACAACACTGAAAAAGTGACAAAAATGTCGGAAAAAAAGCGAAATTAGTGTTTTAATGGTTGACGGGAAGACAACACAAGGGTTAAACCGGGGGTTTCCAAAGTCTGACACTGCAAGTTAGGGTCGCCACGTCCCATTTGCACATAATGCAATGCCATAGCATAGTCAACACTCCTTGTGCGAACGGCTTTTTTAATGTTCTGCAACTTGGCATTTTAGTCTGCTTTTTGTTTGCCTACATAGAAACAATCAAAAGGGCACTCTAGTCTATAAACATGTGGTGTTGCAACTAGCAAATCATCTCATTAGATATATGCAGGACATGGTCACGTCTTGAAAATGAGTGATTTTCTTAACATTACAACAATGATTGCAACTATCACATTTAAAAGTTCCAACAAGTTTGTTTGCATGGGATGGGAAAGGTGGAGCCGTACCACCTTATCTCTCAGGCTCCATCCACTGCAGAATGAGAACATACTGTAGGGGCTTCTGTGAACACAGGTTGGAGAGCTGCATCCCTCCGAAGAATCCTCCAATTGGCTTTAACGATGATTCATATTTTAGATTTTTTGTTCACTATGTTTCATCACAAAATTCCTTTTTGAAGACTTGTGTGGTTTCATTTTGGTTCTGAGTTTTCTATTCGTAGATGTAGCTCTTTGAAGTGATTTTTCAACTGTTTCTTTTGTACTCTTGTTCAGTGAAGCGCTTCTCCATGTCTGTAGCCTTGTCATCATCCCCTTTCACTGTGTCACATATACGTCATAGTCGTTGAAACTGGCCAAATGTGGTCTACATGAGTCTCTGGATGGAAGGTATCTGCCCTTAAGATTGTATTTCAATCAGTGGCAGTGCTTTTGTGATTGTCACATCTAGGAAATGTATTTCAGTTTTGCTGTATTCCAAAGATAGTGTCAGGCTCTTGTTGGTATTGTTCAAATATTCATGAAGTCTAGAGCACTACATGTTCTTCACATTGCATAAGCAAAATTAGATTGTCTATGCAGCGTCCAAACCACGTCACTGGATTATTTTGATACAGAAGATAGCTTGAAAATGAGTGGATTATCTCAGGCAGTTTCTGTAGGAGCATCTATTTCCTATGTTTTCAAAGCGAATGTGTGTATGATGTCTGTGTTCAAAATTGACTGAGCTGTAAAAAAGTAAACAAGCGCTACAGGTTTTTAAAGCGTCTTATTTGCCACGATGAGCTGTGTGTCACAGCCGCTTATGCGGCTTTAACTGCTGACCGTGTTGATAACGAGCCAAACTACAGTAGCCTACCTAACTCCCCATTGTTTAAGCATGTCTCTTTCACCTCACACAGTGTCTTTGGCTTACATGTGACTGAAGAACAGGGTTGAAGAGCAGATAGGTATGGGGTAAACACAAAGAGGAGAGACCTGTATTTCTAAAAACTTGGTCATGCAACACAACATATTTGCATTTGAATTAAATTCATCCCAAGCCAAAATACCCAACATGAAATAGGACTTGTTTACCCCGACTCAATCTTATTATTAGTGGTGTTAGAGCATTCATATCATGTCAGGATCATAAGATGAAGCTAGGACCCTTAATCACTCAGTAATTAACGTCTGGATTTCAACTGATCAGTCATGTGTGATGCCAACAAGCATAACGCGTCGCAGACCAAGCATCAATACTTTATATCCATTTAATTTTTCAGATGCGGAAAAGCTCATCTGAGCCTACAATAATGTCTTGCTCATATGAAGGAAATACCCCAAGCCTTAGTTGCTTAATAAATTATGGTTCAATTTTCAATCCGGTCTCTCACCACAATTGAATGCAAGCCATTACCTCTCCCCAATGTTGGGCCGACCATTGTTCTGCAGTGATAATGCAACGAGAACAAGTGTTTTAGGTGAGAGCTGCTCTTTGAACTGTCATATCTGGGACCTAGTTCAGTGAAACACATTGTGTATTTCTTTTTTTCCCAAACATGCCTGCTCATTTGTCTTGTCACACTGACTACAGTCCCTTATTAATTGACTCTTTTGTCCTGTCTCCCAGTCTGAGCCTCTCTGCTCGCCTGCTCTTCTGTTTTGTTCTGGCATCTGTACACATTGAAAATCAAAGCCGCCCCTGTCTCCCTATCAATCGTTTTCTGTCTTCTTCTCGTCTTTGTTCTGTCCCCACAGTTATGTGAAAACGTAAGCAACTATGACCAGTTTAGAGCAGGGAACCATGCAAATAAAGAGAGTCCCTTGCAGCATTGCTTTGCGTCTTTTCAGGGCCTCTGGCAGTCTGACTCAAGAAACTTAAAACAACTGCTCCCAAAATCCCAAATCTACCTATCACTTGTTTAAATTATGAAAAAAAAAAACTGACCACGTCCGGGTGGTCAATTATAGCTGACAGACGCGCTACGGGAACATGCTCTCATCTCTTTCTCCCTCTTTAAATGTTCTGCCATCACTGTGCTGACGTAGCCTGGAAATCCAGACCCAAATCCGAAAGATTAGGGGTCTGGCATCGAGTAATGAAAATCGTCCATGTCGAGGGGCGGCACCAAGCATGCATTTGATAATCTCACTGCACGCAATTGGATAACGCTACGACCACTCACAACAACACACGGGGTGACGTATCCAGAGCCCCATTCGCTTAGCTACCAGCAGAGCTAACTGGTAGATTAGACTGTCGTCATCTGTTTAGCTCGCCTCTGGCCCCGCCTGTATCAGATACACCGATGTGATTGG
>NC_045746.1:9307181-9312584 GCF_008692095.1 Etheostoma spectabile
CCTCTGGCCCCGCCTGTATCAGATACACCGATGTGATTGGTGCAGCTCAGGCTACAAGTTTATGAGCAGGTAATGAGCAGCATTACTCGATGCCAGAGTAACTCGCTGAGCAAATTCAAAGTGTGCTCTCGTGAGAACTCTGGATTTCCAGAGTAGTGCTGACTTGGAGAAAGCAGACAGGGCTGGCCCAGCCAGCTAACTTCAAAGTGGTTCTTATCTAAGAAGATCTCTCGCTTTAGGGATGAAGTGGAAGGTTATCCACTGGAACTCACTTCTTACTGTCCCTAATCTATGTGCCATCAATTCCTAGTGAGTTTACGGGTTTTTCAAGACTGATACCAATATGGTCTTAAGGGTTTGACCTTTTTTCTCTTTTTTTTCAAAAGGATAAAAGAATACCGTAGACTTGTATTACCTTCAGGATGGAAAGACTTTAGGTAGGGAACTCTAAAACATGCCGTATGAACAATCAACAATGGCCAATAATAAATAGTGTTGCTGTAAAGCTGACCATAAATCAAGAAGTAAATGGATATTGCAAATCAGTGGATTCATTAGCTCATAAATGTCGGCATTTGCCATATCCTGTTTTGAGTATATGGCCTTATATCTGCCTTTTATTGGATTGAAGGAAAATTAGCCCAGATGGTGTATCCAGTCATAAAAAGATTAGCATTAATGATCTCTTTTATAGTTATTTTTTGAATACGCGTGTGTACTTTGAATGCAATTTCATTCAAAACATTAAGACTAAAAGCACAAAAAAGAAGATAGAGTGCTCCTATTTAAAAAGTAAGAGGCTGAAAGAGCATTTTGAAAAGATTTACTGATCTATTTACTGTAACTGTACAGTAGAAAATACCAACATGTGGATCATTTATCTGTGGCTGCATTTTGTCACCTTTCATTTAAAGAAGTTCAGCAAGACTGCCTCTTTTATTGATATGGATTACTTATGCTCTTCATTCACATAATAGTATTGATCCGCAGCTATAAGTCGTCCTCTGCCTGCAAATCCATCTGGCTTCACTCTGCTGGGTTTATTATGTGTTTTAGTCATGTGATAACCATTGCAAACACAGTTAGCACTTGGTGCGAGCATGAGTAAAGAGTTAGGCTTGACAGAGCACTAATGGAATTCTCCCATGAGTCTTTAGAAACCTTTCATATGTCTTAACGAGAAAATGCAGAATGACTGCATAATTTGAGTTGTGTGTGGCGCTGTGTGAATACGCCTTGTCTTCTGCATTTTTATGTGCATGTGAAGGCATAGATACTTGTTAATGCTGCATTAGCGGCTAAGCCTCTTAGTCTCTTCCAAGCTAGGCCCGTACTCCGCCTGAGGTTAACACTGTTGTGGAGACCCGTCACCACAATTATCCCCAATCTTGTCATTTCTACCCTCCCATTGCTCCTCTAACCACCTCCCCTGAATAAAATACTTGCGCTAAATTACCTAGCATGCACCCCAGTGCACACATATTCCCTTTATTTATCATCCAGGGACCAACTTACTCTTATTGATCTTTCCCATGTTAATTGAGGTAAGGGGTATTTTCTACCAATTCCTCTATTGATCATGCATCAGATCAATGCAATCAGTCAAAGGCTTAATTAAGCAGTTAATAGCGGGAAATGCTATTGATCCCGTGTTGTCATGGCATTTGTGTTTGTGTGATTATGTGTGTTTGTTTGTGTGTGTGTGTGTGTGTGTGTGTGTGTGTAGGTGAATATTTCGGAGTGCTAACTAATAGCTTCTTAATTAAGCAATAAGTATGTTAATTATTTTTTGGTAACGGGTGAACTTAATGGACTTTGCAGTAATTGTGAATAAGCAAGAGCATTTTAGAAATGTTAATGTATACCACACTACATTATTACCACAGTCTAATTGGAACTGTTCCCTATGATACATAGACATAAGCCTGCATTGCTTCAGTTGCTACACCTGATGTGTCAGAGTTACTGCAGCACAACGCAGAAGGAAATGATGCATCCCTGGCAGCTTTAGATGATGATCCAGGGAGAGGATTGGCAGGAACCACCATCCCTGGAGGATTTCATTAATGTCAAGAGGACTTTTCATTGTCTTTAAGATCTCCTTTAATACTCTTACTGATAAACATGGGTAGCACAAGGGAAGGGATTGGGGGTGCTGTAGCTACCCCTAGGACAGCCATAACATCCCCCCTTGCACCCTTAAGAAAGTCAGATGCTTTATTTATAATTTGTGTGAAAACTATCATTTCTAATTTGAGATAAAAAAAACAATTATTTTAGACTGAAAGACATCAAGCCAACAAAGGTGATCTTCATTCTAACCCCAACCGGCCCGTCAGACACCGCCTACCAAGAGCCTGGGTCTGTCCGAGGTTTCTGCCTAAAAGGAAGTTTTTCCTCGCCACTGTCGCACTGTTGCTTGCTCTGGAGGAAACTACTAGAACTGTTGGGTCCTTGTAAATTCTGGAGTGTGGTCTATCTGTAAAGTGTCTTGAGATAACTCTTGTTATGAATTGATACTATAAATAAAATTGAATTGAAATTGAATTGAATCTTATTCGGCCAATGGGCACAACACATATTGAACTTTTGACTTAGCCACAGCACAATGTTTTGGAAACTTAGCATTAAAAACAACAACAACCTAGAAACAAAAGTGAACACTTGTAGTCACTGGACCAGGACCAAGAAAAACCAGAAGCTGGGGATAAGGAAGGGGAGCTGCCCGGGACTGCTGGTATTGCTGTAGATGATATTCGCATTATTTTGGTATTAAGATATCTAAGGGTAAAGTGCATTTTTTTGCAAATGTAAGGCATTTGCGGGTTGAGGCTAAACGGATGAATAATCGGGAAGTCCGCTCAATACTTAGTTAAATCATCTAGTGATGCGCAGTCCATAAGTGATATCCAGTAAAACAATACATTTCAATCATATTTTAAGTTTTATTTTTTGCCATGTTATTGTTAACATGTTATTGTTATGGTACATGTAGTCTTCCCCTGAATTTTTAAAAACAGCCTACAGCCAGCTGTGGATGCAGTTTGTGTCTGGCATGGTTGGAGACGAGCAAAACATACCAGAAAGGAAGTAGTGATTTCAGAGTTGTCTACAATACTTAGTCCCACCACTACCAACTAAAGTGACAAAAACAGCACGTGTGGTGTCGACTAGGTTTGAAGACAGCTCTCCTCCCACTTAGCATATGGTGTCACCAAAATATCATCTAAAGGATAGGTTAATCTTCTCTGTACCTCCGGAAAATGTCACGAGGCTGCACTTTGTTCTATGCTTGGATGGAAAACAGGACCCTTATTGTAAAAAGGATGGAGGAAACTACAAGTATGTCAAGCTTAATTCATGATTAACGCAGCCGCTGCCGTCCGGTCCCTTCAGATTGTTCTCCACGAGAACATGAAAGTTAATTGCTTGGATTTAGTAATGACATTAAGTATTTCATCTCAATAAAAGAAAAAAAATGGTCTTATGTCACTGACAGTTTGAACAGTAAGCTCTCGAGTAAAACACATGGTGACATTTTAATTTCCGCGGGATACACACACATTCACACACAAACACACACACACACACACACACACACAGTAACTGTGCAGTGTAGTGTGTGCATATCTGCAAAGAGAGTCCAAGGCAAAAAGCTTTTCTTGTTAGGAGACTGTCATTACTTCACATTTTAGTGCTTTCTGTCACCTGTCCTGTTTCTTCTCAAACATCAGAGTGCAGCTAGAGTGCATCATGCACAGAGGACAAAATCCACTTGTCCTCTTGTACATTTTAGCCATCGTCTGTATAAGGTCGTTGCTCTGCTTTGAGTGTTTTGTGCCCCCGCTCTATTCTCTTCCTCTTAGTTGGCGTTCCTTCTCTCATCTCTACCCATTTGAACCAGAGACTAGAGAAGTCTTTTAACAGTCTCTAAAGTCACTGGAAACTACATCAGCTTTAACAGCCTTTTGGGCTCTGGTATGTCTCAGACTGGAGCATGTTTCCTTCCCATGTCCTCTCGCTCTACCTACACACTATAAGTTAACATCAAAGATCCATTAGCAACTGCACTGTGCCACACGGCCATTCCAAGCTGCTGCTCATACTATACACTCCAAATGGGATGTGAAATTGAGCATGTAGTGTGTACAGTGCTCCTCATCATCCACTCTCCTCATCCACAGTCTAACTGCATTTTCAAACAAACACTATGTTGATTTATGTATGTATTCACCTTTCATTTGAATAAGTTCAGCAAGAAATGTTGTCCTGTGTTACTACATCAGACTTACATTCCTTTACTTTAACTGCTAACTTTGTGCTTTAACTGCTGACTTTGCGGTTCTTCTAGGTGTTTTATGTCTCGCTTGTTAAACATAAAATTGGTTTCATGACACCAGGGTTTCATTTCACACGGCAATATACCAAGATTATAGGCTGACATTTTAGGAAACATTCTTATTCATTTTCTTGCCATGTCTGGACAGTAAATACAAAGGTACCTCCAACAGTTGGTTAGCTTAGCTTAACTGGAGACAGAACTGAACTTAAGACTGGAAACAAGGGGAAAACTGTAGGAAAGGTTCAAGGAAACCACCTACCAGCACCTCAGTCACTAATTAGAACTTTACATCTTTTTTGTTTAACTTTTACAAAAACAAAAATGGAAAAATGACACATGGTGGTTTTACAGTAAGGTGACCAGATTTCTCAGAACAAAACCGGGGACATTTTCAGCTCAAAAGCATATATACCTCCAAAACACATCATGTTTTTATTTTTGTAAAACTTAAAACGGGGACACTAGACCAAGAGCTGTTCTCATTCTCCGAAGGTCTGCTCCTCAACCCCGCTGCTACTTCATACTCCACTCCACCTCAGAGGGGAATGTTTCAAGATAGAAAATCCTAATATTTCAAGATAGAAAATCCTAATATTTCAAGACAGGAAGTCCCAATATTTCATAATGTTGTAATGTTTACTGAACTACATTTATCTGACAGCTTTTGCTTTATGGCTTAAGGCTTGTTTCTGCAACAACTCATTGAGTATCGGATACAATAAAAACTCTTGAGGAAAGATTTTCCTTTGACATTGATCCAGTATTAAACGAGATCGCTGCAGTAGAGAAACAAGCTACAATGGAAGTTAGTAGGATAATAGTCCAGCTTGTATTTGCGTTCATAAAAGTGCCTTTTTTGCTACTGACCGACTCAGATTAATATTCTAAGTGTCTGACAACATTATGGAAAGGATTTCTAAGGAGGTCGACCTTTCTGTTAAAGATTAAGATCCTTTTTTAAAACATAAAAGTCCGCAAAATTGTGTTTGCTGAACCCACCAGACTCCATGTAAATAATCAGTCATTTTAGAACGTAAAATACGGCTTTCTAAAACATCTCT